>NC_136894.1:27878139-28370666 GCF_949152265.1 Phoxinus phoxinus | reverse complement strand
TGTTTGCCCGAGAGCAGGTTAATGCAATGTCTCAGACAGAGAACGTGTTTTAATGGCGCTTTAGAAATGAGAAGTAGAGGAAGACCCACAGGAGAAACTTCCTGCATTGGCACGCCGCACTTTCACCGCCTACGGTCACTGTGCCGACAACACCATTATAAAACCATGCTACTGGGACACATAAGCGCAACGCGGTCCGACATTCAACATAACACCCACATTTATGAAGAGTGTGCTATCTTTGTGCATGCAAACAGGGCCGTCGCTGACAGGGCAAAATGTGGTGACAATTCTAGGGGCCTAGAACGTGATTTCAAGGGCGTCCACATCAACAACCTAGAGCCCGTATACTACGGCCTTGCATGCAAATAAACAACTAATGCATGTTGTAGGGAAGCATAACGTGTTTCGCAGAAGTTGAAACCAGGAAATGACTCATTTACATCTATTAGTAATCCCAACAAAATTATTTGCACACATACAAATAGGGCTTTTCTTTATACATAATTATAATAAGTCCTATTTGTGTGTGTGTGTGTGCAAATCATTTTGGTGGGATTGCCTAGGGAAAAAACAAAACGGTAGTTACAAAAACAATGCAAATTAGTCCTGCCCTGTTATATGTGCCTGATGTTTCCACAAAAATATTAGGTTACACTTTATTTTAAGGTGAGGTTAGTACTTACAGATAAGTAATGAGTAATATTAATTATCTACGAGTTACGGTTAGGGTTTGGTTTATGGTTAGTTACTTGTAATTATGTGTAATTTACTGTTATTACTATAGTAAGTACATGTAGTAACGGGCAACTACTGTAAGCCACCTTATATTAGTTACCAAATATTGAGCAAACATCAAAAATTAAGCCAATTAAAAATATTAATTAGAAAACTGACTTCAACATCGATAATAATAAATGTTTCTTGAGCAGCAAATCAGCATATTAGAATGATTTCTGAAGGATCATGTGACACTGAAGATGCTGAAAATTCACAGGAATAAATTACGGTTTAAAATGCATTTTAAATTGTAATACTATTTCACAATTGTACGTTTTTTGCTGTATTTTTCACTCCAAATTATTTTTTGAACAGTAAATGTATGTGAAGTCATGCACCCCTCAACAGCTAAATGAACAATAAACTGACTTTGATATTTCATGACTTCAAGACTTTCCACCACAAATCCTTTTCCCAGCCCAACACCTCACGCTCTATTCACAGTACATTTACTAGCGGAAAACTCACTACAGTACGGATTTTCTTCCACTATATTTATGAAAACGCTCGTAAAAAAAGGCTACAACTCAAAAAGCCAGAAATCACTCACTCCAAAATTAAAATTCTGTCATCGTTTACTTTCATTTCAAACCTGTATGTTGTTCTTTTGTCCTAGAGGAACACAAAAGAGACATTTTGAAGTATCTTCACATTGCTTTTCACTATACAACAACTGTTCATAGCGACTACATATGATAAGTTTCAAATAAAATGCACAAAAAAAAAAAAACACCATAAAAACATTTAAAATGACTAGTAAGTCTTCTACAAGATAGCTTTCTGCGAGAAACAGATCAAGTTAGTATACACTAATAGGGAGTCAAAAGTTAAGCCGTTTAGTAGCTAAAAACTTGCTACTTAAAGACCTGTGAAGTTTTGTTCCACTGCAGAATGAAAGGCATATGGGTTTGAAACAAGCGTGTGGGTGAGTAAACAAATTGGTTAATTATTCCTTTAACTAGTAGATATAAATAGTGCAATGTCCAAAGGTATTCAAAATACATTTGTGACTGTTGTGCTTGTGAGCGGATTAGTATCTAATATGAACATCATAACTTAGGACCTGTTCCTGGATGGTTTATAATTTGATAAACAGTGAAAAGCAGGTGATCACGATGTAATGTCAGTGGTAGCACCAGCGTGTGTGTGTGTGTGTGTGTTTGGAGACCAGCTGTTTCAGAAGAGTAAACACTGAAAGCAAGAGGTGGAAGAGGTTCCTTACTTCCTGCCCGTTTACCCACAAACTGCGTCACTGAAGCATTCCTGCTCCGCTTTAAAGTCACGAGACACACACACACACACAGCGCAACATGTAGGCTGAGTCTGCACCTATGATTTCAACACGCTAGAAACACAGCGAGCTCAAGAACAATGAAAGCTTTATGATTTGAATCTTTGACCATCTGACTCGATTATGACATGCTTTGAAAGGGTGTGTCTGATAGACAGAGGTCACCTCAGTCTCCATGACATCAATAACACAGCCGACCAACACAAAGGAGGGAATCCTCTAGTTCCATGTTCTGGTATTTTTCTTTCTCTTTCATGCTTTTTGTTCTTTCACAACATTGCTGTACAGCCATTTTCATTTGCAAATGCCACACTATGCAAGACTTTCATTTCATTACACTATGATTCTGTAAAAAAAAAATTTTTTGACATCTTAAATGACAAGGAACCTTGTATTAGAACATGAAACGGCATGAATTGTTTGAGTGGGTGGATTTAAAGATGGGGGCGTCCTTGGTAAAAAGGAAATGATCTGGATTCCACAGAAACGCCATGCATGGAAGCGCAATCGTGGCGTGTACCGACATGCTTGCTTCGTTTCCTTGGCGCGATCACAGAAACATTGTCACAAGCGACTTTGGATTTGAAAAATATGTAAATAATTGTTTTTTTTCTGGAGAAGATCAAAGACTTAAAGTTAATAAAGTTCTTGATTGTCTCCAGAACTGCTTAGTACCTTTTTATAAACATACTGTAGCATTTTTTTGTAGTTGTTGTACACACTATAACAAATGATATGATCAATAAGTCATGACAACATATGTTTTTATGCAATTATGTTTTCAATTACATTGCTTTAACTCACAAAAATAACTGCAAGTAAAAACTATGAGATACAGTATGAAAAAAAAAAAAAAAAAAAAATTACATTCCCAGAAGTCCCTGCGTAGCGTGACACATCTGAAATTATTATATTTAATATAAATAATTTAGTGTCTTCTCATTTTTGTTATCAGTAATTACAGTGTTTTATGTCACATGTTCGTTCATGTTTATTGCAAGTTTCATGTGTATTATCTCGATGGTGTTATGTCTTTGTGTATTTTTAAAAGACCAAAGTTTTATTAATATAATGTAGAGCTTTTAATGTTGCGATGTAATTAAAACCAAAGTAAAATAAAAAATTTAAATCCTGTTGTTTAATAATAATAACCCTGGGAACTGTGGTTGCCAGAATAATCCTAAAAAAAAAAAAAAAAAGTAAAAATGTCGAACAAAACTATTTTAACTGGTAAATCCAACAACGCACACTGATAGAAAAATATATTCTGTACCTTTAACATATACTGACAACCACTATAATAATGCAGGTGGTGAAAGAAGGAGCCACATGAAGAACCATCAAAAGTTCATCACAAGTAGTTTTCCACAAGCTGAATTATACAGAAGCTGCACACAGTCATTCACACAATTGCAAAACACCATCATGACACTAAAATAATGCAATAAACATTCATTAAACAACAAAGATCTAACATAAAAGTCAAATGTGCAGAACTGATAAAAAATTTACTATTAGGAAACAATTATTTAAACGAAATTCTTTCAAATGTGAAGTGACAGACAACGCAGTGCTGAAGTGCCGACTAGCCTCTCCGCCATCAGCGTTTCTCACAGGTTCACCTTTAAAGTCTGTGTAGAGAGACCGGTGTCGTCTTAGCGGACTCTAATTTAATAACTAATGATCCTTGCGAAATTTCAGCTGGAAAATATCTTTATTCAAGAACCGCTATAAAGCCAAAACAATCTCTGCTTTGAAACAATCTACATTTTTAAAAGCGCTATGTAAATGAAGATGACTTGACTTGACTATTTTGGGAATGTCAGTTTACAGTTTTCCCTGTAAATTATAATTTCATTTGCCATTTTTACTTTTGAAAAATTATATGAAATGTCCGATTAGATCTTTTACAGTTTTTCCCTGTTTATGTTGCGGGAATGGTTAACCTATTAACAGTAAGTTATCTATTAAGTCACCTATTATACCTAACAGTATGTTACCTATTAACGATTTTTTCAGGGGGTTCTCTCAATAGTTTACAGTTAAAATTACACTAGTTTTTTTTACAGTGTATATACTTCTAAAACTAAACCCCTAAACTTGTTTTCAATCGAAAAATAATAATTATGGCAATTTCGTTGCAAAAATAGGACTTTTTTTATTTTGTGTTCCTCTCTTCACTTAATAATACCAATATTGGGGAAAGTCACAGGCGTCTCTAGTGGATGCGGTTCTGTAATCAGACTCAATTATTCATGTTGTTTGGCCAAGCTCAAAGCAACGATTATCCAAACACTCCAAAATCTGGGTTGCTACATGCTCAACTATGGCGAGTACGCTTTTAATTCTATCAAAATAACTTGCACTGAATCACAGAGATGAATTATAACATTAAATACCACTGGCTAGTTAAACAGACACCGTCTACATTCTAGTGTACTGTTAAACATCAATTTAGCAAATTCAATGCTTTCCTCTTCCAGGAAAACACCAAAAATATCAATAAATATTGATTCCACGCACATTATTTATAGAATAAGAGAATGCCCCTCCCTCTAATACCACCAACTATCCACAACAGGAAGTACATCAACGCGGAATAAGGAAACTGTGCTTGAACTGATTTTACAATGTCGTCAAATTACAATTTCTAGAACAACTTTTGAAAGACACGTCTAATTGAAACCACCAGTTTACACTTGATGACTGAGTAATCTGTGGAAAATAAATGTCTGTCATTTGACAACCGAAAAAAAAATTATTGTACAAGCCACGTAAATTAATGTTCTAGTTTGACTGGGAACCCAACGCCTTTGCATTGCAAACATTTCCGTTCATGAACCTCACAGACATTTTAAAAGAGACACTTTGCAACCGCATGGAAACCTCCCAGCACCTGTGAACGGGGCGACCCAATAAACAAACAGAAGTCTGGTCAAACCAACACTTACCTTTCAGGTTTTTGGGGTTGTTCTGCTTCGTACGTGGCATTTTGGGTGGTTTTCCGCAGGCTCAGTGAAACATCGTATGGAAAGATGCTGGATGGAATGCGGCCGATCACAGGGAGGAAAGACAATCTCCTATTCCGCACAGGAAAGACACCCTCTGCACATCTGGGACGGATGAGAGACAAATAAACTCAAGCAAACGCAAAACAGGCCACAAACACATTCTTGCTCGGCGTCCTCCGTCTCTGCTGTGACAGATCACTAGTGTGATTTTTTAGATGGACTGACACAGATATGCAAAAGTGGTGCAGGAATCAGTTCTGATCTCGATGCATTGACTAACTGCACTTCTACACACACCTCCGACATCAAACAGAGAAATCACACTGTCATGTCTGACATCTTGCAAAGCTGCAGGGAATTTCAAAAGTGAGATTGGGGTCAAAATTCTGAATCATTTCAAAATTAGACATTTATAAATATTTACCGAGTTCAAAACTGTCACTTTAGCCATACAGCGCCATAAAAAGGGCTCATAACCATTTTTTGTATGACTTCAAAATGTGCAAGATACGATATAACATCTAAAAAAAATATTTGATATATTTATATAGAAACCAAACACAGTTGGAATGAATTGGGATTTAAAAGGCATACTAAATTTAATCCTGAATAATGCACAACCCTGGTTAGTAAAGGTTAATTCAACATAAATGAAAATAATGGAGCAATGCAAATTTAAAACATCCCTCTAATGCTTTCTTTATGGTGTCGGGGTGAACGGCTCTAATACAAATCATAAATGCGATGGAAGTAGACCAGAAGAAATTGACTTGCGTTAACTGATACATTTTTAATGGCACGTCTTTACTGAAATATAAAGCTTAAGTTGGCAGATATAATGCAACATAATTTAGGCTGATGATAGCAAATATTTTACACAAAATTCATTTAAAATTCATACAGTTTATACTCTATCCATGCAGATAAATAGGCAATTAATCGGCCTGGTTGATATATATCCTCTCGCACTAGTGTTGACTTGTTGTCCATGATAAATATCACCAGACTTCAAAACATTTTAAAACTGCAGCTCTCAAAATGGCAAATGCATTTCTAGGCTCTGCAGGAATAATGCATTCCCTCCCCACATCCGACACAAGACGCTCTTTGTTTCAACGTTTAGGAGGTTTTTGTTTCTATACGTTTCTCAGTTCCATCTGACATGCCTCGCCCATGCATCCCGCCAGCATCCAGTCACAGCGAGTGCCAGAATCCACACGAATGTTCCGTCTCAACACATTACATAACGCTTACTACGAGTGTGTATGATTACCCACCGAGTGCAGCTCGACGGCAATGACATCACCTCCCCGAGGATTTGAGCATACACACTTACACACACCGCGCATGCACCAGGTTTCACACACACACTCTTAGAATAGTGTTTGTCGCTCCTGGTCCAGTAAGCCCCCCTGCACAGCACATTTTGGATTATTTGACGCATCCATTTCAAGACATAACGCCTCTAATAGTTCGGTGTGTTTGATTAGAGGGACAGTTTTTTCAAGGACTGTTCTAGGATGATCTGAAAATGTTGATATATAATGCGTCTATATATTTTTTAAATCAAAAAATGATATATATATATATATATATATATATATATATATATATGATGATATATTTTGAAATTAAAAATATTCCATGCAGTTTCTCAATTATACGAAGAGTAAAATAATCAGCAAAATCCTGTATATGTATATTACACTGCAGTCATGACCGTTTTTCAAAAGTATTGAATCTCCCAACTAGCCAATAGCAGAATTGGAATAATATATTGTTACACTGTTTTAGTGCATAATTTGATTATGTTATTTCAGAATTTGAATGTTACAATGTTTCAGAATAAGAATGTTACAATTCTACTGGATAATTTTAAAACTACATAATTTCAGAATGTGAATGTTACAATGTTACAGCAGAATTTGAATCTTACATTATTTCACAATTAGAATGAAACATTGTTTTAGAATTAGAATGTTGCTGTATCATTTGAAAATGACATTGTAACGGTCACATTCTGAAATAATGTTACTGCAGAATTGGAATATTATGTTGTTTCAAAACTTAAATGTTACAATGATACTGCCAAATTTGTATAGGACATAATTGCAGAATTGGAATGTTATGTTACTGCTGAGGCGCCGTTTTTTTTCTTTCTTTCTTAACAAATAGGACTGGCAATGCCAAGGTCAGGGGTTTGATTTCCATGGAACACACTTACTAATGAAATGCATGCCTTGCCATGCATCTGTCAAACACATAAATGCAAAATGTTAAAAGAATCTGTCAATCAAGCCATTAGGAAACACCCTGAAATCAGCCTAACGGTGCCAACAGAAACTGCTGCAGATGATGGGACATACAGTGTATCCTACTTGGCATGCATGCACTGGCAAAGAAGGAAATGGCACTAAACAGGGGTTGCTCCTGTAAGACAAACCATGCCCGTACCGATCTGACATGCTTACAGCCTATAAGACCCGCATGCGATGAGTCACCATGTGTCCAAACCTAACGGACACAAAACCATAACCTTCTCCAAGAAAAAGCCACTGCGCGAACATGCAACACAGTTCAGCGCCAAATCCAGGTGCGTACAGGATGAATGGCGCATTACTGCCTTTAAGAAACACATGAAGAGGGCGGAGCCGGGGAAAACCCCTCTGCAACAGGACATGAACAAGAAACACTTCCCTAATTCGACAACAAAATGCCCTTTAAACCAGCCGAGGACGTGCAAAGCGCACCCGAAACGAAGTCGTTCGCATCCCATGGTCGAGGAAAGGTGTTTTGGCGCTTACCTGCCTTCTCGGTCGGTGCTTCGGCGACTCTCTCCAACAGCGTTGCTGGCTTGATAAACATTTACACCCCGTGTATTAGGATTCTGGAGACGTGCGCTCTCGGCGAGATACAAAACACGGGCCGGCTCAGTACAGAGCGACCGACACCAGTCAAAATCAGCATAAAACTCACACAAACATGCTCACAAGTTTAAACAACCCATCAAATATTTTGGAAACACTGTGTCCCAAAACAACAGCACTTGGAGATGCGTTTACGCACCGCATGCGTTTGCAGCGCACTGGACCATGCGTCCAACCGCTTATTAAGACGCGTGTATTTCTTAACTTTTGGTACTTACAGGTGCAGTCTGAACTGTTGTCAAGGGTTTCAACGGTCAGAGGTCTGTTTTTTTCCTGTCTCTCGTTCTATCTTCTCTCACTTTCTATTGCAGGAAACCGACAGGCCCACTGACGTCAACGGGGGTCCCGTCTCCGCCTCCCAAGCCAAGCAAATGCGCTCAGGGAGTGTCCTGACGGCCGATGGACCAGTTGAATAAAACGTGCCAAGCTCTATCCGAGTGACTTTTATTGTCAACCTTCCTTATAAACGTTAAATGTACACGAAATTAATGCGCCTTTGCCGAGTAGCACATGCAAAAAAACACATTTTGAGCGTCATTTCCAAAGTGTCGTTTCTCGCGGAACCCCTCAGACTGGGCCCTTGTGCGCATAGTTCAGGACTGACGGTGTTCCCGGAGGTTCCTTGTTTGTTAGGTCACGTTGTGCCCCTCAACCAGCGCTGGGCTTTCCCGCACATATCCAGGGAAACAATGGAGAATGCAGCACAGAGTGTGTTTGCGACGTAGTGATGCTACGCAAAATCATATCTGAAATGTAAACGCTTGAAATGTAATGTTTCACAGTCATGCAAAACTGCAAAGCACCGAGTCTGCTCGTTTTAGTACTTATGTTTATAAGGGGAAAATGTGCACTGATGTCACTGTCAGCGTAAAGTTGTTTGATATTGCATTTAAAATGAGTAATAATGAAGATGTCCACCCTTCCATTATTCCTTTAACAGATCGTTGAGGTTTGTTGCAGTACATACGAAGGAGGAAGGAGGAGCTTAGGAGGAAATCAAGTTCCTTTTGTGTTGAAAACAGAAAATCAGTGCAAGTGGATAAACGCGGTTTTAGGGCAGTTTTGTGCACTATTAGTGTTTTTTTTACACAATTTATTACAGTGTAGTGAATAAAAAAAAATAAAAAATTTAAAAAAAACACCACAACCACCAAAAAATAACCTAGAATATCTAAGGTGATGATTATTATTTTTTTTTAAAAAAAATTACGTTTAAGTTGTGTAGGCTACACTGTAAAAAAAAAAGTTTGGTTTAACTTAAAAAAGCAAGTTACCTTGTTGCCTTGAAATTTTGAGTTTGTAATTAAAATATTAATACAATGAAGAAGAGTGGTTTAATAAACAGAAACTCAAAATAGTATGTTATATTCATATAATTATCGAAGTTGATTTGACAAAAAATAAAAAGTTGTGATAACAAATATATATATATGTGGGTGGGTGTGTAAATATAAAAGTGTAATATATTTCCCTTTATATATGTGACACATGATATGTATATTCTAATTAAAAATAATTATAATTCTTTTTATAATACCATAATGATGATTCAAATCAGTTCATGTTTTACAGAAAATGGCAAGCATAAAAATGCATGCCAAATGCCTATAGTGGAGATATAAGAATGCCATTGAAAAATTGTATTTCAGAAGATATAGACCCAAAAGAAAGAATAAATAAATGCGTTGTCATCTACTGTATAAATGCAGTTCAATCTGCCAAACCAACTAATCAATACCTTTCCAAAATAGCACATGTTCAAATACAAATACCAATAAGAATCGCATTAAAACCAGCCTTTATGGCAGTTATTGTGCTAAAAAACTCAAATTAATTTATTAAATGATGTTTTGGCTGGTCTCACAATAATTGATGCCATTATTTTCTTAAAATATATAAGCGATTGCCTTGATTGCAAAAAGCGATGCACTGAATGTTGACCTCAAGCTTCAGATGTGTGTGCAGGACCACAGGACACCACGTATCTAGCAAAACCGTGCCAAGGCTCCCTGAGACATCACAACCAGATAACACAAATAATTCTGCTCGGCTATTTTTAACCCACATTCAAAGCGTCTCGCAATACGTCCACGGGTGTTTGTGTTCACAAATGACACATCACTTAATGAGAAAGGTCAGCCCTGAGAATATAAATAGCACTTTAATGAAGGTGGAAGAGGTGACTATGTTCTTCCTCCAGCAACAAGCCCACAGGGACACATACACGTGTGCTGGTGACGAAGAATAGGGGGCGAACAGCATCACGCTGGAGATATATATATATATGCGTTCTCCCCCTCTCTGCCTCTCTCTTTCTCCCCATCTCACACTCTATATTCTATATTTAAATACCACAAAAAGCACATACAAACAGTGGGATCATTGGCACACAGAAAATATGGGATTTCTTTCATCTAAAGCTGTGGATAAACATAAAGTTTTGGGACTTTCCAAAATGTAAAGAAAAAGACTATCACTAATCAAATTAGTAACACTGATCATGCTACTCCAGATTTCACTAAAGCACAAGATGCTAGAACATATCAAACCATACTGGAGATCATGATCATCAGGTTTTGTGGAAACACTTTACTATAAGATCTCAATAGATAACGTCAGTTAATGCATCAACTAACAATGAGCAATTATGTTTGTTACAGCAGGCCAATTAATTTTCATGCAGTTAATTGTTAGTTGATGTTAAAGTCAGCACGAAACAGGCGTTGCAATAGTCTTTTTGTCCTTTTGTGACGTATTTGAGTGAAACGGCTTCTTAAACAAGGGCGGGGCTTGATTTTTTCCGTGAGGAATTGATTGGATGGTTGTGGTTTGCTATTGGTGGATCTCATGTGAGTGACAGGTTGCCCCGCCCTCGAGATGCTGCAAGTGGGAGAGGAAGTGATTCTGATTAAAGATCACAACGGCACATGAATTTACACAAATAATGATGTGCATGGATCATTTATAATAAATGCATATTCCATATAAAAAAAAAAGAATGGTCAGTTTTGAGTTCATATTGATTTTACTCAAGTCCATTAAATAATATGAACAAGCACAACGTTTAATTTTAATAATGTCTTAGTAAATGTTGAATTTAACATTAAGTAGGTCTAAAATGAAATGCTTTAGAAGTATTTTTAATTGTTAGTTCATGCAGGGCTGTCGAGAGGGAAGAAAGCTGGTGACGATTCTCGGGGCCACAACAACATCTGCCCAGGGGCCCCGGATACTTGAGGAAAATCAGTTGCACTTTCTGGTGTCAGACTTTTGGGTCCACCTGCACGTGTTTAATTTCAGTTGTTGCATAGAACAAACCCCCTCCCCACACACTGCTGTCGCAGAGCAGATGCGCGTCACACTGGAGGTCCCTGTGCTGAGCACCCGATGAGTTTGAGGGGGAGATGATGCCTCTGTGACAGCCAGCCGCCCGCACACGCTCCATATTCTGACACGCTGACTCACTCGCCTTCAACCACACGTTACAAAATGGCATGCTGCATTTCATGCCTCTGCTGTTCCTCTCAAATAAGTTTGCATGAAAATGTTTACAAACTTTTGTCCAATTGTTTGAGCGATATTAGTTAACGAAGCTGGTTAGAATTCGTTTTTGAGTTTTTTTTTAGTCTACAGCTTTGCATGAATCTCTAAAGCAAACTTAAAATCAAATTAGGACCTATTTACGTTTTTTTTGTGAATGATTCATCAGTGCGCGTAATAATTATTGCATATTATTATGATACTGATGCATAAAAATACTGTTTCCTTTCAATTCACATTTATTTCTATAGCTCTTTCCACAAAACAGATCGCTTCAAAGCAGCTTTCCAGACAATTATGATGGCCTACAGTGGAGATACATATTACTCACTCGCTTTGAACCGTCATGAATTACAAAAATGGCATCCTACATTATATGCCTTTGCTGTTTCTCCCAAATAAGTTGAAAATGTTGACAAACTTTTGTTAAAGTCACCATGAAATCAAATTGACTATTCTTATTTTTAATGGAATATTATTTATCATAAATGATTGATCTGTTATCAAAATCACTTCCCCTCCCTCTTGCAGCGATATCTCTTCTCTGATGACGAGGGCGGGGCCACCTGTCACTCACATGAGATCCACCAATAGCAAACCACAACCATTTAACCATCCAATCAAATCCCAATAGACAAAATCAAGCCCCGCCCCAAATTCTTTGTGAAGCCGCTTCACAAGTACATCACAAAAAGACTATTTCAACTTCCTTTTAATACCGACTTTAAATAGTTTGAGAGATACTAGTTAATTAGGTTGCTTAGAATTTGGTTTTGAGTTTTTTATCTTCTGCATGAATCCCTAAAGCAAACATAAAGCCAAATTAGACCCTATGTGCTCACTTTTTTATTAAATGTTTAACACACACTCCTGCTTTTATTGAGAATGATTCATTAGTGCACATTCCTCCAGAGAAAACCTATTTTGTCTTTAAAGACTTGCATCACTACAGGCCATGCTAAACTATTAGTTAATAATGTAGCAAATTAGCTATTTAATCACTGCTTTTCTATCTTCGTTCTTGCTGGGTATCTTGTTTTCAGAAATGATCTAAACATAAACCTGAATGATTATGTATTAAAAATGGTTATTTTGAACATTGTTGCTGTTGCCATTTCATAAAAAAACGCTAAAACGCTGCGTGTCACATTAATGACGGTAAAATCACTGTAATACAACAACAGCTTGTCATATCAACATATCTGTAATTGCCTGTAATTCTAGCTGGAGTTTGTCAACATTCACTGAATGAGGCGTGTTGCATCATCCCCTGAGCGATGCGAGAGACGTGTGCGCCGCTGGTTTTGGGACACGCAGTCTGATCCTAAGTGCATTCTGGAGTCTGTACAGACGTCCTCTGGGAGCAATCGTGTTTCAGCCGCACCACATCAAAAATAATACGCTATTTGCATACCCTAGCTAGCACTTCATCCAGCGCGGATAGAAATCAGTGTCATCTTACACGCCGCTGAAGCCTTCGAATGCTCACCGAACATATAATAGTGTGTCAGCTTTGGATCTCCTGTACATTCACTATCTCTGATTAGAGGCTATTTAAAGATAAACAAATTAGCCGTTAGCATATGGAAGCTAGCATGGCTACATTTTGTAACACTGCTGTGCATTCAATGTGTAGTCCATGTTAAAACCTCTGTTAACTACAAGGAGAAGGGAAAGGATATATACTGTACATTAGATTTTCAATTCACAAATCACAAAAAAAAAAATATTACAACACGCGTGCAAGACTCCATTGTAGTGCCTTTTTTATATTAAACAACTTAATTTGAAGTTATTCTGGAGAGAAACCTAACTATGAAATGGAGCATGTTAGCATTAATTATCTATCTATCTATCTATCTATCTATCTATCTATCTATCTATCTATCTATCTATCTATCTATCTATCTATCTATCTATCTATCTATCTCTCACTTAAGCATAAGCTCCACACAACAAAGCTATGTTTCCATCCAAAGTTGCAAATGTAACTTGTGCGCAAAATTGTAATATCACATAAAACATTTGGAAATAAAGCAGCGTTTCCATGTGCTCGAGAGAACCAAAATCGTCACTTCCTGTGAAATTGGCGCAAAATATCAAAATATAAAGATGGAAGTTGCTGCAATCGAGGAAGCCACGGTGGCTCTTTTTTCCAGGGTTATCTTGTACCATGTTAAACAGGAAACAAAGAACATATTTTAAAGAATGTTGATAACCAAACAGTTTCAGTTCCCATTTACTTTTTTGACATTATATATTTTGTCCATACAACGGAAGAAAATGGGAACCAAAACTGTTTGGATACCAACCTTTTTCAAAATATCTTCTGCAAAATAAAGAAATGCATACAGGTTTGGAATGAGGTTGAGTAAATTATTTTTGGCTGGGCTTATTTAATATAGGCCCAATAGTTCTCACACAATACAGTAAACAGAAGCAAGTCTCCTCTCAGCTCCGGCCGCTGGCTCTTCCACACTAGAAGCAAAGGGAGATTGGAGCTATTAATAACTTGGAGGGAGTTCAGAGCAGGACGACATGTGCCTGTCTTACTGTTACGAACAATGAGCCGCTTGTACAGAGACCGCAAGACCTGAGTCCCTCTTCTTTAAATCATCCATCCATCCATCCATCCATCCATCCATCCATCCATCCATCCATCCATCCATCCATCCATCCATCTTTGCTATACTGTCTATTAGGGGTGCACGATTCAGAAAATGTCACGATTCGATTCGATTCCGATTTTTAGGCTCAAGATTCGATTCAAAATCGATTTTCGATTCAAAACGATTCTCGATTCAAAAAAACGATTCACAGTATGTAAATGTAGTTTAATTTTTCCTATGTGATTGATTGTAGTAGACTAGGGGTTTGCAAAGCAGCCGATATTTGTATCTGTATTTGTTAGTATTTGTATTTGTATTCGAGTAAAATTCAAAATAGGCGTAAAAATAAATAAAAAAATGCGTTACACTTCTAATTTACGTTATAGTGTAAGTATTCTTTAATTATATCCATTATAATAATTATGGATATGCAATATTGGTTGATGTTTTTCCATAAATCCAGCAATGAAACAAGGAACCTCATTGAAAAGAAAATAACATAACAGCCATTACCTCATCCATGGTTAAACCAACAACTAATAAAATACCATTGTGAACATTATGAAGCCTACAGCCTACATCTTGCTGTCTGCAAAAGACAGAGTACACTTAAACGTACCATATAACTCCCACACGTGCATACAATTCGACACAACTACACAAGCATTTTAAACCTTTTTAACCGAAAGTTAACGTTACTCTGTCAACAGCCTATTGTCTAAATTACCGCGCTAAACAGCTGACGTTACGTAAACAGAGCGAACATGAGAGCACCCGACTCCAGACGTCAATAATGCAGCGCAATGGAATAATCTCCCGATCAAACTCCGCTTCTCGAAAGTTATAAACTGCCTCAGGAACCCAGTTAAGGTACAAAAATCTGTTCAACAAAAATAGTGATGGAGTTAAGTGTTTTTTCGCTCAGCCGAGCGCTCTCTGTTGCTGTGTGGAGCAGCCTGTGTCCGTCACTCACTCACTCATCCGGTCACGCACTGCGGTCTTTTTAATCTTAATCTCTGGGTGATGGCGTACCATGGGATTTCTCACGTTTGTGGTGTTTCCAAAATACTTAACTTTTGCTTTGCAAAGCAGCATGAGTCCTATCAAGTTCCGTCTTTCCCTCGAGGTTATAAAAGCCGAAATGCGCCCAAATTATCGCCTTCAGTGAGAATGGAGCAGGTTGAATAATTCTTTCTGTGAGGTTTGCGCCGAATGACGTTTGCTGCAATTCTTCTTTTGTTATGACAAGCGTGTGCAGGCGTCAGTGTGAATTCGACGCAGCGCCATCTATAGGAATGCTGAGCTAAACTCATTTCAGGACAATATTAACACGGCAAAAAATATATATATATATATATATGAATCGATTTTTGGAATTCTATGAATCGATTCTGAATCGGCAAAGCTTGAATCGCGATTCAAACGTGAATCGATTTTTTTGCACACCCCTACTGTCTATCTATCTATCCATCTATCTATCTATCCATCCATCCATCCATCCATCCATCCATCCATCCATCCATCCATCCATCCATCCATCCATCCATCCATCCATCCATCCATCCATCCATCCATCCATCCATCCATCTATCTATCTTTGCTATACTGTCTATATATCTATCCATCTATCTATGCTGTAATGTCTCTCTCTGTATCTCTCTATCTCTCTATCTCTCTATCTTTGCTATCTATCTATCTATCTATGCTATCTATCTTTGCTATCTATCTATCTATCTATCTATCTATCTATCTATCTATCTATCTATCTATAACGGTCTAAGAATCTATGATACTTTCACTAGACTTTTTAACTATTTTTCATGTTCTCGCCCTTCTTTTGTTTTTGCATTTATTTTCTTTTGATATTTACATACTTTCTTTCAAATCTCACTTTTGTTTTCTTTCTTTCTTTCTTTCTTTCTTTCTTTCTTTTTGCTCTTTTCACATTCGTTTTAAAGTTTTTCCACATTTTATTCTTTCTTGCACATTTTCCTTCAATCGCTCTCACATTTTTTCCTTCACTTCTGCTTTCTCACATTCTTTCCTTCTTAAATTGGCGAAAACAATCTATTTAGAAAGTAGCAAGAAATAGCAGCAAAGGATCCTCAAGCAAAAAACTGTCAGAAAAACAATGTGTGGTTTATCCCGATCAAACCAGGACCATGCATAACTCAATTTGACTATCGACATCATTTATCATTCTGTTATATGCACTGAAACCATGTCTGTTTTCATATGCAAACTATTTTTAAAACCGTGATGGTCAGTCAGCCCAGATAACTCAATCTGCAGTCAAGTGTTTTACTGTCCGATGGGCTCTGCAGAGCGGCTTTATGTAATGTGGATATGATGTTATGTGCTGTAATGTTTTTAAGTGGTGGAGGGCGGGGGAAGCCCATCCTCTCATCACTGCACTGACTTCTTTGTTTACACACCACCATATGATGTTACATAACCGAGGCTGTTGCCACGGCAACTGCCTGACTCCCACGCCCCGCCCCTCCTTCTTCATCCCTCCACCCCATGCCAGCCACGTTCAAACAAAAGGGCTGGCACTCAGTTGCCCCGCATCTAAGAGAGTTTGGCATTAAAGCTCTGGATATTGGTCATCCATAGTTCTAGAATATGTTTTTCTTATACAGTAGTTATTGGATCAGATTTACCGTGCTATGCTCATGCACACCATGGTAAGATCATCACATGCTATTTATTCCAAGATACTTCAAAGAAAAAACATGGTATTTACGATATTTATTTATTGATTATTTGTAATAATTATTTTTTTCCAGCATTCTTTTATTTTCTATTTTTAATACATTTCATGTCAAAAAGTGTAACTCCTCACTCCTCTGGCCTCAAGAGGCGCCAGCTGCCTTTAGCGTCCCCGCCTCCTATACCAGAGACCCCTTTTCGAATCCCACTCGGAGTGGGTCGAGTTGGACCGGTTACATTTGGTGCCGTGACCCGGGTAAGAGTGAGGTTTAGCGGGGTGAGAGTAACGTAAGAGCTGTGCATGTAAACCTCACTCCCCTGGCTTCAAGAGGCACACTAGTGACTAACGCTAGCGGCTGCGGCCTTTAGCGTCCTTGTTAGCACACCCACCTCCCATGCCGGACACCCCGATTCGAGTTTCGCTCGCAGATGGTCGAGTAGGACTGGTTACAGTTGAACATCTGACAAATAAAACTTTGATTTCAGTATTACTACTATATTTTGGCACTGTTAAAAAAAAACATAGTAATACCACTGTCAAAAAATAACAATACTGTGGTACTTTGTTAGTAAGCAATGTAAATATGTACCGTATTCAGTAACAAATCACAAACGGTCTTCTTTTTGTCGTTTCTCATGTTATAAAAAAGAAAGGCCTCTAATATTGGCAACCAAGACCACAATACGGCCATTATATTCCTGCTGTTAAAATCTGCTTACATTTCAGTGGCGTGAAATTTATTCATGAAAACATGCCTGTGGGATCAACAAACGACACTGTATTTTGGAAAACCTTGGAATATCCCAAACAGTCCTAATGAGAAAAGGAAGGCCGCTGTCTGTATACACAAGCGTGCTATCAATAGCAACACTGTGAATCTTTTTACGAGCTCGTGGCTGTGTGATCCTCGTTTTATTACTGCGCCAAGGTCATTTACTGTCTTCTCCTCTCTAGGGTCCTTCCTCATCTGTCTTCACTCTGTGATCTGACCTAAAGCAACAGTGCTAAGTGCTTTTTCAGACAGCAGAATTTCCTCTGTACTTCATTTATCTGGCATTTGACCTCTGTTTCCAACCATCTGCAGAACTGTTGCATTACGTGTGATTTCACTCCGGACGGCAGTGCAGGTGTTCCTAATGCATGCGGCTTTCCCTATGGACTCAATCAATTAGGTTCCATTTAATCTCCCTTTCTTGGTTTATTTCTTTACTTTTTTTTATTTAGAATGGTCTCCTCTTCGCCTTTACGGAAATTGTTCCCGAAGTTTTGATGTCTTTTGAGCAGACTTGTTTTATAGTGTGTTTGCAGAGCCCACAGGAGGCTTTGCCGATATGATTCAGACAATGACGCATGGCCCGCTGGTGAGAGATGTTTGCGATTCATAAGTGTTCAGTTTGGATCTGGTGCATATAGGCTATTTCCAATATGTCTGTCTGTGATGAGTCTCTTGACAAATATTTTTATGATTTAAAAACCAGCCCAATCCCATGAAATTATGCCCCCAAATTATATGTTTGGATTTAAGTAGGCTAATGCTTAAGAGTCTATGATTGGATCATTATTGCAGTGGTTATTATATTTCTAGCATGTTATATGTTTGGCAACAGTTCTTCTAACCCTAATTGACGGAGTGTGTAGCTTTTCATTTCTTAAACAACCATGTAGGAAGACACATCATGGCCATCTTCCAGGATGACAATGTCAAGATTCATCAGGCTCAAACTGTGAAAGAATGTTTGGAAGGAGCATGAAGAATAATTTTCAGACCTTAAATTCATTGAAAGTCTTTGGGATGTGCTGGAGGAGACTTTACAGAGTGCTGGACTCTTGCATTGACATTACAAGGTCTTGACCAAACATTGATGCACCTCTGGATGGAAATAACATCCCAACATTTACTCAAGAGAACAAAATCATCACTTCCTGGGAAGTTGGTGTAAAATATCGGTAATAAAAAAGCGTTCGGATGCTGGTTTTTGGGAGCGCAATCATGTGAGACACTTCTGGGAGGGAATTAAACCAAATCATTTTGATGACAGACTTTGGCTCAGGCATTTCAGAATGACCAAACCAACATTTAAGTTACTGTGAGATGTGATTGGTCCGCTGGTGAGTCCAGTTATTTTGGCAGATTTCTCTAAACAGTAAGTGCAATTGTCACAACTGTTTGCTGGAACATCCGAAATGTAGCCAAAACATTTGACTTGTGCTTCAAAACTAGTTATTGTGTCAGTAGATTGGCCAATGACATCAAAACAGAAAGTGTTTTTGTCATTGTTTGAGGTCATTGTGTTAGGTCAAAATGTTTAGATGTTTTTTTTTCCCGCCATGGAAGTATTTGTTATACAAATTGTATGTTTTTTTCAACTTTTTTTGTTGACATTGACTGCTTTCTACAATATACAAGAATGTCTTTGTCTAGAATGTCTTTGTTTTGTCTACCTGAATGAGCTTTTCAGATACAGATTTTAACAGTAGGTAAATATTTACTGCGGAGTACACAAAAAGAAACTGAACATTTTTACTTATACAGTACATTTATTTTTGCAGTTATCTATGTTACATGTAAACTGAAAATTCATTCATTTTTACACATACATTATGTCTTCCCGTAATACCACCACACATTCTTACATATCTTCCTATGGTCTTCCACGACAAGCAACTGGGAATTTTCAGTTTACATGTAACAAAACTCTATACTAAACCTATAGTGTAAGCAAAAGGAAATGTGAGATAAAAAAATAAAAAAATAAATCAACACGTTGTTTCTACAACGCGTTGAGCTTGTCTGTCAAGTGTCGTGTTTCACACTCCTCGTACCAGAGTTCCTTGAATCACGAGTACAAACTGAGCTACTGAGCAAGTTTATGGCATCAGAAAATCCATTAATATGGAGCTGGTCATGTGATGCCAAAATTAAAATGTATATGCTTAAAATGCACTACAGTGACAAGTCTTTATTAATGTATAATCTGCTCCTGTAATCACAATTTGTGTGAAAAGGAATAATAGTTGTTTTAAAGATGAATCACAAAATTAAAACGGACTAAATGCATCACTGTAAAAATACTTAGCATCTGCATTCCTCTATGGCTACCAATGGAAATGTCCCATCCAGCATGACAGGCTGAAAAATCTTTAGCCTAAATGTCTTTAGCCTAAATAAGAAGGGGACTTTTTTTGGGGGGGAACTCACCAAACCAGTTTGAGGAGAAAAAGCTGTCCTTCTTTTCCATCTGTAAGTGACTGGAATGTCATTAGAAGAAAACTTAAAGCAGGAAAGCACAGGGAATGGGTTTTATTTGTAGCCAATGGGGAATTAAAGTGCTTCTTTATGGCTTCAAATCACTGCCATGACTTTTTTAATATTTCCATTTTTAAGACAAGCCAGATACAACATTTAAACAACGGTGAGGCAACATTTCAGGGAATCCAGTCTGTACCAAATGCAGACCAGAGTCAAAATTTCCAGAAGAACCAGCAGGAAGATTGTCGGTATAGGGGCAACGTCTCAACGGGACATGCCAAATAAAGACCTTTACAGATAAATCTGTAGAGAGTGAGGAAAATATCAGCCGGAGCTTTTCCATTCACTCCCAAAATGAATATAAATCAAATCACTCCACATTTCAGTTTGATTCCGGTTTGTGGTTTGCAAAATTCCAGCCACAATCAAATGAATTGTTCCAAAACAAGTAGAACTCTATAAACACCATGAGAGGCCTGCTATTGATTCATCCCTCAGCTGGTAAAACCATGTTTAATGCACTTTAAAAAAAGGTTTTAATATTTAGGAGGAACTGTTGACAGAAATGCAATATCATATACATACTATATTTTCAGTGCTGTATTAATGAAATGTTTTAATTTCCTTAGAATGAGCCATTTCTATCTACATACACCGCGGGTCCCCTTACATTGAAATGCGCCGACATGTTTCTACAGTAGCCCTAAACGGACAAACGCGTTTCGTCACTATGTTGTTATTTATGCAAAGAAGCTAGCTAAAGTCCGTGAATAAAACACTGACTGAATGATGAACAAGTAGGCTAACAATATTCGCAATAACATATCGTTTTACTGAATGAACTTAATTTATCTTTGTAAAGAAACATCATTGCTTAACTGGCTACTCTCTGCTGTCTCAGACGACAACATCTTTTCCTGTCGGCCACCGTAACTTCTGTTGGTTGCAATTCGCAACCTCACCACTAGATGCCACTAAAAATTACATAGTGCACCTTTAATTAAACTCATATATTGGCTAAAATTATTTTTGTTCCAGAGAAATTAGACTTCCACTGTAACTGCATTACTATAAATGCGATTGTTGTTTGTTTTTTTTCAAACTAAATGAGGAGTTGAAATAATTGACTCTGGCAACATGCTTAAGAACTTTTTAGAAAAATAAAATAAAAAAAACAGCATGCCTTTAAACTTAATCCAAGCCTCTCAAGCAAACTTCCTTAATATTGCTTCAGTTTAAGGAACCCATGAAGCAATCGGTTTAGCTATTACTAATTTTATTCTCTTAAATCATCAGAACGGATCTTGAATCATACCGAAACCCTGCCAGCAAGAAGAAAAAGAACATTATTACCCATCCTGGCTTTAGTGGGTGAATCCCGTTGCTCGGGGGAGACTTCTACAGGATCATACATCATCTGATTTATGGTCCACACACCACGTCTAATAATCCTCCTCTAGCTCTACAGCTCAAGGGACCAGAGCACTGCCACATACCTGCAGAAAGGGCATCATCTCTGGGTAACTGTCTGTGAAACGCCCCCACTGGAAGCACAGTGCCGATCGATGAAGGTGCTTTACCGCTGAGCAAGAAACTTCTGGAGTCTTAAATGCTAATGGGAGAGAGAAGAAAGGGGATTTCAGAAGTGCATGTGACACAAGAAAATATGCAATATATTCATGCCTCTACGATTTGTCCCTTACATGCCCTCATCCAGAAATCTTCACTCTAAAAATAAAACCCAATGCGGTGGAGCCTTCCAGGTTTATTTGACTACTATTTAACAGAAACCGGCCAAGTTACCGCCCTTTGCTACAACAATCAAATTAGAATTATAAAATAAAGGGGTCATTATAATAAGGAAATATATTTTGAGATTTTGAGATTTAAAACACTGGCTCCTTTATATTAGTTCCAAATCTTCAACAGACATTGCTAATAAATACAAATTTAAGATAATTTTTTGAGAGTAAATTTTGTGTGAAATATATTTATATAACATAAAACGTTGAGTTTATATATTCATGTTATATAATTATGTAAAAGAACATTAAGTCTTGATGAGACTTTCACTTTATCATGATAAGAAATAGAAACCAGACAGCCATACATTAAACTATGAAAACAGAAACTAACTCAGACTGCCATAAACATGAAATGATTATGTGGTTAGGTTTTGATCTGACGAATTGTTCCTCCAAAACTGTACACTGTCTTAAATACATTTACTCACTTTCAAGCAGTTCCAAACCTGTGTTGTTATTTTTCGGTGGGACTCAAAACAAAAGAATATCTATTAATCTCTTCTACATACATGAATAAATAGTGCCCCGACCCTCCAAAAAGAACAAATAACATCCTAAAGAAAAATTATGTGTGTAATATTACAAGTCTTCTGAAGTTATTCTAGTTTTGTGAGAATCAGACCCATATTTAAGTCGTTGTTCACTTCCCATGTTTCTCTGAGATCTCGTTCACAGTAAAACGATTGTTGTACAGAAGAGATGTGTGAAGACTGCTCGTGTTAAAAAATAACTTAAAAAAATTAAACAGCATTGAAACAACATGGGGGTGAATAAAATATGATATAATGGACTTTTTTAGGTCAACTCAATTTGTCCACGTCCGTTTCCCTCGTCTCCAGTCTGTGCTCTGGCGCCTCCTGTGGGCTGTAGGCTGAACACGCTTGTGTTTATTCCAGGAACCTGAAGGGTCGTCTTGTATAATGAGTCACATGAGATTACAGCCCTGTTTTAGATGCTTACATCATGTACATTATTGGTCTCTACGGTCTGTCTTTAAAGCAAAACAGCACAATATCTGGTGAATAACTTAAGCTACTCTTCCATTTCATCCAAAACACAAGTACAGTACAAGGCCTATTTGCTAATTCTCTTCCACAATCCAATAATTATGCAAGCAGGCTTTGCATATTGTTTAATACTTACATTTTTAATTGCATTTTTTTTAAATATATGTTTTAATGTTTTTATGCAACTGTTTTAAATTACTATTAAAGAGGCTATTGAATTCAGAAACCCTTGATATTAGCGACACTGGTGGTCGTTAAGTGAACTGCAGACTGCAACTCATTGCTCATGCTCGCACCTTGGACAAGTAACATACTAGTTAAGAGACTTAATAACAGCGGTGGGAAAGCAGCAGTTAAGAAAGCACCTGATCATGGTGATGTGGATATGTTTGCACCAGCTCTGCAGTCACTGGCATCATGTCGACAGATGAGGTCATTAAAAGTAGCCTACACAGTTATGATGGATTGTAAAGTAGCCTAGCCTATATCTGAAACTATAGAGTAGACTATAGGTCTGGCTATGTGCGACTATAGCCTAGTTTTTGCATGGTACATTGACATTACTTAACAGAATGGCTATTTTGGCATTATCCTGAACATTGTATGTCACTCATGTCATGTGTTGTTGAGAAGAGGTGCTCTCTAGCGCGCAAAAACGTCACATCCTTTTGATTTTCCCGGCAAAAACGTCCCATGTCCCTTCACATAAAAATCAATCTACAGGCTTTCATAGACAACATAGGAAGTAGGGGAAGGTCTTCTTTTTTATGTTCGTTACAAGCTGATCAATGCAAATGCATCACAAATTTGGCAATACATTATTGAAATGAAATTTCACCACTTGATGTCCAATGTAAAATGTGCATCTTGAAGCAAAATCAGTCGACAACCACTGATTTAATGGTATGCAATTATGCAATAGTGTGTAGCTGAAATAAATCAACTGGTAATTCAGAACATAAAACTCTGCTCGCACTGTCAGTGAACTTTATTCTCTTTTGTTCATAACTAATGAGACGTATGATTGATTATTGCTTTAGAAACCTGTATAGCAGACCAAAACTGGCAAAGAAATGAGATGAAGGTGAACAGAAGAGATTGTAATAATGTTTTTCTAAGTTTTGCGCTTGATTTAATTCCGCATTGATGAATTAAACATGGCGCTGGCTGCCGCCCACTCTTGGAGTTAGGTAATACCAGTGGCGCGTGGAGATCGTATGCTCCTGAGAGTGTGTGTATGTGTGTGTATTTTTACCCAGACTAGGGAGGGTATGCGATGATGACTCACACCCTTTCACTTTGCTTTTACCCCCCTTGATACCGCCTGGAAGAAATGTTAGTTTAGGCATCTCCATGTAGCGAATCTATTTTTAGTCAAGAAGAAGTTTTCATTGTGTTCCTTTATATCTAACTTGCTTATGATGTTATTTAAATCACTTCTTTGCCAGCTACAAAAGTAAAAGTTCTGGAGATAATCAGGGGTGTTTGCAAAAAAATTGTTGTAGGATTTACTTCGAAACTATTTTCACTCAGAAATTCCTAGTAAATTTAAACCAATGCTTACAAAGAGACGGTAAACAACATATTGAATTAAAGATACAATTTTGAAGTAAAACTAAAATAGTATTTTCCTGTCAAATGTACACCAATAATCTTTTTTTTACTGTGTATTAGTCCTGATACTTACAATCCTGATACTACGCAATCTTGTTTTGTTTATGGAAGCTTGTTTCCGCTACGGAATAAAACATTTTAAAAGATAATTGTGACTTTTTATCTCACGATTATGACTTTTTTCTTACAATTGCGAGTTCATATTTACATTATAGATATTTCGAGATATAAACTCGCAATTTACCGTTCGTAGAGACCCGCCCCCCTTAGTTACTGTCGCTATGTCCGACAAGCTACGCCGCTCTCATGCCACACCATGTTCTTATGCAGTGAAAAACACATCGCGGAGCAGAGAGGACACCGACAGACAGGACAGACCAGGTTTCTTTTCGGTTACTTTTGATATTAAACATATTAAACAAAGTCTCACCTTTCAAATTTGGTAATTTTTAAAAAGAAATTTAAACAATAAATACCGTTTTGTGGCTCTTTAATGTGTGTGACAGATCGCTGTGTCGCCTCAGTTAAAACTGCTCGTGAACCGATCATCTCTTCCTTCTAGTTCATTTATAGCATCAAATAAACATGAATGAACATCAGAAGGAATGTTGTTTTAACCGCGGAAAGGCATCAGGACACTCTGTTTTTCAAGTTCAAATTCTCCCGTGTTAATCTACTAACTCCTGACTGCTTTGTCGGACAAAATGGCGTATGGCAAAGTATGATTGGTCAGATCACCGGTCAATCAAGCTCCCTGCGAAGGGTCTATATTGTGAGGAAAAAGTCAGAATTGTGAGATATAAAGTCAGAATCGCGAGTTATAAAGTCCTAGCCTAGAAATCTAGATGCACCCTAGCGACAGCAAATGTAATTTGCAGCCAGGATCGTCTGACAACTCTCCGTTGGCTTGCGAGCTGGGAAAACCAAACTCTAGTCAGGCCAATTACTTCATGCATAGAGTCAGTGGGCGGGCTTAACATAATGACGGCAGAGTTGCGACGGTTCTTCGTGAATTCCATGGTACTTGAAAACAAAGAAGATGGCTGCAGCTGCTGGCAAACAGCGGCCTTTCGAATCGACTTTGGCCTCGACTCTGCAAGACTTCTATTTGAGAAACGAACAAAGAACGGCACTGAAGTCATTCTTAAAAAAGGAAGATGTGTTCCGTCGCTCTGACTACGTCACCTTCTTCATTGCTCTGGTTGGTTGTAGCGCTATCCTATTGCGTGCAGAGGGAATGTGAAAGACAACCGTTTATCCCGATTGAGCCCTGCCAATGGTGTGTTCCCAGACAAAACATCTTGATGTGGGTCTGGCTTGTCAGGCTAGCAATGTCCAATTCTGAGGAAAAAAATATATTTTATCAGCCTACACGCTAAGTTTCCATTCATTTATGTGAATTAAATTATGGAGTATAAGTTGTTTCCACTGTTATAATGAGACAAAATCATTTGGCATTGTGCCGACTTGTGTCGTGGAAGTCTCACTACAGTCCAATGATGTGTCCTGGAAATGGAAAGGTGCCGCTTCACTCGCTGTCTCCTCGTGGAAAGTAAGTAGGCTCAGATGTACAGTACAGTAGATGGCACGTTTTCTCCTACTAAAAGCATAATATTGAACTTTGTGCATCCGCCATTGTCACCGCATGTTAACGAACTCTCGCGCGTAAAGAAAATGACGTCTTTGCCTATACGCACAAAATCATCATGTTAATCAAACCAATATGTTTGAAAACAGCCGTTGCAGTTTACAGCACAGCATTGCAGTAACAAATCAACAATTCCTTCATTTTGTTTTTCAGGCAGTCAGGAATCTGCGGGGATGGGCGGACATGTAAATGTACCGAACTCGTATCAAACCGTGACCCCAAAACCGAGGTATGTACCGAACCGTGACTTCTGTGTTAGCGTTACACCCCTACTATCTAATCAGGGCTTTCCGAGGGCTCACGGTGGAAAGGTCAGTGGAACTGCTTGGAATGTCTGGGATAAAAACAGCTTCTCCATTGCATCGAGCGAAGGGTGGCAGGGAGACGCCAAACCTGCGGAGAAACATTGCTGACGGCTCATTAGAACAGCCTGAATGCCAGAGCCGGGTCAGACCGGAAGCTGAGATCCATGCGCTGATGTCTGATAGAGCTGGAGCCATTGTGAAGGTTTGGGGACCGAAGGGTTTGCTGAGGATCGACGCACACTTGGCATTTCACACGCTCACGGAGGACCATAACTGCTGGAGAGAATCTGGGAAAAGTCAGATGCTCTTTTAGGACCTGATGAGGACGTGGAGTTCAAGCACGGATCATGTGCTCACAAAGACCCTTTTAAGAGATTTTTTCTCTCTCAAAAATGATCTGGTAGGAAATCTCCTGCCAGAATTATGCCAATAATATATTATCCAACAACTCTGATTTTTATGGAAGCCCATTTCTGCTAAATAAGAAAAAAAAAACATGCTTTGGTAAATGGTAATTAGTACATAAAAAGATTATGACATGCTAAGTCATTTTAATGAGATGAAAAGTCAAAATGATGACAAAAGACAAAATTCTGATTCGAAAAATAATAAATATGATAAAAAAGCTGAAATTATTACACATTAAGTCATAATTATGAGATAAAAAGACAAAATTATGTCTAAGTCATAAGTCATGACACTAATATGACATACTAGGTCATAATTGTGAGGTTAAAAAGTTGACATTATGACAAAAATTCTTTTTAAATTATGTGAAGTTGAAATGATAACATATTAAGTCATGATTATATGAGATAAAAAGAAAATTATGACAAATTAAATCAGATTTTTGACAAAGTCAATTACATTTACATTTACATTACATACACAATAATGAGATTAAAAAGCTTAAATGATATGATAACAAGTCCAAAGTATTACTATTTGTCATAATTGTGACTTTACGTCATTGTTTCAACTTGTCATCTCATAAATATGACTCTATATGTAATTTTTCTAATTTCTAACTTTTTACGTTTACAGAAGCAGGATTATTATTATGTGTCAGAAATTGGCTAATACATTTTACATGAAAAGGCAACAATATCAAATAAAATAATGCAAAAAAAATATATATATATATATTTAAAAAAATATTTCGAAAGTCAGCACTACACTCTTCGGACTAAACATTGATTTAAATAAAATATTGTTTTAAACTTGCTTGGACAACATTGCCATTAAGTTAACTTGATGTACTAAAATAACTAAAAGTGAAATAAAAATTAAACCTAGACAAAGTGAAAACACATTATTAATTTCCATTTGACAGTCTGATTAAATACATTAGAATATTTAGATTTATGCATCTAGCAAAACCTTGCATTGCATTGAAGGCATATCATATACTGTACTATATATGATCAGTTCATTCCCTGAATCGAACCCATGATCTTGATGTTGCTATCTGTGCTCTTCTGTATGAGCTACAGGAATGCTCACATATCTCAGAATGCAAATATATCTCAGTCCCAAGTCATTTAATGTGTTATGTACTATCTCATAAAAAAAATTGAGCTTTCGATGCCTAATCCATAATTGTAAAAGTTCCAAAGGGTGGGCAGTATTTTGATGCTGCTTTGCCTAGTTTTAGACAAATGTAGATGTATACTTAAATGCAATCCCAGAAGACATTGAAAATCAGTCACTTTTGATTCTCAGAAATTTGGCTCACCCTGCACACATCCTCTTTGTATGCAAATATTTCTCCAACATTTTCCTTTTTATTAAACAATGCCGTCTCAGTAACTGTGAGGGATCCAAACAAGATTGACTCTGGTAATGATGTCTTCCTTCCACATATAACAACTTGACCTGAGTGCTTTAGATCGGCTAATTCTTGGCAGCAAACAAGCGGATGCTTCACTGCGTGTGTGTGTGTGTGTGTGTATGTGTGTGTTCCTGCATAGAGAGCGAGAGACACAGGCGCCCCCTTGTGCTGGTTTATGGACAATACAGAGTATTTGTATTACGCAAACAGCAAGGGAACACTTCAGCCACGCCAGGGTTATTATCGTTAACCAAACCAAACAATAAAAAATATTTGAATTTCTTTAAATAAAATAAACATTAACTGAAATAAAATACAATTAAACATTTAGTTTAACTTGATGTATATGTATATTAACAAAATGATCAATTTAAAAAAATATCGAAATTATGACGTCACATTAATGACATTCTATGCCATAATTAAGGTTTAAAAGCAAAACCGATGACAAAAAAGTATGATAAAAATCAAACTTATGAGATACAGTTGAAATTATAACATATTAACTCATAATTATGAGAAAAAGAAGGACAAATTACATCAGAATTATGACACACTAATCAATTATGAGATTATGATGGAATAAAAAGTAAAAATGATGACCTTTTTATGTCATAGTTAATTTTAATAGTTATAAAAGTCAGTTTCGACTTTTCATCTCATTAATTACTTTTGAGAAATTATGAGATAGTTATAACATGAACATAATTATGAGATAAAAATTAAATTATGACAAATTAAATCAGAATTATGACACACTAATAAGTCAATTAGGAAATAAAAAAAGCAGAAATTATGGTATGAAAAGTCAAAATGATGACTTTTTATGTCATAATTATGACCTTTTATGTCATAATTACAGTATGACTTTTTATGTCATAATTATGACTTTTTAAATAAATTTTGACTTTCATCTCATAAATATGACACCTAAAAAAAGATTAAATGACAAAAACTGCTAAATTACAAAAATAACACTCGTCAAAATGTTTGAATGTCATTGCATTAGAATGTAAGACCAAGTGGCAGAAAAATTTACACAAAAAAAGTTTGTTAGGTAGCCAAAATGTAGCCATGTCTAAACATAAAGGCCAACAGGTTTTTCTGATCATGCGACTGACAGGAACGAGGCTGAATTGTCCAGATATGCAGGTAAAAGTCAAAGGGAGTGATGTTTTATGTTAGCATCCTCAGTGACACGTGTCTCGGGGGTCTGGCGTCGGGACAGTAGGTGACGGCGGGGGACCGCTGGCCTGTCATCGCACGCGACCGCCCGCTGCTGTCCCGACAGAGCGCTCACTCCCCGAGGAGATGAACAAAGGAGAGGCACTTGTCCGGCGCCTGCGAGGGGCGAGGATGCTCCATTGTCTGCGTTTGGCTGCAAAGGGCGGCGAGAGCGTGTTATGAAACAATGGAGCCGAGGACCGAGTGCATTTTGGAGGCCCTGCTAAAAATAGTGTGATACACCAAACATCATAAATCCCCAGTTCATTGTGAGCTTTGGTGGGGCAGAATCAGACGCTCCAGAGAGCCGGGAGCCTCAGGACACACAGCTCCAGGAATTCATCATATGCTTTATGTAGGTCGAGGGGTCAGCATGCTTGCAGACATTGTTTCCTCATTTTCTTCAAGTTCAAGAATGCAGGAAGTTCTATAGTCTGGATGTCTTAGACACAAGAGCATGTCTTGCACATGAAAAATTATAAATCATATTTACAGCATCAAACAACCATATTTGGAAGTTTGAGTGGTTTTAAATCAATCAAGCACAGTTTATAGTTTGGACTCTTCTAAAGCACATCAATACAGTTATTAATGTATTTATTAAATTGTCTTTTATTTAAATTACTTAAATATATTGTCAACTGACTTTAGAATGAAATAAAACTAAAACTAATCAAATAAAATAAATTGTATTATCAGGTTTATTTCAGTGGTGCTTTTAACTTCACAGCAATTGTTGAATTAAACAAGTTATTTTCATTAAAACAAATAATATCTGAAAAACAATAATAATAACAGTAAACAATATATCATTAATTCAAAATCATTTCTGTGAGATAAACAAATAAATAAAAGTAAAATAAAATATGTAAAATAAACAAAACAAACATTTAATTGGTAACCATTTTTTTTTTTACATTAATTAACTACATGAACTAACAGTTAAGAATACTTAAGCATAAGTATTATGCTTAAGTAAATGCACTAAAGCATTTAATTAATCCCCTAATTTTTGTTAATTTCAACATTTATTAATACATTATTAAAACTGAAAGTTGTATTTTGTTAATACTATTTGGACCTGAGCAAAAATTAACAGTTGTATTTGAATTAACTAACATTAACAAAGATTAGTAAATACTGTATCAATGCATTTCTTATTGTTAATTATTATTGGTTCGTGTATTAACTAATGTCAACTAGTGGGACCTTAGTGTTACCGTTCAAACTTTGTTCAAATGGATTAAATGGAGATACTGTATACTGTATATCTATAATCCATTTATCATGAAATAATTAATAAGAAATCACTTGTTTATCTCAAATATTTATGTTGTCTTTTAAAAGTGAAATGCTATTAAAACTAATAAATGAAAAGAGCTGAACTGGTTGAAATGTTGTGAAATGTCCTCAGTGCCCCATAAATCCCCACACTGAATGTGTGCAGAACCAGAACAGACTGGTTTAGCACTGAAAGTCACTTCTTGTTTTTGTTTTGATATGAAATCATTCACCGTACTGTTGCTCCTCGATAATGAATCTGTTTTTCTGACCCACTGTTCAATTCTTTAAATTCCAGAAGGGTTGAAGGAAACGTGTTTTCTTGAGCGGATCACGTTACTGCAGTTTCCTGCTGTGTTCCCAACATTTCCAGGTCAAACACATTCACAATAAAGTCGTGCCGCTCCGCTTTTCGGCCGCGGAGATGGGAATTTCAGGAACAAAACAAGATATCGATGACAAACTGCTTTCCTACACCACTGATTGATACTACAGTATGTGTGACACAAATGAACTTACATGCACTTCTTGACCTCAAAAACACATAAAAGCACATAAAAACATTCATAGGAAGAAACATTACAAAAGAAGTCTCGGTTGTTTCCCGTAGACAACAATGAGATTAAATGCAGATCAAATGAATCTGATACAGAGTTGCTTTAGGATTTAAACACTATTAATGTTATTTTTAATTAGCTTTGTTTTCATATTTTCAGTTTTCATTGTAATTTTCTTTTTCTTTGTGCATGTAATTTTTCTTAGTTTAAAAAAAATATATATATATTTCTATTTAGCTTCTTAGTAATTTGAGTTCTTCTTTAACTTAAACTTATTTCATTTATTGTTTTCAAATTAAAAAAAAAAAATTCACATAATTTTTCAGTTATTTCAATATATTTCAATTGATAGTTTTATATAGTTCACAATAACAACACTGTTCTGAGAAAAATCAATATATGGCACATATATCATGTCGTCTTCAGAGTTTCAGAAGGGATCTCAATAGTGTCTCATCTGTGCTCAGATATTTCATCAGATTCTTAAGGATAAATCAGAGCTATGCACATTAATATTATAGCTTTATATGGTCTGTATGTCAACAATTTGTGTCTATTTTAAAGGGATAGTTCACCCAAAAATGTAAATTATGCCATAATTTACGTACCATCAGTTGTTCCAAACCTCTATTTGAAGAATGTTGGTAACCCGACAGTTGATGGACCACATTGACTTCCATAGTATTTTTTTCCTGATATAGAAGTCAATGGTCTTGTCAAATGTTTGGTTACCAATGTTAACCGAAATATATATATCTGACTGAAGAGACAAGGGATTTTGACCAACCCTTCACCAACATTCTTTCAAATATCTTCTTTTCTGTTCAACTGAAGAAAGAAACTCACTCATGTCTGGAACTCGAGGGTGAGTAAATTATGACTATTTTAATTTGGGTGAACTATCCCTTTAAGAGAAATGTATGAGACAAAGTTGATATGCAGATGAATGCACGTCAGCACAATTAAAGTCACCATGAAATCAAAATCGACAATTGTTTATTTATGAAATATTGCGCTATTTATTATTAGTCTAATTTTTTTATTTTTTTATTTATGTGCCTTGTGATCTTTAAACAAAATAACTTCCCCTCCCTCATGCAGCGAACATCTCTTCTCTTTTCTGATGATGAGGGCGGGGCCACCTGTCACTCACATGAGATCCACCAATAGCAAACCACAACCATCCAATCAATTTCTAATTGACAAAATCAAATCCCGCCCTACATTTGTTCTTGTTCGAGAAGCCGTTTCACTAATAAAGGGCAGAAAAGACAATCGCAACTTCCGTTTCATGCATTTGAAGAGAACAATAAAATATTCCTATGATTCTAGGCTTCATGCACTTATGAAGCACTTCCTGAATCAGTATCCAGGCACGTTGCATACAGTAGAAACTCTAGCGTGCACCCGACTCCCTCCATACTTCAGTAGAAGTGTTGAAAGACTCTTTACACAGGGGCCGCTGAAGCACAGCAGAGCTGGACAGCACAATGCACACAATATCCTGGAATGAAATAACAAAATAACACAATAACAAAACCGAGCGATAATCAGCAGGGAACTTCGACTCCCAGACTAGCTGATTAAATTCCTCTGCTGTGACTCTATTGTACCATCTTGTTGAACTTCCGCAGCTGTGCTGTTAAAGTAATGAGCATTGTGCTCATTTAAAGGTCCACGGAAAGGTCCACAGAGGTCTAAGCATCCAAACGGGGGAGAGGCTTCAACACAGGATACTTTGCCCTGGGACGTTTCTAGTGGATACTCATTTTTGGGGGCTTTGATGTGGTCGCGCAGCCAAAATATAGAGTGACGTGGCTGACAAACGACACAATTGGCCTGACGTTTGATGTTTGTGATTTTGAAAATGTCTGGGAATGGTTATGATTGTTCAGAGCCATCAGTTAGCATTATTGATCAGTGGCTCTGTTCCAGAATATAGTGAGCTGACTACATACTGTAGGCCATTTTTTATGGTTTCACACAGCTATTTAAAAATGTTTGCTGCATAATTATGCTATGTTTTGTATACTGCAAACTTTACAGAATATTGCATGTTAGGTAATATAGTTCCTATAATAAAAGTCCAATTATTATTAAGGGGTGGTTGAGTATGATTTTACTTTTCTAACTTTAGTTAGTGTAATGTTGCTGTTTGAGCATAAACAACATCTGCAAAGTTACAACGCTCAAATTTCAAAGCAAAGGAAGATATGCTTTTACAGAAAAGGACTACAACAAACGGCTGGTTTGACTACACGACATTCCTCCCGGGTTAGTGACATCACCAACCCTAAAATGTACATAAGCCCCGCCCCCGGGAACACAGTCCATGTTGAGAAGAGGAAGAGTTGTTGTAGTCGAGCACATTTGTGAGTCAGCTCAAACTTTAGCATCCATCTTTTCACATGCAATAGAAAGTCACTCTGTGTGCATCTCACAACAGTTCCTATACGAGCGATTTATAGATTATCATGACAGAATATGCTAATTGAAGATAGTTAACTGCACATCAGCAACATAAATTCATCAACTAACCATTCAGAGACGTCCTGTTGCTTCTACATGTTGTCACTTCTTCTTGAGTCTCTCCATCTTTGTCTGACTCCGTTTTAAACATTAAAGGCAGAACAGTTTCTGTCATTTTAGTGTGTGTGTGTGTGTGTGTGTGAGGTAATCGCAGCTGCTAACACACACAAGCTCTTAAAGCCCCGCCCTCTGCAGCAGCTCATTTGCATTTAAAGGGCCAGGCACAAAACGGTGTGTTTTTGCAAACACTCAAAAAGTGACAACTTTAACATGCTATATAAAAATATATGCGGGGTATTTTGTGCTAAAACTTCACACACACACTCTGGGGACATCAGAGATGTATTTTACATCTTGTGAAAAGGGCATTTTACCACCTCTTTAGCATTCAGAGAAACAAAAATCAAAAGCAAGAATGTCAAAAGAAAAGAAAAGTAATTTAGTATGCCTAATAATATATACACTCACCAGGCACTTAAGTACACTTGTTCAACTGCTCATTAATGCAATTATCTAATCAGCCAATCACAAGGAAGCACCTCAATGCATTTAGGCATGTAGACATGGTGAAGATAATCTACTGAGTTTCAAACTGAGCATCAGAATGGGGAAGAAAGGTGTTTTAAGTGACTTTGACCGTGGCATGGTTGTTGGTGGTCTGAGTATCTCAGAAACTGCTGATCTACTGGGTTCTTCACACACAACCATCTTTAGGGTTTACAGAGAATAATCAGAAAAAGAGAAGTTCAGAAAAATATATGAGTGGCAGTTCTGTGGGCGAAAATGCCTTGTTGATGCCGGAGGTCAGAGGAGGATGACCAGACTGGTTCAGCTGATAGAAAGATAACAGTAATAAGGTCTGCAGAAGAGCATCTCTGAACACTCAACACGTCGAACCTTGAAACAGAAGACACACCAGTCACTCCTGTCAGATCAGAACAGCAAACTGAGGCTATATTCACACGGACTCACCAACATCAGACAATAGAAGATTGGAAAAACGTTGCCTGGTTTGATGAGTCTTGATTTCTGCTGTAAAATTGGCGTAAACAACATAAAAGCATGGATCATCATGTCTTGTATCAGCGGTTCAGGCTGGGTCTGGTGGTGTAATGGTGTGAGGATATTTTCTTGACACACTTTGGGTCTCTTAGTACCAATTGAGTATGATTTAAACACCACAGCCTGAGTATTGTTGCTGACCTTGCCTTACCTTTATGATCACAGTATGATCATGTCACAAAGCACAAATCATCTCAAACTGGTTTCTTGAGTTTAAAGGAGAACTCCGGTCAATTTTAACATTGAGCTCATTTTTTTGCAAATTTGGAGTGCTGTCAATACAGAGAACAACGACAAAAATTGGTGTTGCCTACACCGTGTTATCCTCTTTTTAAAATTTGCAAAACAGGATGTAAATACAGGTATTTGCGCTGGCTGAAATAACAATTTTTATTCATATCTTTCACATCTACTGCAGTCAGATTCACTCGTGTTCACTCTGAAGTTATCATCTAACATGGCTGGACACTTGTAATGACACATTAAGGATGTTAAGAGGCTAAAAGCAGGTTTAAAACTTGCCCCATTGAAGTCAACAGGGTGCAAATTTTAAAAATAGGAGAACACAGTGTAGGCAACACCGATTTTTGTCGTTGTTCTCTGTATTGACAGCACTCCAAATTTACAAAAAAATTAGATCAATGTTAAAATTGACCGGAGTTCTCCTTTAAGTTTATTAAACTCAAACAGTCTCCAGATCTCAATCCAGTAAAGCAGTTTTGGGATGTGGAGGAAGAGGAGATTCACATTGTGGATGTGCAGACGGCAAATCTGCATTAACTGTGTGATGATATCATGACAAGATGGGCCAGAATCTCTGAGGAATGTGTACACAAAAAAGTGTCCGGTGAGTGTATATAATATTATATTTACTTAAAGCAACTCTGCATGTATCCTTATAGCAAACAAAACAAATCTCAAAATGCTTTACAAGCACAGTGAAACCATAGAAAATGGAAAACTGTGAGAAGTGTTAATAAATATAATATCCATTCTATTCAATATTCATCTAATTTACTTTAGCCTAATATTGCATCATTAGTTTATTGAATCCAATGTTGCAAAGCCACTTTGAATAAAAGCCTCTTGCAAATGCATATAAAAGGCCTAAATGTAAACGTAGAGCATTCCAGATGCTGTCTTAAAAGGAAGCTGCTTATTTGGACAGGGAGCTTGTTGGTTTTGGAACAGAGCCAGAGTCGGGCCGTGTGGCACAACCTCACGTCCTATCCCCTGGCGGCTGTCGTACATCCGTCTTCGTGCCCGTTTTAAAGGATTTCTACCTAATTTAGTGCTCAGATTAAAACAGTGGCTCTGAAAATAGTACCGTGGCGCCCTCTGAATGTCTCCAGGAGGGCGGTCCGCAGGGGGGAAGGGTGCGCTGGGTCTGCACGTCCACGCCAGTGTGCCAGTGTGGGTGCGCTGGGTCTACACCAGTGTGGGTGCGCTGGGTCTACACCAGTGTGGGTGCGCTGGGTCTGTATGTCTACACCAGTGTGGGTGCGCTGGGTCTGCACGTCCACGCCAGTGTGCCAGTGTGGGTGCGCTGGGTCTACACCAGTGTGGGTGCGCTGGGTCTGTACGTCTACACCAGTGTGGGTGCGCTGGGTCTGTATGTCTACTCCAGTGTGGGTGCGCTGGGTCTGTATGTCTACACCAGTGTGGGTGCGCTGGGTCTGTACGTCTACACCAGTGTGGGTGCGCTGGGTCTGTATGTCTACACCAGTGTGTGTGCGCTGGGTCTGTATGTCTACACTAATGTGGGTGCGCTGGGTCTGTACGTCTACACCAGTGTGGGTGCGCTGGGTCTGTACGTCTACACCAGTGTGGGTGCGCTGGGTCTGTATGTCTACTCCAGTGTGTGTGCGCTGGGTCTGTATGTCTACACCAGTGTGGGTGCGCTGGGTCTGTATGTCTACTCCAGTGTGGGTGCGCTGGGTCTGTATGTCTACACCAGTGTGGGTGCGCTGGGTCTGTACGTCTACACCAGTGTGGGTGCGCTGGGTCTGTATGTCTACTCCAGTGTGGGTGCGCTGGGTCTGTATGTCTACACCAGTGTGGGTGCGCTGGGTCTGTACGTCTACACCAGTGTGGGTGCGCTGGGTCTGTATGTCTACTCCAGTGTGGGTGCGCTGGGTCTGTATGTCTACACCAGTGTGTGTGCGCTGGGTCTGTATGTCTACTCCAGTGTGGGTGCGCTGGGTCTGTATGTCTACACCAGTGTGGGTGCGCTGGGTCTGTACGTCTACACCAGTGTGGGTGCGCTGGGTCTGTATGTCTACTCCAGTGTGGGTGCGCTGGGTCTGTATGTCTACACCAGTGTGGGTGCGCTGGGTCTGTACGTCTACACCAGTGTGGGTGCGCTGGGTCTGTATGTCTACACCAGTGTGTGTGCGCTGGGTCTGTATGTCTACACTAATGTGGGTGCGCTGGGTCTGTACGTCTACACCAGTGTGGGTGCGCTGGGTCTGTACGTCTACACCAGTGTGGGTGCGCTGGGTCTGTATGTCTACTCCAGTGTGTGTGCGCTGGGTCTGTATGTCTACACCAGTGTGGGTGCGCTGGGTCTGTACGTCTACACCAGTGTGGGTGCGCTGGGTCTGTATGTCTACACCAGTGTGGGTGCGCTGGATCTGTATGTCTACACCAGTGTGGGTGCGCTGGGTCTGCACGTCTACACCAGTGTGGGTGCGCTGGGTCTGTATGTCTACTCCAGTGTGTGTGCGCTGGGTCTGTATGTCTACTCCAGTGTGTGTGCGCTGGGTCTGTATGTCTACACCAGTGTGGGTGCGCTGGGTCTGTATGTCTACACCAGTGTGGGTGCGCTGGGTCTGCACGTCTACACCAGTGTGGGTGCGCTGCAGAAAGACGGCTAAAGGAGATGGAAAGCCTCTGTTAGACTAAATGACCCATAAGGCCATGAACTCGCTTCTTGTCGCATTATATGTCTGCAACCAATGACTTATGAAAAGCAAACAAGTCAGTCTGACCTCTATTGTGATGTCTGAGTGGTTATACAATTGACATTGTACTATTCATCATGAATTCAGCAAAAAGGAGCCAAAAAGATCAAATGTCAGGCAAGACTATATTAAATCCAGACTATGTCCAGACACGGAGTCAAAGATTTGATGACAATCAGTCAAAACAGAACAAATTGAATTGCATTTATTTAAGCCAACTGGATTTTTCTTCTTTCCAATTTCAACTATTTAATAATAAAAACAAACATTTCTACATGTTATATACAAGTATAGATATTTTTTATTAAGAAGAGATGCATTAAATTGCCCAAAACATTTCCACTAACATACAGTACAGTATGATACAGAAGCACAACTATTTTCATCATTGATAATAATCAGAAATGTTTCTTGAGCAGAAAACCATCATTAGAATGATTTTTGAAGGATCATGTGACACTGAAGACTGGAGTAATGATGCTGAAAATTCCGCTTTGCATCATTTGAATGAAATTACATTTTACAATATTTTACAAAAAAATATATATATTTTTAAAATAGTAATATTTTCACAATATTACTGTTTTTACTGTATTTTTCATCAAATAAATGCAGCATTGGTGAAGAGACTTCTTTCAAAAACATTGGGAAAGAGAAATCTTACTGACCCCAAAGTTTTGGTGTGTGTGTGTGTGTGTGTGTGTGTGTGTGTGTGTGTGTGTGTGTGTGTGTGTGTGTGTGTGTGTGTGTGTGTGTGTGTGTGTGTGTGTGTGTGTGTGTGTGTGTGTGTGTGTGTGTGTGTGTGTGTGTGTGTGTGTGTGTGTGTGTGTGTGAGAGAAATAGTTTTGCAAAATACAAATATGACTTATTGATTTAATATTTATGGACTGATCAACTGTAATATCTGCATACACCATTTATTACTGACAATATGTTTTAATTTCAGTAAATGACGACCACAAGGCGACTTTTTCTGCAAAACCTTTTTATTTCAACTGACCGGAGAGTATTTTACAGAGGAGCATTTGTTCATAAATAAAGAGCACAGCTGTTTGCTCATACAAAATTAAAAAAAGAACATATCATACACTATCTACACACGCCACTTCCTGCTGAGCGGCGCTTAAGAAGGATTGTCATAAATCCATTTGTACACATTAAAGTCTAAAAGAGTTACATGTTTGCATGACATACGCGACAGGCGTTTCAGAGGAGAACCCGTGTTGAATGTCTGTCACGGATGTGTCGGTATCATGACCCTCTCTGTATTACGACATTCTCCATCTCAAGGCCTGAAATCTTATCGTCCATTCATGGCACATCTTCAATTCAAAATAAGCCTTTTTTCACACACATACAGTATGACTTCTGAATAGAGCAACTGACCAATCAGCAGCTCTGAATTTGATTGGGTCATGAGGACACTCGCCAGTCCAAGTCCAGCTGCTAAACTGGTAATACGACCCTCAAAACTGTGCAAAACAACAAAAAACAAAGCTTTTTTCTCCGTCTAAAAAAAAGATGAGACATGCAGATTTATTGTTCCCATAATCTTAAAGGCAGCTATAAAAGTGTTTCAGCACCATCTGCTCAGGCAAACTTTATCAAAACATCACAATCAGTCAAACCTTCTTGCAAAGGGAAAATACTCGGTTTCAATACACTCAAACACACCTACACAAGCAGACAGCAACACGGACAGCACACTTCTACACGACTACAGCTTCACTCATGAACACAGACACCTAAAGCTTGTTGTTCAAATATGCCATGACTTTGGCCAATTCTCTTTATTTTTTCCCCTTCAATTGAATGTTTTGTCCTTCTCTACAAACGTGTGTTTGCAGATGAGGTGCAACTCGGACTGAAAAATAATACAGATTTGAAGAGGAAAACAATTAAAATGAAAAACTGTAAAATATTTTGCTAAAACAATGTAAAAAAAGAAAAGAAAAAAAAGATATGGCTGTGTTCAGAATGGATTACTAGTTTACTGCCTACTATGTAGTACACACTACTAATATTTTTTAAATGTAGTCACATGACCTCGTTAGGTTGTAAATTCAATTCAGTTCCATCCTTAAAAAGTTCTTAAAAATAGTCATTTTGCATCTTTAATGCAGTTTTGTGGTTATCATATGGTATTTCATGCATATATAACATACTATGCACACTATACAATACATAACACTGCAAAAAAATATTTTCTTAGCATTTTTCATCCTGTTTTCCATAATATCTAAATTTATTAAAAAGTTTATTAATCAAATTGATTAACTTAAGCAAACTGACATAATAAATGAAGTCTTGTTTTTTGAAGAAGAAATCTTCAGAAGTTTTATGGACAAATATCTCCCAATGATTCCCTTTTGAATTAAATGTCCTTTTCTTACTCCACTGGCAGATATTTTTTCTCTTTTTAAAGCTTAATATTTGTCATTTTGATTTAAGATTGTGTAGATATTTGTACTGGAAAACAAGTCAAAAGCACTAAATAGAAAATAATTGTTTTGCAGTGTCCTGCAGCAATAGAGTAGATTGGCAGTACGCCATTTCAAACAGCGTAAAAACTATAATAGTAAGTGTAACCGAATTGTATAGAATAGTAGCACTGAACGTGACTCTTTCTGACTCGCATAATTCTCTGAATCAACACATCAGACAGAGACACAATCGGTAGTTCCCTCCACACTCATTCACAGTGCAGTGTCGCCCTCTGCAGTGCTGCTCTGCTACTGAAAGTCAACTATTAGTTGCATAAAGTTGGAAATAAATGAATAGCCATTACATCGAACGCCTCTCATCAATACCAATAACATCTGAAAGCCTTTCACAGTAACAACAAGCCTTTCAGGAGGAGTTCAAACTTAAAACAGCTTCATGAATTAGCGCTGAGAAATCTGACAAGCAAAAACACACAATATAAAAAGTCATATTCGATTTAAAAAGTCCTAAAGCTGAAGATATAAGGAATACTTTGGCTTAAATAAACATTGTCAATGACAACAGAAAAAGGAATAATTTCCCATGATCCTGTGTTTCAGTGACTTTGACGTCACTTGTTTCATACAATACATTGTTTTAGACGTCACTCTGCCACACATGGACTGTTAATAAACCAAAAATAGTATTTGTTTAGTAATGCTTGAATACAGAAATAAACAGGTGGAGTTTGGTATCAGTCGCTGGAGAGATTCAAAGGCTACATGATATAAAAAAATGTAAATAATACTTCAAAATTATTAAATCATTTGAAAAGTGAAAGCAGTTGAGTTTGATCTTGTTTGAAAAATTATAACATCATCTATGAAGCCTGTAAAGGTGCATATATATATATATATATATATATATATATATATATATATATATATATATATATATATATATATATATATATATATGTATGTATATATATATATATATATATATATATGTATATATGTATATATATATATATATATATATGTATATATATATATATATATATATATATATATATATATATATATATATATATATATATATATATATATATATATATATATATATATATATATATAATACATTATAATAGTTGCATTTGTAAGGTATTATGAAAAACTTTATAATGCATTATAATACATTAAAATACCTTTAAAATGCATTACATATATATATATGTATTATAATATTTTCCTATTCATATTTACAGTTTTAACATAGCCTATATAATACATTAAATTCGGTTTTCAATGCATTACTCATACTGTTTGTTGTGGGTGGTTATGAAGCTTTATAATAATTCAGCACTATGGATTTTTTTAACCCGATTATCCATACACCATTCAAACCCGATATTTAATACAAGTTTGTTCGAATCCCTAACCATAAATATTAAGAGCAATACATAATAGTGATTCTTGCCTGGTAACTGATTATTCTGTACTATAAGGCTTCATAAATACCTTTACATATAAAGCTTCATAGAAAGTGCTAGCAAATAAATATCAAAAATATAAAAATGCAAACATTTACATTCAAAACAAATCGAATAATCTTATAAGGTTATTATTAGCATTAAGACATCAAAAATGAATGGTGTTCATGAAAATGAAACGCGTAGGGAAAGAAATACAATGTTTTATCAGTAATAAAGCCAGTGGCATCAGTGAGGTATCGTATAACACACCGCTGTTAACATGTTCGCTCCTGTTCCTCACAGAACTGTAGTTTATAGGGTTTTTGTGGAGACTTATGAAAGGCAAATTAATAACAGTGCAATTTCACACGTCTGTTGGCAAAGACCCACAAGCGACCGCTTTCACGATGGCATCGGTGTGCCCTTCCACGCTACAGCTTTCAAGTACAATACATTTGTCCAAGTATCCTAAAAATAGCAATATTCAGAATAAACCTGTGATGCCAATGCAAAGGAGAAAATCCCCTCTTGATTAACTCACATAGTCGTACGCCAACCTCTCAAACTGTGGAGAACGAGTCCAGGACGAAGGTGTCTGTCTGGTCTTTAAGGCCTGAGGTTTAAGTCCCCATATTCCAGTAGGGAGAGTATTGCCACAGTAATGCTGGATAAAATGGGTTATGCATAAAGACTTTGATTATGAAATAACATACAACGACAAGCTCAGATTTGAATGTGTACAGGGCAGAGAATGGGAATCCATGATGTAATCGCAGATGATGGATTACATCATAACAGAACAAAACGTTGTAGACCATGGTGACTTTTTGAATACTTGTCGTCTTTGCTTTTAAACTAACATTTGATTAAATACTAGAGTTAAAAATTCACACTGATGTTCCACTGTTTACATATTATAAATAAGGCATTTTTCCATTATGGATACATTTAAATAGGTTACAAGAGACCAGATTACTCCTTAACCTCCTTAAATTAAGGTCCATATTGCATAACCTTCAGATCTTACACTTTTTAGACAGTTTTCAAAATGCAGAAAGTGCTAAGTGGAGGCCATTTCTTATGGAGAAGAAAACTGGATGTGATAACACTGTTGGACCAGAGTGAAGATCCATATTCACACAAACAGGGATGTTTCCAGGATGAGCAGAGTTAGAAAATGTTTAGTGGTGTTTTCTCACACTGTTTGAGGATACAGAGACAGATAGACACATTATTAGAGGATGCTTTTGATGCATCCATCTTGGCTTTATGGCCCAACACCACTCAGTTTACATAAAGCTGAAGCAATCCGTGTGCAAAAACTAAACAAATGTTCAGCAAAGATGAACAGACATCCCAAGATTCATCTCAATCCTCCATTGAGGCAGTTGGCACGTTGAGTGAGTTTCAGTCATTGGCCTATAATGCTGTTTTTGCTTCTTGAAATGTTAAATTCTCCAAGAGGTGCCACTCCAGAGGGTTTCATATCGTGGTCCATTGGCCATTGGTGACTCCTAAAGCTCCTTTCTTTGCACCACAGGCCAAACCTCTGTGGTTTAACCACACTCACCTCGAGCCCGGATCTTCTGCCGGCTGATTGGCTGTTGGGTGTGTCAATCAATGATGCTTTCCGTCCGTTCAAAGAGTGGCCAAGATCCGCGAGAATGAAATGACGACGGTGAAAGCGGTCTGGCCCACTCCGAACAGCAGAGCTTCAAGAGGAGCCATGTCCTTCCCCGCCACGCGGTACACAGCCGCCACTGCCGCACCTGACACAGGACAGATGACAATTATAATACATGAAGACAAACTTTGGTGTCGGCTTGAGAAATTCTGAAAGTTTGTGGTTGCTAGGTGGTTACTAGATGGTTGCTGAGTGTTAAGGGTGCAAGTAGGGATGTGGCGGAAGCCGAATACTATCCCAGCTAACAATTTTTGGTTCGCAGAACGTAAATATTTGGTTCCCAGAACGTTCTTTTTTTAAGGTTTGTTTGTGGTTAGCCAGAAAAGTTCTCTCAACGGAAATAGAACGAAAGTTTTTTGTTTGTAGAACGTTTTTCTAACATTACTTTAACGTTCCCCTGACGTTATTTGAACGCTTGGAACGCAGTTGGAAAATAATAACCTAAAAATAAACATTAGGAAATTTCCCTGCAACGTTCTGGGAACATTATTTTATGGTTGCAAAAAATAAAACCTGAAAAGAACGTTATTATTTGGTTCTAAAAAAATAACCAAACGGGAACCAAATACTAACGTAAGGGGAATGTTCTGTGTTTTCTGGGATGTGTGGAAGTGAAATAATGCATTCTACGAATGCATTCCCCTAAAAAAGGGATATGGTGCTGGGAAACACAATTATGAGGAGATATGTGACAATGACGCTCAGGAATGTTGCACACCAAATCCTCCGACATCGCCCTGTCAATCATCTCTCCTTACTATCTTCACATGATAAGTGAAAGCTGATGTACTGAAATGTAAACAACTACGGCAGTAAGCCTAACAATGTCCCTTTAGGGGCTCCGTAGAATGCGTTTTTCATTTTCCGTGCCTTTCCGAATTCGGATTTAGGCTTTCGGTACATCTCTAGTTGCTAGGGTGTTGTTACGCAGTTGCTAGGGTGTTCTGGGTGGTTGCTATGCAAACCATATATAATTACTAATTCATACAGTTAAAAATTAAACTTGGTGTGAAATTATTTTTCAATTATACTGTATGTGTTTAGGGAATTATTTATTCAGAAGAAACATCCAAGGCCAAGTTGATAATTAAATTACACAGAACCTCCAAGAGACATAACCTCCAGAGCCACGAAAGAGCAACATCTGAATGATAAAATCTTCCTCTGGGAAATTGCACGTCTCAAATTGAAATAGAGATGGGGTTTTTTATGACAGTGACTGTGGTTGTTTGCAAAGTTGATAAATTTGAAGCCATAATAATACATGTATAAGGGGCTGCATTCTACATGTTTGTACATTTAAAATCACAGTCATAATCTATAATCTAGCTCGACTATGACTATTTTTACCTTCTCTCTGACCCTTACAATTAAACTGGCTGTTTCTGTTTTCTTCTATATGTAAATCTCTCTTATGATTGAATACCATCCTCGGTTTTGTCACAACATGCCCACCATGTTGCTGAAAACTGGAAACATGAGTTGATATATAAACGTCATCATGTGTTAATGAATAAAAGATTTCCACCAAAAATCCCTAGACTGGATGTCACTTTAGCCTGGCTCGGCAATTTATGTTCTCTGTTCATCAACTCACACATCAGTTGTTGTGGTAAAGAAGCTCAAGCATGTTCACTTGACTTGCGAGAACCAATTGCGTTGTCAAGCAGGATCCTTTGAGCTTATGTTTATGTTCGCTAATCAATGTTTATAGGTGAATAAAAGCCTAAATTCAATCTTTTTGTCATATAAAGAGATTCATATTGATTCGTTTTACGACCTCTATATGAACTTTTTGAAGCGTCAAAGTGATAGTTGCGTAGCTGTCAATGGGGGACAGAAAGCTCTCAGATTTCATCGAAATGATCTTCATTTGTGTTTCGAAGATGAACAAAATCTTGTGGGTTTGGGCGAGTAACTAATGACAATTATTTCATTTTTTGGGTGAATTAATCCTTTAATGTATACAGTATGTACCGGTATATGATTATTAATGTTAATCGCTGTGTTACATTAATGTTAAGCTCAGTTACACACACACACACACACACACACACACACACACACACACACACACAAACTGACTAAATGTTTCTGTCTCTATCTTTCTCTCTGCCAGATCCATATTAATATTAAAGCAGACCTCTGGGAACGGGCACTTCGGCATAGGGTTATTTTTGAATCAAACTCTATTTGTGCTAGACTGGAGAACAGCTAACAGCTATAGTTCATTGACACCCTGCCAAACTAGACAATGTCCCTAAAACATATTCCAATGCATTTTATCAGTCACAGATACTCTCTAAAAACCACACAGAACACCTCAGCAACTGCATAGCAACACCCCAGCAACCTCCCAGAACACACTAGCATCGTATGAACTGAATGAAAAAATAAAAAAATTTAGTTGGATAAGAAACAATTCCCAGTCTCACGGTGAATTGATTACAACAGCAAAAAGACCATGCACATTTATTAATGTTGAGTTCATGTTGTGTTTGAGAACATGCACACTTGACATAATGTGCTGATATTGTCTGATCAGAAGAGCAGAAGTGTGAGAGTACTGACTGGTGATGACCCCTCCGGTGAGCGAGGCCAGGAAGCCCACGCTGATGAGCACCAGTGTGATGAGCCGTCCTCTCTTATGACGCTGCAACGTCACACACATCAGCAGACCCACGGCGCTGTGGACCAACAGAGAGGAGAATAGACACCACAGGAACACCCAGTACCACATTTCTGCAGAGAAAACACACACACATAGAGAGAGAGAGAACAAACTAGTTAGAAAGTTAGCTGGTTCCAAAATATTCAGCATTTCGTTCAGGAAGCACATGCAATGAATATGTCAGATGCATGCCATCCAATTTTATATAAAAAAAGTTCAACTTTTGGCTTTTGAATGAATCAAGAGAAAATATAAACAGTCCGGAAGCATATTGTGCACAGTAAACATAAATCATTTTGCCAAAGTAATTTAGAATATATTAAATCATACATATGATTTCTGCATTACATTAAAATCAACTAATAACAAAATAATACACACATTCTTGTCCATGCATGTTTTTTTTCTTTAAAAAGTTCTGCTTTCTGCTTCTTGAGTGAAGAGGAACTACAATGTATTAAAGAAACACTAACACACTAAAGTTCTGCAACACACTTTATGTCTATTTATTAAAGTTAAGAGATTGACACAGTTTTTGTTATGAGATCACATTAATCTGTCATTTATTTGAATTACTTTTAAAAATACCTTTTATGTGACTTCATTGTTTCACCCTCATCCCAGACCCACATTTTCAACCTCATAATACACTCATTTTATTGTAGCCTACACAAATTATGACTGTAACTCAGTTTTGAAATTATTTTCATCACAACCAGCAATTTTCTAGGACTATAAATTATTAGGACTAATATAATCTAGGACTATAAAGGTAGTGTAACAAGGAGAAGAGCAAGAGATGAAGACAAAGGTACAATTTTGTCCTTTCGAACTTTCAAACAATCATGACAAAAATAATATGTGGTGCACATGACATTTGTTGGCAAAAAAAAACAAAAAACACTGGGGAAAAAACAGACAAAAATGACAGAATTCTACTATGATATATGGATATGCACACTTGGTTGGAACAAAGTAAATTTAATAAACAACAATTATATATATATGTTCACAAGACCATGCTCATGAAGAATTGCTTGTGAGAGTCTCCAGTCGGAGAACCCATTAACCGAGCAGAACCCATTGTGCTTGCAGTGAACCTCGATAAATACTCTCCCACTATCACCAACCTCGCTTTCTCATAAACTGTCTGGTCCACTTTCATACTCTCTCTCTTTAAAGGAGAACTCCGGTCAATTTTAACATTGAGCTCATTTTTTTGTAAATTTGGAGTGCTGTCAATACAGAGAACAACTACAAAAATCGGTGTTGCCTACACCGTGTAATCCTCTTTTTAAAATTTGCACCCTATTGACTTCAATGGGGCAAGTTTTAAACCTGCTTTTAGCCTCTTAACATCCTTATTGTTTCATTACAAGTGCCCAGCCATGTTAGATGATAACTTCAGAGTGAACACGAGTGAATCTGACTGCATTAGATGTGAAAGATATTAATAAAAATTATGTTATTTCAGCCAGCACACATACCTGTATTTAGTTCCTGTTTTTGGTCGAAGTCCAAAGTAGTCGATTGTCGAGTTCACGCGCGTGATCATATGTAACTAAACCCATGCGCGTGAACTCGACAATCGACTACTTTGGACTTCGACCAAAAACAGGAACTAAATACAGGTATGTGTGCTGGCTGAAATAACATAATTTTTATTAATATCTTTCACATCTAATGCAGTCAGATTCACTCGTGTTCACTCTGAAGTTATCATCTAACATGGCTGGGCACTTGTAATGAAACAATAAGGATGTTAAGAGGCTAAAAGCAGGTTTAAAACTTGCCCCATTGAAGTCAATAGGGTGCAAATTTTAAAAAGAGGATAACACGGTGTAGGCAACACCGATTTTTGTCGTTGTTCTCTGTATTGACAGCACTCCTAATTTACAAAAAAATGAGCTCAATGTTAAAATTGACCGGAGTTCTCCTTTAACACTCCATATACGTCTCAGTCCTGGCCTGGACTGGCTTGGAGACTGTTGTTATTTAAGTGCCGAGTCCACACAGATCCGAGGAGAGTAAGTGGACAGTCTATCTCCGCTGAGAGAGAATCAGACGGCTCTGGATCGTTCCAGAAGACCATGACATGGACGAGCATCTTTGCTCAACAACAAAGCCGATTACCCAACTGCTGTTGTCATGAACTCTGGGAAATGCAGCTCCACATAAATGAAAAATGCTTGAGAAACCAACACGCTCGAGCAGAAATACTGCTGACAGCTGTAATTTAACATGTCAAAGCAAACGCGTCAAATAACCAACTGCATAGTTGCACATGCATCGCTGTATAGTGCAGATCAGAGCGTTACACTGAAGCATGAAGAGACTTGTGCCATTAACACCCTGTGTTCATTCAACACAGAAATTAATTTTCTCCAGTCTTCAGTGTCACATGATCCGTCAAATCATTCTAATATGCTGATTTACTGCTCAAGAAACATTTCTGACTATTATAAATGAGGAAAACCATTTTTGCTGCTTAATATTTTTGTGGAAACTGTGATACACTACTGTTCAATAGTTTGGAGTATGTTTTTTGAAAGAAATTAATACTTTTATTTAGCAAGGAAGGACACATTAAATTAATCAAAGGTGACAGCAAGGACTTTTTATAATGTCACAAAAGATTTCTATTTTATGTAAATGCTGCTCTTTTGAACTCTCCTGTTGAACTCAACTAGTCATCAAAAAATTCTACAAAAATATGAAGCAGCAAAACATGCATATTTACATTGTTTCATGAGCAACTCAAGCATATTCTCAGCTTATTAGAATGATTTTTCACACACACACACACACACACACACACACACACACACACACACACACACACACACACACACACACACACACACACACACACACACATATATATATGGTCTGTCTAAAGATTCTGATTGGTTGGAGGGTGTGCTATAAAGCTGTTTAATGCACTGGTAGGTTCAAGCCAGTAATCACCGTTCTATAATAATGCGCTGCAGCCTGCTTTCATTATTTTATAAATATTAATAAATTCGCAACTGAATCGATAGATTATTTTACTCAGCAAGGACGTTGTAACCAAGTAATTACCAAGTTGTAACCAAGTTTTCAAGTAATTAAACTCACAGCTTCATTGAAGAGAGACACTGTAAAGATGCAGGTAATTCACACACACACACACACACACACACACACACACACACACACACACACACACACACACACACACACACACACACACACACACACACACACACCTCTCTCTCTCTCTCTCTATACTATTTATTTGATTGAATCTAATAAAGCTGACGGACAGAATGCTAGATCTAATGAGTGGTAGCTGATATATTCTGTATATTCTCTGTGCATAGATCATAAGTGACATGTGAAGGCCAAGTGGTAACCCATTCTGCATTTAAACCAACCAAGTAAGTGCACACACACACACATTAGGAGTAGTGAGCAGTGAACACACAGCAAACCGTGGGCAGGCCTTTTTGCTGTGGCGCTCGGGGAGCGATTGGGTGTTAGGTGCCTTCTTCAAGGTCAAGGTCCTGTCATTTCCTGTCGGTATTGAGAATCGAACCCCTAACCTTACCAGTCTGACTCACTAACCATTAGGCCATGACTAAGCATCATCTATGTGTAAAACGACACACAAACACAACGTATTGATTAAGCTATAAGCTGCCGCTCACATGCTAAGTGAGATGTAACGTCCAGACAGAGAATGCTTTTGTGCTGGAGGTCTGTAAACACACACACACACACACACACGCGCGCGCGCGCCTCGGATCATCCATGCTGTGCCAGGAACACTGCTGCAGTTCTGAGGTGAGGTGGCACTGCCTAACAAAAAGCACAGAGAACACACAAATACTGAGACAATTTAGCAATGCGATGCAGGAAAACACACTTCAGCCCAAATCTGCTGGAAGAGAGAGAGTGAGAAATACTTAAACACAGAGATATAGAAGGAGCAAAACTGAATGATGCTGATGGAAAGTATTCCTTCAATGTACTACTGACCCACATTGCCAGTTACTACAGAGACACTCATTTTTACCTACAAATGCATATACCTTATCACTATTAAACTATGACAGACACTCGTGACAGGTTATGGTAAAACATAGATCATCAGGACATATTTTGAAGGTCATATGGTCAAAATAAGGGGGATGGGTCAATGTAAAGCGTTGGCTTGTGAAAGGCCTCTTTGAACAGCCTGGGTTTTCGTCGTGTCAACAAAGCAGTTGCCGAGGTGACAAAAAGCCTCTTTAGTCAGGCTGTCGATGGTCAGTAACAATGTTCTTCAACATCAGCACAGTACAAACAGCCAAAATTATTATTCCAAAAACAAACATGCTATAACCTAGCGCTATCTAACCCTGTGGCGAACCACAATAAACACAGCCAAATGCTAAATGAGATAATGATCACCAAACAAGAAGTAGCAAAGTTGTCACGCATTACCACTGCTAACAGGGTTTAAACTTTTTATGAAAGCGTTAAGTTTCTTCTTCCACACAGGAAACTCAATATCTGCATCCTGAGATAATTACGACTTCATTGGGGGTGTAATGGATGTTTCTATGTTGGCTTTGATATCACAGTGAGATCGTAATATAAGCAGTGTCTGGCAGACGATAAAATGGCACAAAAAAAACTTGCACTTGCACTAAAAAAGAATCACCCACAACCCCTAATGTTGTGATCGGGTTTTTCCACAGGAAACCAGTTTTCTTTAGAAATATATATTCTTGAAATATGCATTAACATGTAAAAAAAAAAAAATCATGAATACTTTATTTCAGCAAGGATTAAGCATTAAATTAAACAAGACATTTATAATTGTACAATATATATATATAATTGGCTCAGCAAAGAATCCTTAAAAAAAGTCACGATTTGCACACAAAAATTAAGCAAGCCCAACTGATTTTTTTTTTAACATTGTTAATAATCAGAAATGTTTATTGAGCAGCAAATCAGCATATAATGATTTCTGAAGGATCATGTGACACTGCCAACCAACGTTTATGAGAACACACTGTTTACCCAAAGGCACAAACAACTGCTAAGTAGGCAGAACTCTGTCTCCTTCATAAACAGCAGAAGGAAATGAAATGACAAAATCGGCTTGTTTCACTGACCAAAACAGGAAACGCCATTAACTCTCGTCTCGAGTCACAATCTCCCTACGTTCTCTGAGTGTCTGTGCGTCTGCACCTGTGCTGTTCCTTCATCATCACAGAGAGATGCGTAACACATCTGAACACAGCTGTCTCTGTCAGCGGCGGGGGGGTTGAGGTTCATGTTCAAACCAATGCTGAGGTGCCACCTCATCCCATCACGTTGTTCAGACACAAATCTATATGTTGTCATTATATACTATTATGCAGATACACAAATAAATGTATGGTATTTTCATGGTGCTTTTTTGGTCACTCGCCCTTTTTTTTTTTTTTTTTTTTTTTTAAGAGCTACAAAATATTCTTAAACTTTTTTTCAACGAGCAAATTTAGTGATTTTTGGACTCACTAAATAATACACTTTCTGTTATCTGACTAAAAATATGTAAATGAGAACAGCTTTTATTGGACATTCGGCTATATATTGTATTAAAATACAGTATGTGAGCACGGGGTCATCGTTATTTTTCCAAGTAAGACATGTTCCTGGACCAACATATTTTGTTGATCATGGAATAACATTCCTGTCCCAAAATGTAGTCCTTGCCCTATCCCTATCCCTAAACCTAACCCTACCCATGACTTTTCCCTAAAATCAGAGGGAAATGATAGGTGAATAACACTCACCCTGGCTCTAAGTCTTAACTTGACATAAACTGTAAACTTGGCCCTCAAACCTGATTGGTTGATTGGAAAGTGGTTCCAGGATCAACAAAGATGTTAGTCCAGGAACATGTGGTACTTGATGAAATCACGTTTACCGTGAGCACGGATTGAGAGTAAAGACAGTTGCCGCATTACGTCATCTAGCGACATTAAGCTACTTTTTGAACACTGTTGGAATGACACAAGAGTGGGTGAGTATGACTTTTTTATTTATTTATGAGTTCATTATTTGCTATCTCACATGCTACCCGTCCTGCAATTCTCTCTCAAGTTGCATCATGTGTTGCGTCATGCCAGATGTCCACAAGATTGCAAAAATTAATCTGGGCAAATCTCGGAAGTAAAGGACGGGTGTGTGTCATGTGCATCATGCACCATAAAACCAGCGTACACTTGTTCCCTTGAAATGCTGCCTGCTGCCTTCCAGTCACATTCACTCACCTGCTGTGGTCTGGCTTTTATATTACATCACATTGTTCAGCGGTTCAAAACCAGTTTTGCTTCAGGACAGATTTTACATCAAGTGACCCAACAAAATACAAAAACTATATCGCACGAATGTAAACAAAATATATTTTAAAAAATCGACTGTGTGTGTGTGTGTGTGTGTGTGTGTGTGTGTGTGTGTGTGTGTGTGTGTGTGTGTGTGTGTGTGTGTACAGTAAAAAAAAAATTGGTTTAACTTAAAAAAGCAAGTTACTTTGTTGCCTTAAAATTTTGAGTTCGTTATAATTACAAATTGTAGTTAATACAATCAAGAAGAATGGTTTAATAAACAGCAACTCAAAGTAGTATGTTATCTTCACCACATTAGTTATTGACGTTGATTTGACAAAAGATAAAAGGCTGTGATAACAAATCATGAAAATATATTTTTACAGTGTGTGTGTGTGTGTGTGTGTGTGTGTGTGTGTGTGTGTGTGTGTGTGTGTGTGTGTGTGTGTGTGTGTGTGTGTGATAGAAATATTTTGTAACATTATAAATGTCTAGTAATTATTATATATGTGAATATTCGTGGTTTTATCCACTTTTGGGTCATAACCCCAGTCTATGGTCATAACTCACCAAATAAGAACCACTGCAATCAGTCAAAAACAAATTATAACATCCGTTTCATATACACAACAAAATCATTTAAGGAAAGGAAAATATTGCTATGGGTGTAGTAGCTATCTAATCTGGACCCTTGAAAAGGAAATGAAGTATTCTTTGGGAGCTTATGGGGCGGTCTTTCCATGGAAGAAGGTTACACCCTTGTCAATGAATAGATGTTTTTACACATTATTCATAGCCTGGTCTCACTCATGTCACTAGCACACGATCTACAAGGTAAGACTGTATAACGCTGCACAACAGAAGCCCATGAGCACAGTATCATGTGGAGACCAATATGGTGAAGGTAATTACTAAAGATTACTCCAGTACGCGAGCCGAGAGCCGCCAGAAACGAGGCAATGACTCAAGATTAACTAAAGATTGATGGGTGGCACAATGCTTTTTAGAGGTTCACATCGGACCGGCTGAATGCATTAGAGCACTACGGTCTACGGTCAAAGCTTTTACTTCTAATACACAAAAACAGACATCTCACAGTCAGGAGCATGGGGCACTATTCTTACTATAACACATACTATTATTCAGATAACAAAAAAGTCATTTTTTTAGACATGGTGCCATGGTAAAACTATAATTTAGACACAACTATGATGGTATTTATTGAAATACTGTCCTAAAAAAAATAAAAAAATAAAAATAAAAAAAATATCACAGTATATGAAAATGATACCTTGATACTGAATGATTACGATGTTATTAGCAACAAAAACAAAAAATGCTACCCTTAAGAAAAGTACTTTGGCATTACCGTGTTTTCTGAACATGTTTCAAGATAAAATCATATTTTTCTCACATTTATGGTCTTCTTCACTATTATGTTTTATATATAGGCAGGCTATCAAAGCAGACTGCACACACACGATGCCACGATGTATAGTATAGTTCACTGGCAATACACACTTCCTATTATATTAAGTACTGCATGCAATACTATACATGATGCATTATTAATTTAGCATGTAAGCGCAGAGTATACAGTGTGATGTGGAGTGTGACCTTGTTCAGATGGGATGCGCACAGCTGCTCGTGCTCCTGCCGGTACAATAGACTGACCGGTGTGTGTGGAGAGGCGTGTGCGCGCGTCTGGATGACACACATGAACCCGTTTCACCCGATCTTTCTCCTCTTGTGAACGTACCTGTGAAGTGCTGTAGGGTCGGTACCGTGCCCTGGACCCACAGGCTGAGCACTTGCTGCACCGATAGATTAATGGAATAATCCTTATTCATGTTCGCGCTGGGCGGCTGGAGCACGGCCCTCTTGCTCAGATGTCGGACCGAGGATGGGGGACACATGGAGCCGGTTCACCGGGGCCGCGGCTCGCTGGAGGAGGATGGCGGAGCGCCGGTCCGTCTGATCAGCTGCTGCTCAGGGGCCATGATGGGGTACGGCTGACACACACACACACACACACGCAGGCACGCACACACACACACACACTCTCTCTCTCTCTCTCTCTCTCTACACACATTCACGCGCACACGCGCGCACACACACACACCAGCAGCGCTTCTGGATGGCGCTTAAAGGCGCAGCGCTCTTAAAGGGAGGTGAACATCACATTTTACACTACGATAAAATACAGCAGTTTATGAATGAATGATAAAAAATTAATAATTACTTAATTCAGCTATATGTGTGTGTGTGTGTGTGTGTGTGTGTGTGTGTGTGTGTGTGTGTGTGTGTGTGTGTGTGTGTGTGTGTGTGTGTGTGTGTGTGTGTGTGTGTGTGTGTGTGTGTGTGTGTGTATACACACACATATGTATATAGTACCTAGTTAAACTAATTATTAAATACTACTACTATAATTTTAGTCATTTTAAGCAATATTATATGTTATTAATAATAATAATGATTTGATTAGGCATAGATAATTAAGTTAAACCAAATGCTATACAATTTGTATATTTAAATGTCAATTATATAAAATATTCAATAAATATGACTATTACTACAAGCCTAATAATATTAGCAATTTCTGCAATATTAAATAATAATAATATTAATAAAAAACAGTAATAATTGTTATTGTGGTTATTAATATTATTATATAATAGGATAATAATAATAATATAATGATTTAAGTTAAATTCTATATTACGGTAAATATATGCATTTGAATATTTAAATATCAATTAGATATTTAATATAAATCATCATCATCATCATCTAGAATATTTTCTAGTCTTGCCTCCTCTTACTGTGAGAAAAGTTGTTGCTGTTATGGAACATTTTTGCCAAATAAAATCAATCCATTTTTTTGGAAACATCTTATCTTTGCTATCTAGACATTAAGAAGTAATATTAATGTCTGAGCGTTCCCTAAATAAATTGAAGAAGCTTTCCTAAACTCCTGGCAGTTTGTGGAAGAGATTATAGGCTTAAATATGTTCCCTGTAACTACGCATACATAATAATTTAGCAAATACAGATTGCCCACACATGCCAAAGCACTGAAATGTATGAAGCAAAAATGTGCCGCCAATCTAACCTCATACAAAGGTCTATTGATTAATCATGCACTAAACATAAAAGTAAAATACGATTTTTTAGATTAGATTTTCTTAGATTTTTTTGAGGGGTAGGGCAATGAAGTAAATTCCCAGAACAGGTTCATGGACTCATGGATTAAAACGTAAATATGAGATTTTCAGTGACATAAGCGGAGGAGCTTCTGTTCCTCAAACACACACCCTGATCAGTTTCCCACTATGTATCCGCCTGACATTTGAGCCTACACTTGTTGTATTACCTTACAAACCCAAACCTGTACGCTTCTGCTTTCTCATTGTAAAAACGCTCCATTGTAGGAACAATAGCCTATGAAATGATGTCTGAATCGCAGCAGGTCACGTGAGGGGCCCAGAGAACACCACACCAAAGCACTGGAAAGGCAAACACCTGACACATGATCAGAGCTGGGATAGGAAGGACTTCTGGAAATCCCAGCTTCTCTAAATGGCCGAAGGGTGTGTTTCATTTCAAGAAGGATTCATTCAACTCCATGAGCATTGTGGGACTTAAAAGCATCACTAGCTGCTTGTACACAAACCTACCAGCCACAGAAATGAATTAACTGTCAATGAGTATCAGTTACAATCATTTAGTTTGTACACATGAAGAACTATAAAAAGTTAATAAAACTAAGATTATAAAGTAAAGTATAAATAATTATAAAGTAATGAATTGCCTGTATAATGTATTCATCGTTCTACTTTAATGGCACACAGAGTAATTTCGTCTTGGTTAAGTTGGGGGTGTAAATTACCATAACAAACAACCATGTTATTTGCATATCACAAAAACACTCTCCCATGCGGTTCATTCAGCCTTGAATTTAATGAGATTTGCTGCAAGACGAAATAAATAAATAAACATCATACTTTTTATATTGATATTCAAATGTGTCTTCACGACATAATGTAATGGGTTATGGAAAATTCCATGTAATAAAATTACTTATTTTTTACCCTATCCAGCAGATGGCGCTGTGAACTCACATTGTACAGATTGACCCAGTAGTTTTCCAGTGTCCTAAAGCTCAGTATCTGAGTGCATTAGGCCTACAGTTAGACATAAAGCGTCTGTCTGTCTATCTATCTATCTATCTATCTATCTATCTATCTATCTATCTATCTATCTATCTATCTATCTATCTATCTATCTATCTATCTATCTATCTATCTATCTATCTATCTATCTATCTATCTGTGTAGTAATGTACATATTTGTGTTAGATTTGTCTTGAGCATTGTGCTCTCTCTTGTGTGTGTGTGTGTGTGTGTGTGTGTGTGTGTGTGTGTGTGTGTGCGTGCGTGCGTGCGTGCGTGCGTGTGTGTGTGTGTGTGTGTGTGTGTGTGTGTGTGTGTGTGTGTGTGTGTGTGTGTGAATCTCTAAAAAGATTTTCGCAGCCGCTGCATCTAAATCTGTAAGTGTGCGTCAGTTGTAGTTGTTAGTGTGTAACCGAATCTAAGGGAGTGACATGGCTGGAAGCGTGTTATAAAAATCTATTCATACTTCTTATTTTCTGGATTCTCTCACTGTTTGTTTTTTTCTGCTCTTTCTCTCTCTCTCTTCAGGTGACTCATGTCTTGGGCAGCTCATCTGAATCACAGCTGTCAGAGAGTTACACGATTCACTGGAATGATCAAGTCCCAGCCTGAGTCACAACCACAGACCCCACTGAACAAACACAACATGACACCAGGGCCTATTCATCACCATAAAGCACCCTTTTCATCATCGTTTTTTTCTGGCTGGTGTTGGTATATTGTCAAACACAGGGGGGCTCAGCAAATGTCCAAATGGGGGGTGGATCTTTTTTTTTTTTAAATGAAAATATTATTATTACTATTTATGATAAAAGTTAAAATATTATATATTATAACATACATTTAAATGTATATTATAATTATTAACATATTCAAATATTTGGTAAAACTTTATTTTAAGGCGACGAAGGTACTACATGTACTTAGCCTATAGTAGATAAACAGTAAATCATACATTATTACAAGTAACTACACTGTAAAACGATATTTTATTATCACAATTTTTTTTGTCAAAACAACCTAGATAAATAATGTAATTCAGTTTCTGTTGATTAAGTCAAACTCCATTGCATTAATTCAAATTTGTTATTTCAGTGACCTCAATATTTTAAGGCAACCAGGTAACTAACGTGTAGCTCGAAACCAAAACGGTTACACTTTATTTTACAGTCCCAGTTGTACATAATTAGGCTATAAGGTACTAACCCTGAACCAAGCCCTAAACCTAACCTTAACCCATGTAGTTACCTTATTGTACCCATACTGTAAGTGCACTGTAAGTACACGAAAGTGCATGTCCTATAAAATAAAGTGCAACCTGGACACGTAATGCAGTTAAGAAAGACCGGAACTACTTTAGCCGTGCGTTTCCCTGAAAATAATTGGACGCCTTAGAATGTTCGAACAGCCAATCAGATTCAAGCACTCAACAGCCCCGTAGTATAATGAATACGCTATACTTCACTCTGAAAGATGCAGTGCATCAGGTTACAGTTATTTGATTTGATAATTGCACTATATCGTGACTTTTGTGCACAAACACCTTTGTCACTTACTTCTGGAGAACATAAAAGGAGAATTTTTAAAGAATATCCTGGTGGTCAAGCTTCAAAATGAAAAAAAAAAAGAAGCGCTTTAGATGTTGTCCATGCGTTTTTTAGACGTTTTTCAGCATGAACATCTTATGTTTACTAAAAATCTTCGCTGTAGTTCTCAACTCAAACCTGATGCAGAGAGCCTAAAGGTACCATATTAGATTTGTGAAATGGCTCCTTATTTGTAGGATACCTTTATAGTGCGTTCAGTGTTTGACAGACCGATTGCACCCATCAAAAACCTTTCGTTATCCATGCACACGAGACTTCAAAGCGATCCCTCTTGAGTTCTCTTGCAAAGAGAGAAAATTCTAAAGTTCATTCAGAAAAGTTCAAACAGAAAACGGCTTTGTTGCTGCGTTACTCACTACAAGGCGTTTCACATGAAACTCTCCTAAGGTTGTTTAACAAATACAAGCTACTGATGTGGAACTTTAAAGCTTGGTTTGACCTGGTCGCCAATCAGTAAGATCATTCCAGATGAAATTGGTTGTACAGACACCTGCGGGAGACCTGCCCATACCTGCCTGAGACTAAAACGTGTCCCTAAGGCTACGGAAACCAAATCCTGGGTCATTCAGCCTGATTTTTCACGGATTACTCGTTTACACTTAAACCTGCTCTGATCTTAATAAAGGGACTTTCTTTTTCAACATTATGAGACGTATCAAATCACGGTTTCAAAATAAGCAAGACATGTTGTTGCTGTTTGTGGTTTGTAACTAAGTTATTCATTCAGACAGTAGCTATGTTTCCATCCACACGTTTTTATCCGAATTAAGTGATATCGAATGAAAAATGCCTTATGGAAACAGTAAAATTCGATTGAATTTCATGAATATCGACTCAAATGAAATGCGTTTGGTCTCATTGGATTTTATCTTGATCGTTATACGGCTTATGCGATAAACGCTGATGGAAACTTTATTTGCCTATATAAATAATGAATTGCATTTTGTCTAGCAAAACTTTGTTCGCAAATGTTGGCTTGAATGTTGTGAGATTCAGGCCATGTCCACACGGACACGGGTATTTTTATAACCGGAGTTTTTCCTCCTGCGTTTTTGAAAAAATCTCCGTCTACATGAAAACGCAAAAACACGCTATCAAGCGCCGTCAAGACCAATCCACACCAGCAGGCGGCGATATAACCCTAACCGTGAAGCCACGTTGGCCAATCAGAAGCCGTCAGCGGCGCACAATCTGACGTCAAACACAGCGGATAACGGCGACACTTTGACGTCGCAAGGCAAAAACTCCGGTTTTACTGTCTACACGACAACACTGCAACCGGCGTTTCTGAAAATCCTCACCCTGGCAGGGGTTTTCAAAAATGTTCGGTTTTAGTGACCTGATACTGCGTTTCCGTGTGGACGAACGGGCGAACCGCGTAAAAAAAGTCACGGTTATAAAAATACCCGTGTTCGTGTGGACAAGGCCTCAGTGCGAAAATGAATGGAAACACCTTAAAATGTCTCAAATCAATTTGATATACCAATTTGATCGCAAAACAGCATGTGACGTCATTACGCACAGGTTTTTATTCGCTTTAAAGCAGTTGGATGGAAACACACTTTCACCAGCTTTATTCCCATGAGTTTTTTTTTACCGAACTTCAGATAATTCGATTGACAAGTGGATGGAAACTTAGCTAGTGTAAACTACTATTCAAATGTTTGAGTTTTTGAAGGCTACAGTTTTTTAAAAGAAGTCTGCCAAGACTGCAAATACAGTAAAAACAGTAATATTATTGCACTTCAAAATAACGGATTTCTATTTGAATATATTGTAAAATGTAATGTATTCCTGTGATCAAAGCTGAATTTTCAGCACCCTTCCTGTCACATGAATCTTCAGAAATCTTTCTAATATGATGATTTGCTGCTCAAAAAAAGAAAACCTCTTACTGACCTTACTTTTTAACTGTAGTGTAAAGTTTGAAGCACATTGTTGTAACAAAACACAATTCTGCCTTAATTATAGTTCGCTGTCATTGAATCTTGTAATTACGCAAGTCATAAAGAAACTGAATGACTACGGCTTCTTTGTTAGCGACAATGATCTGTCCATTTGAAAAAGAGTCCGTGACATCAAACAGACCTCCTGTCAATCAAAATCAGACTCCATGGGAACTGGTGGTCTAGGATCCGCTCCAGGCAAGTTAAAAAAGGAGACGTAACTCCAGTTTTTGTTCATGGTTCCGAGAATACGGCATTAATTAGAGTGACACATAGGGTTTGAGCAAGGCCTATCATATTCTTGTCACAACGTGAAGGTGTAAGTCCTCCTGGCTTTGATAAAACAGCCCCTGAGGGTGTGGATTTAAACAGAATTCCCCTCATTCAATCAGACATGAGTAAGATGCGCAGGCGGTGGATGCCATCATCAAGGGATGATGCAAACATCCAGTTTTCATTTAATCTCAATTTTGTTGGATTTTATAGGTTTTGTCACCTTATCCAGCATTACATAGCCTACACATAATAGCAGGATGGTAAGAAATGATCTGTACATATGAGATAAGTCTCAAAGACCTGTACTAAACATCAAAGCTCTATCTGGGGATTCCTGCCTTTGATGCATTTGACAATTAAATACTAAATACAGACATCTACTTTAATCGCAGCTAAAACACATTTAAAATGAGACTTTAACTAGGTCTTTGCTATATTTTGTAAAAAAAACACAAAAAAAATCCATCTTTCGATATAATGAACAAAATAAGCCCATGCAATTTACATATGAGCCCTGAGACGATGGAAAAACACATGGAGAGACGCAGCTTTCGTTTCTGCTGTTTCTGAGAGCCACAAGACCAGCCGAACACAGTGAGTGTGTGTTAGAAATTAGGATTGACGAGAGAACATTGTGCTTGGTATGTTTTTTCATCTTTAAACCAAACTTGGGTCTCCAGCCGACAAAGTTTAAATCCCGTCTGGCTAGAGAGCTTCCCATGATGTTTACACATTAGTTCAGTAGACGGAGAGTAGACGGAGAGTAGACGTCTTTTTGTGGCTATTCGACCACATGAGCGTTTACACTACGAAAGCAATCCGGTCGAATGTGTTTTCGACTACCTCTGGAAGTGGTCGAAAGTAGACAAGCTCAAAACGTTTTAGACCCCGTTTACACCAACACGATCTCATGAAAGTGCGTATGCTATCTATACCACGAATGTTATTTCTCGTGCCATTTATACGGCAATTTTTTTTTTTGCGTGCATACGCACTGAAAACCCTTGGGTAGGATTAGGGGTGGGGAGTGCATGCGTATTACAAGCCATAAAGTGCGTATCATATGCACGCGAAAACTGCGTATCATATGCACGCAAAAAATAGTTTTGCCGTAGAAATGGCACGAGAAATAACGTTCGTGGTATAGATACGCACTTTCATGAAATCGGGCTCGTTTCCACCTGGCTTGGCGTCGTCCACTTGTGATCCTTTCGACCACAAAACGTTCTTAATACAGTGTAAACCAGGCCAAAGTTTAATATTTAAGATTAGGGATTTCTTCAAATGGCCAACATTAAGTATGAGCTGTAATAGTGATGCTTGACTTCTGAAACACAGACGAGTGTCCTTCAGATGAAGGTTCTCCAGTCAGCAGCTGTGATGTCGAGGGACATGATCATACAGGAACAACACGCCTGACTGAAACACTGTCAGCTCAGGTTCTGCTCATCTCAGTTGAGATAAAGAGTGAAGAATTTTAAAGGCGGGTTTCCAAGAGATTTGTGCAAACAAAGTTGATCTGACTGTTGACTGGAGGGTGAAATTGGGGTGCATTCGTTTCATATAGGAAGAACAGAACCCGTTCGCCCTCAGAGTAATGACAGATGTCCAGCCAGAATCACACATCAGCATCATATAGTGTGTGTGTGTTTCACGTGTACTCGCTTCATGAGATCAGAACGTGGTTCTGCTGAAATTGAACAAACCACTGATGGTTTAACCCACAAAAAGAGGCTGTGAAACTTTCCACAAGACCAATATGCAAAGTCATTACACATATCACACTCCAGGACCAGGAGTGTGTAACCTTTTAAGAAACTCAGGAGTTTCCCTTTCATAGCTCATGATAATAAATGGAGTCTTGAAGTTAATTTAAAGGGTTTGTTCACCCTAAAATGAAAATTAAGTCATAATTTACTCACCCTGGTGTTGTTCTAATGCATTATGTCATTATTTATTTTTTCGGACCACAAAAGGTGAATTTAAAAGGATACTTCACCTCTGTAAAGATGAATGTGTATTTAAAATGGGTCATTTATGTAGTAGCCTTTTAATTTGCAGCCTTCTAGACTGAGAAAAGCCAGAAAATTTATTTGTGGCTCATGTGGATGAAAGACAACAACTCCCAGAAATTCAATTAATTATTTTATGAAAATCCTAACCTTGGCATTTGGTCTCCTGTGAGGAATTAAGATTAATAAAAACACAAAAATGAAATACAATCCAAGTTATCGCATTCACATCTGTCAACTTTCTTTCTGACTGGATACCAGGATGGGTAAATGATGACTTAATTCTCACTTTATGATGAACTATCCCTTTAAAGTATCAGGAGAAATAAAAATAGACAAATCAGACATTTGTTGACATACATAAAGAGTTCAAAGCTATAACATGAATGTGGACCTATTGACTGAGAAATATTTAAATTCATATTGAGATCTTGACTTTTGATAACAGGTATCTTGGAAACCATCAGCACGGTTTGAGATGCTGTTGACATCTTTTCTGAAACCAGAGCAAGCGCGTAAATGAATACCTTTCAGGTATCACATGGAATCAGTGGTCATCCGCAGCGCAGATGATTTTACATGCTGTGTGTTCGTGGTTATTACTTGCGTGATTGAGGACTCGAGGTCAGTGGTATCTTAGTGGTTCAGGCTTTGGGATGATGTCATGAATGATTTGATGGGTTTGATCCCAGATCACACTTCTCTTGTGATCTAAAAACACTTATCCTCGGGTTTCTGTTGAGGTTGCAGTGTAGTGTATGTTCCTCACATGTCTGCAACAAAACAAAACAAAAACAACAAAAAACACAAAGAACTGACTCTCATATTGAGATCACATGCCAGAATGATCTATTCATTATGAGTCACAGTCACAATTTCTTTGTTTTACATTGTATTGCATCACACCCTTATAACTGAATTGATTCTAACTTAGGGAAATTATCAAGAAACAGAACGGACAATTTAAGGGCAGTCATTCTTCAACTATCTGGTTAATTATAAATTTAGTTTGTGTAATGTTGCTGTTTGAGCATAAACAACATCTGTAAAGTTACAATGCTCAAAGTTCAAAGCAAAGGGAGATATTTGCTTTTAAAGAAATTGTTTTTTAAGGACTACAATAAACGGCTGGTAGGGACTACAAGACATTCCTTCTGGGTTAGTGACATCACCAACCCTAAAATTTACATAAACCCCGCCCCCCAGGAATGCGATTTATAGATTATCATGACAGAATATGCTAATCAATGACTATGGGGTTATTATTGTTGCAATATTCCAAATAAATAGATTAATATTCACAAATAAATGTAAAGAGATTCACAAAAATGTATCGAATGCACAAATGAATAGATTAAGATCCACAAATAAATGTAAAGAGTTTCACAAAAAATTATAAAATTCACAAATAAATAAAATGAGATTTGCAAATAAATAAAATATTTACAAATGTTTTCTTATTTTACAAACACAACTCTGCCTGGCATTTATTTGTGAATCGGTTCCTGTGCATTTGTAAATCGCTGCACACATTTGTGAATCGGTTCCTGTGCATTTGTAAATCGCTGCACACATTTGTGAATCGGTTCCTGTGCATTTGTGAATCCCCTCACGCATTTGTGGATTTTGAAACACTTCTAGCGCAGACGTGCAGAGAAATCCACAAATAGGTGGACTCCACCCACCGCCTACTCAAGCCAATCAGATAACGGCCACATCGAGCTGGCCAATCGTAGCACGTTATCGCTTCAACCAATCACGTTTGGCTTTACACTCGGGGCGGGAAGTGGGAACTGACTGATTCTTGCATCAATGAAAGGAGCACTGGAGCGCAGTAGTAGCGCTGAACTGTGTGTGGTAAAAACACTCTGTTTTCAAAAGATTGTTGGAGTTTAAGGCCTCTATATTTCCATCAGGATACACTCAGGGAATTATGATAATCAGAGATCCCGAGCATCATGAACAGTCTCTACACCGGCAAGAGGCGCGTCACAGCGCGTCAAAAGCAAATAGGCAGTGTCTGTTCACTGCTGCCGCTGCAGTTTCAAATCATGTAAAACTAGCTACTTCACGCAATTAGGACATATGTTTTTGCACATTCGCGACGCTTTGCCTGCAGTGTAGATAGCTGGCCAACCGTAGCACGTTATCGCTTCAACCAATCACGTTTGGCTTTACACTGGGCGATCTTGTTCTGAAATATCTGCTCATTTATCATTCATCTGTATGCATTTGCTCAAATAGGAAGTGTACGCGCAAAGGCCCATAAAATTGCAACAGCAAAATATGTTTAAAGTTTGGATTTTGTTCGAATTACACCATTAGACTGATGGTCAAGCCAAGCCACAATTTTTATGAGCCTTGAAAAAAGCCAGAGAAACAGCACTTCACATCTCTATTATGGGAACATCGCGTTATGGACGCGTCACGTTATTCAAGATAGAACAGAAAAGCATCAAGTAGCTGACTAATGAATAACTGGGTTCAACCCATAAATAGCTACACTATTTAAACTCTGATACACGGAGTTTTTCATTTGCATTGCAATATTTTTATTCGTCCAGTACACTATCACGAAATATGATTTAAGTAACCAGCACTAGTCAATAAGCAGGCTACGATCAGAGCCGTTAAGAGCACGATTATGCAGATAAAGCTAAGCAGACGTCACATAGGGAATGTGTGTTAACATTTCAAACATGCTAGTTTTACATGATTTGAAACTGCAGCGGCAGCAGTGAACAGACACTGCCTATTTGCTTTTGACGCGCTGTGACGCGCCTCTTGCCGGTGTAGAGACTGTTCATGATGCTCGGGATCTCTGATTATCATAATTCCCTGAGTGTATCCTGATGGAAATATAGAGGCCTTAAACTCCAACAATCTTTTGAAAACAGAGTGTTTTTACCACACACAGTTCAGCGCTACTACTGCGCTCCAGTGCTCCTTTCATTGATGCAAGAATCAGTCAGTTCCCACTTCCCGCCCCGAGTGTAAAGCCAAACGTGATTGGTTGAAGCGATAACGTGCTACGATTGGCCAGCTCGATGTGGCCGTTATCTGATTGGCTTGAGTAGGCGGTGGGTGGAGTCCACCTATTTGTGGATTTCTCTGCACGTCTGCGCTAGAAGTGTTTCCAAATCCACAAATGCGTGAGGGGATTCACAAATGCACAGGAACCGATTCACAAATGTGTGCAGCGATTTACAAATGCACAGGAACTGATTCACAAATAAATGCCAGGCAGAGTTGTGTTTGTAAAATAAGAAAACATTTGTAAATATTTAATTTATTTGCAAATCTCATTTTATTTATTTGTGAATTTTATAATTTTTTGTGAAACTCTTTACATTTATTTGTGGATCTTAATCTATTCATTTGTGCATTCGATACATTTTTGTGAATCTCTTTACATTTATTTGTGAATATTAATCTATTTATTTGGAATATTGCAACAATAATAACCCCATAAATGACTAGATGGTAACTACACATAAGCTACATAAAATTCACCAACTAACCATTCAGAAATGTCCTGTTGCTTCTACATGTTGTCACTTCTTCTTGAGTCTCTCCATCATTGTCCGACTCCGGTTTGAACATAAAAGGCTAAAAGTTTTTGACATTTTCAGTGCATGTGTGTGTGAGGTAAAAGGACACGAGCTCTTGAAGCTCCGCCCCCTGTGCCGGGAGCAGCAGCTCATTTGCATTTAAAGGGACAGGCACAATAACGGTGCGTTTTTGCTCACCCTCAAAAAGTGACAACTTTAACATGCTATATAAAAATATCTGTGTGGTATTTTGAGCTAAAACTTCACATACATACTCTGGGGACATCAGAGACTTATTTTACATCTTGTGAAAGTGGCATTATACCACCCCTTTAAAATTGAAGCCTCCAGTCTTATTGGTTTGTGTTTTGCAATATCCAGGAGTCAGAGTGCACAGGAAACATGGACGTTTACAAGAAACCAAGCTGTGATATTTGGCACTTCTGATGAAGAGCTGGGTTAATTATTGAAGACAATGAATCTATGCAAGATATTGAAACGTTTGATGTGCCTTGTAGCAACAGTAAACCAGGCTTTCACAGTCATGTCTGGCTTTAAGGCACTGACATGTTTGAGATTACATTGCATTGGGAATTGTGGCAAATCTATTGATGTCAATAAGGGTCACAAGGACAAGAGTTCACAAGGAAAAAGTGCAAGAGTTTGCCAAAGTGTTGCTGTCATGTAATCAAAAGTTGCAAAAATGTCAACGTTTGCTGCACAACAATCTGGCACATGCATCTGTTGACCAATGAGAATTTCAGACTGACACGGTCTTTTGTTGCATTGTATTTCCCCCGATTTCAAACTGACAAAATTCATCTTTCAAAGTCCTTTCTCTTAAAAAGCGCCGTCAAAAGTTTTCATCATATAAAGAGCAAAATCTGATGTCTTGATGTCTGAGTGGATTGACAAACTAATGTGGACTGGAATTGTAAACCAAATTGTCAAAAAAAAAAAATTACTACACCACTGTTTAAAAGTCTGTACGATTTTTTTATGTTTTTGTTTTTGAGTTTAAAGTCTCTTCTGCTCACCAAGGCTGCATTTGGATCAAAAATACAGTAAAAACAGTCATATTGTGAAATATTATTACAATTTAAAATAAGTGTTTTCTATGGTAATATATTTTTTAGGGATGGGCAACGATTAATCGTGATTAATCGCATCCAAAATAAAAGTTTGTGTTTAAATAATATATGTGTGTGTACTGTGTATAATTATTTTGTATACAGAAATGCACACAAATGGGTGTATATATTTAAGAAAAATGTGTTATTTATATATAAAATATTAATATTTATATATAATATAAGTTATGTATAAATATATACATGCAAATAGTTCTTAAATATAGATATGCATATGTGTGTATTTATGTATACAAAATAATTATACACAGTACAAATATATTATTTAAACACAAACTTTTATTTTGGATGCGATTAATTGTTGCCCATCCCTATAATTTATTCCTATGATCAAATCTGAATTTTCAGCATCATTACTCCAGTCTTCAGTGTCACATGATCATTCAGAAATCATTATAATATGATGAATTGCAGCTCAAGAAACATTTATTATTATTATAAATGTTGAAAACAGTTGTGCTGCTTCATATAAAGTACAGCATTTACTTAAAATAATACATATCTTTAGTATCACTTTTGATCAATTGAATGCATCCTTGCTGAATAAAAGTATTAAATAAAAAACGTACCAACCGCAAACTTTTGAATGGTATATCATGCAGTGTTTTACAAAAGCAACAAGCTATCAGAGGTAAGTCTATGTTGTGAACTTAAATATGCATTACAATAAATATCATGAGCACATGAACCTCACGATCCTTCTCTGAATAAAACATATCAGTCAAGCGGACCCTTTCAGACGGCGTAAAAAGGTGTAACACATTTCTGCTGGGACACAAACAAGGTCAATCGGTCTGGATTTCCTTATCAGTCTGTGTCTCTCACCCCTGCTGTGCTTATGGCTTGATGACTTCCTCACAACTCTCTCCTAGACCAGACAATGACCAGTCTAGTGCTTCTATCTGACAGATTCTTATCAGCACACCTCAGGACAAACCCAGCACTTCCTGCGAATAAAACCCGGCAGAAGAGACATTCCCTCAGGCTGGGTCCTGTGCTGTCTACCTGTAGCATGAACTCAATATCTTGTTTTTTAGATCACTGTATGCAGCATGATGTCACGTTTAGTGAACACGTCTGCTCGTATACTCACATGCGGGTTTCCCTCAGCAAACCAACACACAATGACTGGACACCTGTGAAAACACTTCAGGCAAACATGTTCAGAAGACGCAAAGACATAACTCTAACCTTCTTATCTCAAACCAGTTATTTTTCTAAGATAGCTGATATCGGCACTCATTCGAGGGGAAGATTTTTAGTGAAGAACAAAAACGTTTTCAGTCTGCTCCTCACATGCTTCAGAGGACTTGAAACATTTTATAGACTACTTTTATGGTTTCTGTATTTCTATAAGCCTAAATTTCGGAGAATTGAGGCATGTTTGAGCTGAAAATAATGACATATTGAATGACTCACATTGCAGGGCTATTCCAGCTCACTTTGAGGTTTGTGATTAAGACTGAAGCAGTGTTATTTTAACATTGATATTCTATTTTAGTTTTATAACCTTTTTTTTTTTATAACAATTATTTTATGGTTTTAGTTAACTATAGTAACCCTGCTCTGAAGTGTGGTCTAAGTGCCATACACTGTAAAAAAACATTTACCTTTGTCAAACCAACTTATAATTAATGCTTCAGATAACATCATATTTTGAGTTTCTATTAATTAAACCAATCTCCTTATTTTCATTAACTCACTTTTTTTAATTGCAATGAACTCAAAATTTTAAGACACACTTTTTTTAAGTCAATGGATGGTTTAGTGAATTCGCCCCAGAATTTTGTGAAATGTTTTGTTTCTGAAGAACACAGCCATAAATATCATGTTCATTTATTCCATCTATTAAATTTACTCCATCTATGAAACAACTCTGTTTTATAAAAGTTACTTTTTGTAAAAACTCTAAGCCATGGTACACCCACAGCCGGCCTGTTAATTCTTTGAAACCATCATTACTGGATATAAAGCTCAATCTGCTTTGAGCTTGTATCTTTTTCAGTTCTGTTTGTTTATAGCTCAGCAAACTAAAGACACACCTCCGCACCTGCACACTGTACACAATGCTTCTATTCATAACTCATGAAACAGAGATGCCCCTTTCTTCACGTCCAGTGCAAGGGTTCAAATAATAGCATTGATTTATTATTTTTTACATAGATTTTTTTTTTTTAAATGTTACTGTAATACAAATGTTATAATTTCAAGTTCTACAGTATTCTCTATCTTTATTAAAGCTCTGTTTACAATTTTTGTATGATGGTTGGCCATTCAAAAAGGTCATTGTCATAATGCCAGAATGATTTCTGAAGTAATCATGCTGGAAATTCAGCTTTGCATAAAAGGAATAAATGACATATTATTATTTTACAGTAAAATAGAAAAGTTATTTTAAATGTTAATAATATGCCACTAATATTTTGTTAATAATATAACGCAGCCTTGGCGAGCATAAGAGTGTTTCAGTTTAAATCTCTCTCTGTGTGTGTGTGTGTGTGTGTGTGTGTGTGTGTGTGTGTGTGTGTGTGTGTGTGTGTGTGTGTGTGTGTGTGTGTGTGTGTGTGTGTGTGTGTGTGTGTGTGTGTGTCAGTTTCTCACTGAAAAAACAACAACAAAAGTCGTTTGGTTATTCAACATCTCGTCTACGGCTAATGTAACAATCCATCTGTGCCACATGCTAAATGTTCCGGTAAACACAATTATTCCACGCCTGAGAAAAACAAGGCTCAGTCTGGGCGCTCACACTGACGTCACCGGCTAGAAAAAGCGCTCCAGTATCTGCATGGCTGGAAATTACAGGCTGCAGCGACCAACACTCAAACTGGCAGGGTCTAAAGAATGAAGCTCTTTTGTGGCAGGGCTTGGCATGACGGATGAGGGCAAGATTCCTCTTTTCCTTTGTGCTCCAGAAGTGCAAGGCAGGAATGAAACTTTTTGTGTCCGGCATAGAGGTGCACAGAAGCGTGCTATGTTAGTGCACGACAGTCATGCTGGAGTCTCCATATATCTGTCACGGCCACTAACTCAAACAATCCGGATCTGATTTCAGCTCCCTATGAAGTCGTCTTTAAACCATGAACGGTTTACTCTACCGAGACGAGTCGTAATGTAGTGCTGGTGATTTACAGTACTCGTGATTTTCTATTATAGTGTTTTTCACAATATATTCTTTCATATATACTTGATCTTAAAAGGACAGTAGCTGTTTGATTCATCACTTTTAGAAAAAAAAGTTCAATGGAGATCTATATATTTTCTGTTTGAGCGTGAAAAATGACTACAAAGTTACACAGCACAAAGGCCCTCCCTCCAATTATTCTCTCAGTGTCGCGGTTTCTGAACTGTCTGAAACGCCTCTATTGTAGTCTTGAGTTTTCTTCGAGGAACGAACACGTCACAATATTCCTCTTTTAAATAATTCCCGCCAAAAGCATACGCAACATAAAGGGGCGGGGCCTGGTTGAGTTTAGTCTCAGCCTCAGTCGTCTCACCCGCGGACCGTCCGTTGGCTGAAAGTCTGATGCATGAGGCACACACAATGGGAAACACACTTCAGGACTTTCAAAGTCGTCATCTGATTGGTTGAATTCTACAGGATTTCCAGATAGGAATGTGTGTTGCATTCTTAAATTATTCAACTGGAAACAAAGATTGTGATGCCAAACCCCCTCATGGAAAAGCAAGCCGTATGTTTACAACTGTGACAATTAGAGCTTATCAGGATCAACTAAGCGCTGGATTTTTAATATGTAAGTTCATGGCATAGACTTTAAAATGCGTCCAAGAGTTTTACACACCAGTCTGTTATTTTAGGGACATCGACGTTACATTTTCATGTCTTTAAAAATGACGTGGAACAAACTGAACTGTGATTGGTTGCTTTACATGTCAGTCAGACGGCCTTTAGGCGGTCCTTGGCCAATGAAAGCTGCGATAGAGTCCAGACTTTCTGCCGTCTGAAGGTCTGGTTAAGCGCGAGTAGGTTGAGTTAGTTAGTATTGTGTTGAAACTCGCGGTTATGGTAAGGGGCGTAACATTTACGAACTACGCTCAAAGCGATTGACCAACCACACAACACACTGGTCCAGCTGACCAATCAGAGCACACTGCACCTTTCAGAAGGAGGGGCTTCATAGAGAAAGAAACTAAACAGAGCATTTCTGACAGACTGGGACGAGAGGTGCTGCAACAATGGAGAATATTTGGAAAAATAAGTTGTTAAAGCTTGAACACCTATTCGAGCCCAAAAACAAAGCAAGACTTGTAAAAGGTTTTTGCATTGTTCACGTTAAACGTTAAGATTAAAACTTAAGTAATTAATTAAAAGTAAATCCATAAAATGATCTCATGATGGGAATCCCTAAAAGGTTCTATTAAGCGTCTGAAAGAACCCTTTACGGTTCTGAAACTTTTTCTTCTGAGAGTGAAAGGTAAAAAAAAAAAAGTGAAAAAGATCCCCAGAGACAAGTTCAGCTGAAAAAAGACGATTTTAAACTCTCTTCTGAAACGTTATTCTCCTCGCCTGCTTTCGTGGTCCTCTCACCTCGTGTCTTTACCCCCGAGCTCTCTCTGCATTCAGAACGAGGTCCGACGTGTTTCTTAAAATAACCTCTTCAGCGGGAGGGCCTCCCAGGGGTCCGGAGTCACGGCTCTGTCGAATGTTCTCTCTCTCTCTGTCTGCCTCTGTTTGTCCTTGTGGTGTTCGATTGCATCCTGAAGAATAAGGATGAGAAGCACAGTGCATTTGGGAACGTGCATGGAGAGGATGACCTGCAAAGGTTACTGAAGAACAATCAATGATCAACATTTATTCATTTAGCAATGCTTTTATTCAGTGTGAATGCTCCGTGTGTCAGGTTATGTCAGGCATATTAAACATATTCTATTTCATGTTTTATACATGCTTGTGGCTCCAAAACTTATTTTGACACTTAAGTCATGCTTAGAAATATTACACATTTCACAACCACAAAGTGTCAAACTTCATTTTGAGCAGTTTGTTTAATCATTTGAAACTTCTCTTGTGAAATGTTTTGCTTGAGGTCTGCTTGTGCTATCTTTTTTTGTTTGTTTGCTTGTCTTTATGCAACTTTTGGCCTGATATGTTGTGATCTACTACCATTCAAAAGTTTGGGGTCAGCAAGATATTTTTTTAAAGAATGGAATACTTTTAAAAAATCAAAAATGACAAGTAAAGACATTTATTATATTACAAAAGATTTCTATTTCAAATAAATGCTGTTTCTTTTTAACTTTCTATTAATCAAAGAATCTTGAACATGGTTTCCACAAAAATATGAAGCAGCTCAACTGTTTTCAACATTGAAACATAATAAATGTTTCTTGAGCATCAAATCATCATATTATAAAGATTTCTGAGTGATCATGTGACACTGAAGACTGGAGTAATGATGCTGAAAATTCAGCTTTGACCACAGGAATAAATTACATTTTAAATATATTTTTTTAAGGTGTGGTAAAATGCCCTTTTCACAAGATGTAAAATAAGTCTCTGATGTCCCCAGAGTGTGTGTGTGAAGTTTTAGCTCAAAATACCACACAGATATTTTTATATAGCATGTTAAAGTTGTCACTTTTTGAGGATGAGCAAAAACGCACCATTTTTGTGTCTGTCCCTTTAAATGCAAACGAGCTGCTGCTCCCGGCCGAGGGGGCGGAGCTTCAAGAGTTTGTGTTCTTTTGAGACACTCTCCAGAAGTGACATGTAGAAAGCGTTTCTGAATGGTTAGCTGGTGAATTTATGTAGCTTATGTGTAGTTATCTTCTAGTCATTGATTAGCATATTCTGTCATGATAATCTATAAATCGCATTCCTGGGGGGCGGGGTTTATGTAAATTCTAGGGTTGGTGATGTCACTAACACTGGAGGAATGTCATGTAGTTCCTACCAGCCGTTTGTTGTCCTTAAAAAGCAATTTCTTTAAAAGCAAATATCTCCCTTTGCTTTGAACTTTGAGCGTTGTAACTTTGCAGATGTTGTTTATGATCAATCAGCAACATTACACACTAAAGTTAGAAAAGTGAAATCATATTCAACCACCCCTTTAAATTGTAATATTTAAATCGATATTCCTATTTTTCATGTATTTTTGATCAAATAAATGCAGCCTTGGTGAGCAAGACAAAAAAAAAAATCCTACCGACACCCTTTTGAATGACAGTGTAATACCATATTTATGCATTTTTATGTCTCCAAATACATTTGACTTCCCAAATCCTATGTTGAAACGTTCTTGTATTTAGAACACATTGCACTTGTGATCAGATCATCTGAGATGGGGAATCATATCTAACACAGTCTCACCCCAAAACGTCACATACTGACGGGTCTTGACCATACGTCAACATACGACGAAAAGGGTACCCCTAACGTCCATGTGTGACTGTCAGGTGTTAAAGGGGATTCATCAACACAATCTCAAATGCACGGTGCTGGAACACTGAAATAGAGCAGCACTGTGTGTGTGTGTGTGTGTGTGTGTGTGTGTGTGTGTGTGTGTGTGTGTGTGTGTGTGTGTGTGTGTGTGTGTGTGTGTGTGTGTGTGTGTTCAGTGTTGGAAAAAGTCATGGTGTGTGCTTTGGAACAGTAGCTGTATACCCAATATGAGGTTCCCCTCCTTTCCTCTCATTCTGGGCTGATTGATTTAACAGCGGTCCTCGGCTCTGGGCTCCAAACTGCTGCCCTGCATATAAAGCAAGATCCGGGGATTCAAGGTCAGGTGGCTTAAAGCAATAGTTCACCACAAACTAACTTCTGTCATTATTCACCATACATTCAGCATAATGGCCAAGCTGTTCTTTACTATAGAAAAAGAGTGAACGGTTGCTGTCAATCAGCGAAAAAATAATAACACAATAAAATTAGTCCCTACAGTCTATATATACACAACTGCTCAAAGTTTTGAATAAATAAATGTGTAAATTAAAACTTAAGAAGGATGCAATAAAAAGATGTTACAAAAGATTGCCATTTCAAATCAACGCTGTTCAAAGAATCGGGATTTTTTTTTTGTAGATTCCACAAAAATATGAAACAGCACAACTGTTTTCAACATTGATAATAATACTAAATGTTTCCTGAGCAGCAAATCAGCATATTAGAATTATTTCTGAAGGATCATGTGACACTGAAGATTGGAGTAATGATGCTAAATTTAAAAAATATATTAAAATACTGTAAAAAAACAGTTATTTTGAATTGTAATAATATTTCACAATATTGCAGTTTTTTCCTGTATTTTTCAGACAGATCTCATGATTGTATGTATGACACGCCAATTCGTATTCCATTCGGCGTGCTATCAAGATGCATAATCGCTTTTTGCCATGTTTTTCAATCACATCTGGGGATATGGTTCGTTTCGGCGTAGACATACACGCGGAATCACATGCGGGGATAATGGTTCGTTTCGGCGTAGACATGCATGCGGAATCATGTTGCATGAAAAAAATGCAGCCTTGGTGAGCAGAAGACATCTTTTTTTTTTTTTTTTTTTTTAAATCATTCAACCCCAAACGATTGAACTGTAGCGTAAACTGTAGCGTATGACTTCTGAAGCCATACATGTGAGAAATAGACAGAAATTGAAGCTGCTAGTTGCTGAAAAACTTTTATGCATTAAAACATGGACATCAAACATGGCATGACTTTAATGCATGCAAGTGCACGTGAGATCTAAAAGTAGACTTTCAGAATGACACATTCTCGTACTTTTCTTTTAAGATGCTTCTTCGTCGACTTCCAAATAAGTAACAAATCTGTCAGCTATCAAACACACTGTTAAACTTCTGTCCATGTGGCCCTGCCTGGCATCCGAAATGAGTCGAGCAACCCAATGACTCAGCCTGTGAAATATGAAGGCTTTTAGCAGCCCGCCACAGAGGATCACTTACACTCAACCATCTCTCATTTTTGGGGTTTCGGTATATGTTTAGTCATCCTGTAAAAAGCAGGGAGTTAAACAGCAGTGAAATGTGATTAAAAGAGAGTTTTTGCCATGTCAATTTGCCTTGGTCAAAGAAAGACTACCATGATGGCGACTTGCATTACATCGTAAGGTCATTTATCACCTTCAGACAAACATTTCAAGACAAATTACGCCAATCCATGGGAGAGGAACTCAAAAGAGCTATTTGTGGCCTTTTACAAGCCATATTTGGATTTATTTGTTCCGGAACAATCCGTGCGGTGAGGAAGAGGCGGTCCAATGAGCCGTTCTCAAAGCAGAATCATCTGGACTTGGAGCGTTTGGGTCTAACCAAACCCTTTCAAGTGGGCTTCATGGTTGCTCCACACCGATGCCAGAGGACCAAATGTGCTCTTTTTCACCGGCTGGAGAAAGTAAACACATCGGAACCGAATCAAAACCCATGTGTGGTTGATGCCCCTATAGACGACAATCTGATTTAGCTTTAGATGTTCAGAAAGCGTCTGCAAATGCGATGAGCTATTGTTTCACAGCTTTGATAGATGAACTTCTGACAGGGACTGATGAGGGGGTGGTTTCATTTGTTTAACAGAAGAGGCAAAAACAGAGACTTGACTGAACAAAAGATAATTAAAGAACCAGAAGAAGGAGGGAATGATATGCTAACAAGTCTTTCATTGGCAGTTAATCATAGATGCTCATTAAGCACTGATTACACCACACGATAATGAGATGTACACGCTAACATACACTCTCACAAAGATTACACACATGCACATCCACCATGCCAGATGTTTACGTCAACGGAATGAGGAAAAATGCTTGTTGTATGTGAAAAATCCTATGACAGTGCCAAAAACTGAACCACACACACACACACACACACACACACACACACACACACACACACACACACACACACACACACACACTTAGGAGCGGATTAGGCATCAGGTGGTCTGTGTAATTAGTGTCAGATTAATTTGAATTTGTTCAGCAGCTTTTAGCAGTTGATGACTCTTTTCTCATTAATGTGAGCTTGAACTCAATCCAGAAACAAACAAAACTAATATTTGTTAAGCCATGCTTCCACATTGATTCTACAGCGTCGCCTCCGGGTCATTCGGCACTATCGATTAATGTCAAATTCTTCACAAAAGCAGTAATTCCAGTGCAACCAGGTCAAAAAGCTCAAAACAATTCACACAGCAATGAAGAGAAAGAGAGACAGTTAAATTCCCATTCCAGAGACACATCAGACAGCATTTTTAACCCAGTAAACACACAGGGTCAGTATTTGGTTTATCTGTCTGGGACTGCAAAACAGTCACACATTTACTGTAGCACCATGCACACATATATACAGACACACACAAATCACTGTGCAGTGTGTTCAATATCCTGCCAGTCATCAGATTATCATTCTCATAACTTTACAGCGGAGGAAAAACGCTGGTCGTATTTCACATGACATTAGCAGCTTTTGGGAACTGCTGAATGGAGATAAACCACAGAGTTTTTAACCAAAAGAAAATGGAAAATAGCAGGCCATCTGCAGCCGTTATTCAGTTTTTCCATGCCTCTCCATCTCCTGTGATGGATGAAGATCTGGCACTCGCAGTTTTTGGTGTAGCACCTGCAACGACATCATCATTCAGAGCTTCGCTGCCGAATGAATCATTCGGACACACACCTGCAGGACTTTCCCTGAACAGAGGAAGATCACACTAACTGACAGTAAGACATGGTGTCACTCATCCCATCCGTCTTGCCCCGTTTACTCCTGCTATTAAGATGCGCTTTGGTCGAGTGGACGAGGTCACAAGTGGACGAGGTCACAAGTGGACGAGGGAGACACGTTCCCGTTTACTCCTGGTGTTTAATCCGTCTCTATTGTCCACTTCTGTCCTGATTTCTTCGAGAGCAGGGTCAATGGGCAGGTAAATATGGGCTTTTTCATATCTTTTGATCTAATGGACGAAATAAGCTCACACAATTTACATATGAATGCGCATGACGGGAAAACACACGGAGAGACGCAGCTTTCATTTCTGCTCTGACAGCTGAAGACCAGCCGAACACAGTGAGTGTGTGTTAGAAATCAGGAATGGGGAGAGAATGGTGTGTTTGGTATGCTTTTCGTCTTCAAATCAAACTTCAAATCCCGTCTGGCTAGAGCTCTTCCCATGATGTTTACACATTAGTTCAGACGGAGAGTAGATGGTCTTTTGTGGCTGTTCGAACACATTCAATCACATGAGCGTTTACACTACGAAAGCAATCCGGTCTAAAATGTTTTCAACTACCTCTGGAAGTATTCGAAAGTTGACAACCTCAAAATGTTTTAGACCCCGTTTACTGTATTTAGGGTCGTCCACTTGTGATCGGATTGCCGGAAACGCTTCTTGAGGTGTAAACAGGGCCTCTGGGAAGAAGGGTTCCTTCAGGATGGTCTAGAACAAAATGCAGGCAGGAAAAAGATGTGTGTGTGCATGTGTTTGTAGTGTACTAAAGGGCAAGGTGGAATCTGGCATTCTGCACTGGAGTGTAAATTTCACAGAAAGGCATCACATACGCGTCTAGAAATCAAAACCTGCCCTTGAGCTCATTGGCAAGCTCACAGAGAGCTTTTCACACACACACTAGAGCAACAAAGGTGTCCTGTATCGCCCGTTTCCACAAGCCCTACGAACCCTCACAGATCCAGCAGAAAGTCCATCGTAGAATATTCTGATGACTGAAACAAGGCCGTCCGCAGCTCTGCAAGAGAACAAAACCTGACAAACGCATTCGCACACTGACCACATCATCACCCCGAGTGTGTTTTCACACGTACACGCATTTGATGTTGTGATACTCTCATGCTTTCTATCCCACAGCGGTTAAAGATCTGAACTGGTAGCTGGAAGGTGATAGCTTCAACCAACATTCAACCTTGAAACTTGCCTCTAAAAAGGTAGTCAACAGGAAACTATCATTGACCCAATTTACTTTCTTATTATATAGTATGCTACATTAATTGAATATTTAATTTAATTATATACAGTATATCATTTTACTGTACTATATATAGTATATATAATTTATTATTTATTTGTTATTTATATTTTATTAAAAATATATATATAGTTTATAGTTTTTGTTAATATTTTGAGTTAAAATTTATTGTATCAAGTCAACTTTTTGAAAAAAAGTTTTTGCATTTTTTTTAATACAAATGTTTTATTCATTTTAAATGTATTAGTTTGAGTTATTTTAGTACTTCAAGCTAAACAAAATGAAAAATGAGAAATGTTGCCTTGGCAACTAGCTAAAGTTTAAGATTTTTATATTGTATTTTAACAATTATTTTGATAAAAAAACCTAAATATTTTTTGTTTTTATTTTTAGATCATAATAATCATTCACGTGACCTCATAATTGAACGATGTTCAGTTTAGCTCTAGTTTTAAACCTCAAGAATTTATTATTAGTTTTGCATTTTGAACCCAATTTTATGCAAAAAAATATCTTCTCTTTAGGCAGCCCAAGACATTCTTCCAGTTTACACGTCAGAAAAGGAAGTTCAAGTTGAGCACTTTGCATTATGGGATATTGTGTCTAAAAATAATGCAGTGGTAGTTCAGCATTTGGAGTTTACCTTGTGTCTTAGGTGAAGACTGAGACCACTGATCCGAAAACAGCTTTTCCATCCATATCCTGATAGATTAGATTACAAAAACAGTATTATCTGAGGTCAGTGCTCTATTGTGCGATGATTTACAATGATAAATTGTATTTTCTATAAACAAAAAAAATTGTGTGTTTCAGGAAGCCCCACCAAAGGGACACAGAGGTCATGAATGCCAGCACACGGATGAAGGGAGAATACTTCATTACATCAGTGACTGAAAGTGAAAGGCTAAAATTACAGCTGTGATTACACATGGAGTTAAGTCACTCTTAAAACACGTGGAACGGGTATTCGACGGGGAAAATGAAAGAGATCTAATTTTACGAGACTGATTTGTGTAATGCAGAGGGATTACAGTCGGGTCATGTTTTTCAGCTTAAGTTGTTAGATGTAATTGGTTTTATTTTATCACATTTTTGTGGTATTATTTAAAGATCTTAAAACGTTTCTCTCATCTGGAACATGCAGGTAAACTATATTTTCTGCCTTTCATTTCCTAAAAATCCCCTATAAAGATCTTTTGGGACTGACGGCCAACTACACCAGGTGTTTCTATCATCTCAGCTGATCTGACAGAAAGCGTTACATATGTCTTTGTGTGTGTGTGTTTTGTGTGCATAGGTGCATTCAAGCGTGAGTGTGTGATCAAGTTTTCACTTGATCTAATGGCATGAGCAGAAATCTTGGACCTGTATAGACATTACTGCACATTTTGACCAAAACACACTCTGACTCCAGACCATGTGCTGTCAGTCACATAACACACACACACACACACACACACACACACACACACACACACACAGGATCGAGAAAGTGCTGTATGTAAACTGCATGTGCTGCTCGAGCCTCACATATATTTTGTTATATCTTTGCTTCACAGTAGAAATTCTTATATACTACATTGACAAAACCATGAATTATTTACTATTTACTTGAGAATAGAATCATGGTATTCCTTAAAGTATCACCATATAAATACCATGGCATGTAAATTATATGTAAATGATATGTAAATATTAAAGTACCATGACACTGCCACAAATACTAACACTTATTTATTTGTAATAGAATTCCGGTGATTGCAGAGCTTGAGGAAACATATCTACATCTCGACGATCAGATGCTTTCTTAACTGCTGCTTCCTCACAGTCATTTTTAATTTCTTTATTTTGTTATTGAGAGGAAAGCGCGAAGCACATTTTTTCATCTCAACACTCTCAGTACATGGATGGCGTCTGGATGTTATTTAACACTATATCACTGCAAAGGTATTTATTTTTACTTCTAAGCAAAGAACTAAAAATAAATTTGCCATGAGCATAGAAAAATATACATAGATACCTCAAACGGCTGTTTTTTTATAAGCGATAGCCTTGATTCTTGCTGAGAGTGACGACACACAGACCATTACAAAATGGCGGCCGCGCCAATGTGTCTGGAGCGGTCGAATGTGAAATCTATGTATACATGTCTATGGCTGTGAGTATATTAGGCCTAACATGATTAGGCATTGAATCATGTTCAGTGTCTTGTTTGTGTGCACAAGTGGAAAATGAGCAATAAGTTGCTTCTGCAGTTCCTTTAACGGCCACCGGTGTCACTGATAATAAGGGCTTTTGAATTCTATTCATTACCCATTTGTTTTTCCACCTCAAACCGTAAGGATTCCTTAAAGTAATCAGTGTTTTTGTAGACAAAACTTCATTGTGTCAGATGGCATGAGCTCTCCTGGCGTATGTAAGACTGACAAACAGCACCTGGCATGGGCCGCATTGTACGCTTGATTATCGTCAGGAAGTCTTGTAGGAAAGCACAATAGGGTGTTTTGTTTCTCTTTTAACTTTCCTCCCTCCTTTTCCTCCTCCTCTTTTCTATCCAGACAAAGCTGAACATGGCCGTTGAGAATATAGTGATCTCCCACCTGTGAGTGTGTCGATACAGGTCACATATTTAAAGGGCTTTAAAAACAACAAAAAGAGTGCTTTTTGCTGGCGAGACGTCAGCGGCTGTCAGTTTCCAGAAGAGAGGCATATTTTTGGTTTGGAGTTAAACAAAGCAGAGCGCACAGTGTAACTCTACCACACGGATGTGAAATTCCAGCTGTCTGTCAATCTCTGGCTGCTGTTTTTGCAAGTAACTTCACATCTGCATGTTGTACAAGCTCAGAAAACATTTTAAAAAAAACTTTTCTGGGAAAAGAGTGAGTAAATAGTCAATTCAGATTCAGCTATTGTGCATTGTATGATATTACAGGCACTTGAATGCAAAAAAAAAAAAAAACTACTTGACATCTGACCACATTTTCAAAAAAAAAAATCCAATGCTGAAACAAAAACAAGTAGGCTAGAACAATATCTGTTTTCAGATATTGTGCAATAAATGCTGTAAGGCTATTCAGCTGAAAAGTCATTTTATTCTCCTGTGTTTATGATTAACAAAAGAGGAGAGTCACGAAATACATCTCAGTTCAGATAGAGAAAATATCTGTGGTGTCATGTTGCATTTGAGTGATTTTAAGATTAAATTCAGCGGTTTTTAGTTATCCATTAATCTTTAACCGAACGATCAGTTTACTCTGTTTACATGTTGTTGTTGTTTCCACCTAGTAGCAACCTCTCACAGCACCCAAGAAACGACCAAAAATACAGTAAACTATAGTCATATATTTTAAAATGTTGGCTAATTTATTCCTGTTCACAAAGCTGAATTTTCAGCATCATTACTCCAGTCTTCAGTGTCACATGATCCTTCAGAAAGCAATGTCCTGATATGAGGTTGAAGAAACATTTCTGATTATTAGCAATGTTAAAAAATATTGTGCTGCTTAATATTTCTGTGGAAACCATTCTGCTTTATTTCAGGATTCTTTGGTGAATATAATGTTCAAACTGTTTTTTTGGAGGCCTGCTTATAATATTGCATCATCCCACTGATAACCTACGACATGCACATGATTATATAAATGTTTATGCCAAGAAACTTAAAAGTGTTGACAAAATACCTCACGATAAGGCAGATAGAACACTGGATATGAGTTGTTGGACATCTCACAAAGACATTTAGCCCAACATGCAGCTTAACTGGTTGAACATGCAGTAGCCTAGCACTAGCACTAGCAAGGTCATGGATTTGTTTGCCAAACAACATGCAAACTGATAAAATACACGTCTTAAAATGTCTTAAAATAATTTGCTTTGGATTTAGATAGCCCACACGTCAGTAAACACATCATCAGAGAAGAGAAGAGATGTAATGCGTTTAAAAAAATAATGATGTGCATGGATAAATCATTTACAATAAATACTGCAATATTTCATTATAATCTCAAATATCAAAAGTCTTCTTCGTAGGCTAATCAACTGTTTTATTTCTTAGAAATAAACCTGTCTAGCTTTTATAAAAGCAGATTACAGTTTGTAGAACTTGTGATAGCTTGTCCGTCGTCCAGCCCTCATACGAGGCACGCAACGCACGTTTTCACTTTTGCCTGGAAGTTACAGAACTCGTGAAATTCCTGAGGAGTTCTGTATTTTCCCCACAAAACAAAATATGTTTGACGAACAGCCATCAACTATATATGGATTATCCACATGGTTTGGGGAGAGTAAAATATTCCCAACCCAAGGTCCTGGGGTTTGGCATGGGATGCTTCCATCTGAACTGATCTAAGCGGGACACCAAACAGTGGAAAGACAACGTTCATAAAATAGGAAAGCATTTGTGACATCTTTTGCAAATCTGGCCTGCTTTCTTGAGGAAGGGGATTCAATTCAAAGAGAGTTTGTCCGCAGCGCTCCCTGCCAAACGGAACAAGCAGACAGACCGGAGAGTGTCCGTCACCAGGGAATCCGCAGATCCCATCGAACTCGCGGTGAGGGGCGAAGCCAGCATGGGCAGTCTGACCCAGTTTTCACGTTCCTTACAGACAGTTGCTTTTATGATCTGTTCGATGAGGGGAGCAGATCCAGACCCAAAGGCAACTTTACACATATGTTTTGTCTATGTTTAAACCTCTACAGGCCTGGAGGAATATCTCGAAAGCAGTCTATGGGGTTATAAACACACACATGCACACACACACTCACAGTTTGAAACATTCTTCCTGTGTAATACAGGATGTAAATAACTCCTTTTGTTCCTGATGTGCCCTAACTATAGGATGTGTCTGTGTGTGAAGGCCACAGGAGACGTAACTCATGAGTTAGTTCAAGATATACAGTTTTAATATGGCAAGAATATTGCCAGGCTAAAAAAACAGGTAACTCCAACAAACACATATACATTCACTGTTGTGTCACACTGTTATAAATATAGCTGGATTGCATCACTGGCCCTGAATCAGTTCTGAAAGTGATCATGAATGTGATATTGATGCGTGAAGGCGCATGAAGAAAATACAAGATCCATCATGAGTGTTTAGTTTGCTATGTCAGAGTTGTAAATCAAGTTATCAGATTTGTAGTGAAAACAGTGATCATTGACGGTGAGAGTCTGGTCTTGTCTGCTTTTACAAAGGCATTGCTGGGTTTGTGTATCTCATAATCAGCATATCGGCAATATAATGGAATTAGTTCTGCTCTGTCTTTCCAAATCTTGGTTGTGCGAGCGTTACATGAAACTGTTGCGATTCAGACAATCTGTCCCACGACAGTTTCAAAAGGCAGACTTGCTTTGTTTGAAGACTGCAGGTGCTGATATATCCATCTATGAGTGACCTAATTCTGAGCCCTCAAAAGAGGCAGCAATCATAAAAGCACATACAATATATCATTTGAACTTGTGTGTAGGTGTGTGTATCTATGGGCTTGACATTAACACCCATTTGTTGAATTTTATATATAAAATAAAGGCATCATTCTGAAATAGTAAACAAAGTGCAATGGTGTTGTCAAAAATATAGATTTTTCGATACATCGATACTGAAATATCTGAAACACTTCCAATTAGGGATGCATAATGATTAATCGCAATTAATCGTTTGCAGAATAAAAGTTGTTGTTTACATCATATATGTGTGTGTACTGTGTATAATAATTATATATAAATATACAAACATGCATGTATAATTTTAAGAAAAAAATCTATTTATATATTAAGTATTTATAATTATATATAATATAAATTATATTTAAATATAAAAATGTATATAAACATGTAAATATTTTTTAAATATATACATGCATGTGTGTGTATTTATAAATACATAATTATTATACACAGTACACACACATATATGATGTAAACAAAAACGTTTATTCTGCAAACGATTAATTGCGATTAATCGTTATGCATACTTCTTGAATTTTGGCTCGAATTCTCTCAGTACTAAATTAAGTTCTTTTTCGCTGATTATTGCACTTAAACGGTCAATTACACACAAAATAATGTCAAAATGACGAGTATTCAGTTGAGAAAGAAAATGCATGTTTAACACTATAATGGATTAGTGCGTCGGGTCTTAAAGTGACAGCAGCCAAACCTGTTGCCAAATTGTTGTAAAAGATAATATTAAAAGCAGTTAGTATAGTTAATATAATTAGCAGTTTTTCCGATGGTATCGATGTCAAAATTGTGGCCAGTGAAAATGCTAAATAGAGAGAGAGAGAGAGAGAGAGAGAGAGAGAGAGAGAGAGAGAGAGAGAGAGAGAGAGAGAGAGATGTATATGACTGTATGTATGCATGTACTGTATGTATGTATATTTAATATTGTGTCAAGACTGTAAATACCGTTTCCCAGGCTGAGGTGAGACTGAAGACAGCCGAGACTTATTTGACACCCCTAACCTGTTTAGATGACCTCTCAGTCTGTCTGGACTCTCTCCAGCGTTACATAACGAGAATATTTAATTCCCAGACAGCTCCATTGTTCTGTTCTTCCCTGCGAATGATGTCCAGACTACAACAGACAACACAGCAGAAAACACTATAAACAAACAGGGCTGGAATTCACGACGAGGCGCAGCTCTACATTACATCCAATCGAAGCTTCCCCTCGAGACCAAATATGGATGAGCGTCTGTATCTCCCCCTCGGCAGACGTGAATGAACAATGAAATGCAGTTTTATAAATCCACAGCATTCCTCAGAGGGTTTCCATCTGCTGCAGGCGAGCAAAATACAGACAAGCCTCTTTTGATGTGAGATGTAGGCTACTATTTCGGTCTGAGGGTTATAGTGGAATACACAAATGGCTTTGTATATCTGCATACTGACTGGGAAACTGGGTGTCCTGGCAGGCAGGTGAAGAGGGCATTGGAGCACAGAAGCTCAAACAAGCCGCAAGCAGAGAGCATTCTGGGAGTTTGTATGTGTGTCTAGTAGATGTGGCTCAGATCCCACTGCAGATTTCCGAGCGTCTGTTCTGCTTTTGTCTGAGCCGTGCTGATGGAAAACTCTTCAGCAAGAAATGATGACTGCAAAGTCACTTTGTAGAAGCAAAAAAAAACGTGTTTCATTTCCTTAATTTGACATTTAGCTTAATTTAAATAATTGTAAAGGTAAATTAAGTAAAACAATGTCATCTGTATATTTTATTTGGTGATAAAAGCTAATGAAAACAACATAAATGAATTAGATTTTATCAATGACTTCAACAAATCAATTCAATACCAGCACCACGTCCTGACCATAATGCAGCAAGTTTCCCATGTCAGTTACGATGTCTGTCCTCAACGTCTATTGACTTGTGTAGCTTGAGGTCAATTTCCAAAAGTACGTAAGTTAAGAGTCTGACCAACATGTAAAAACAAGAATTCAGAATTCAGTTGCTTTTGCATGTTTTTAGGGCGTATTTATCTGACATTATTACAAGATGATATATACTTGCTACTAAGTGCCTTAAACAAAACTCATGACTATCTTTCAAAGATTTGCTGCCCATAAACCTGGAAAACTGGCCTTGTAAACAAGACTTCCAGATTGCATAAACCCAGTCAACTCAAATCAAATTAATTCACTTGCAAAAAACTTTGTATTGTATTTTTACATTCCCTAAACTTAGGTAAAACTGAATTCTGAAAAAAAAAAAAAAATTACATCACTGTAAAAATAAAATAAAAATAAAAAAATAAGAAAAGAAAGTTGCTGCCTTACATTTTTTAAGTACAATCAACTTGGATGTTTAAGTGATTTCAATTTAAATTACGTTAAACTGACTGAATCGTGTATAACATAAAAAAAGTTTAAAATTGCTTAACTTATTTTGATGGATTAAAGTCATCATAACTTATTGATCATGTAATTTTTTACAGTGTGTGTGGGTTTTTTTGTGGGTTTTTTTTGTGTGTGTGTGAAGGTTACCATACTAACAAGATGGTTGGAGAGATGGAAATAGTCTTCAAGTAACTCAGCATCACACCCCACATTCTTAGAAAAAAAAAGTTATATATTGAACCCTATTGTAACGGTGAGGCATACAGGCAAACAAGGTAACAAGGGGGTGTGGTTGATTGTCATGGGAACACACAAGGGTAACCAAGGGAACTAACAAGACACACCTGGAGAGGCTAATTAACATGAAAAACTACAAAGAACTACAAAACATGGCACAAGAAACAACACAAAAGTCCTCACACAAGACGGGAACAGGCTGAGATCTTGACACCTATAGGGTTCTTGAATCAATTTTAAAGGGATCATCGGATGCAAAATTCACTTTTATATGGTGTTTGCATTTAAATGTGTCTTTGGGTGAGCAGTTGCTCATTATAATTTAAAGAGACATGCACCGAAACGGGTCGCTGTGAACAGAGCTGTGTTTGAGGAGGTTAAGAAGGGTGTTGTTTTACACAGCCATTGAAGGATTTTAACCAAAGTATGTTACAAACTTTACATGAATACCCTAAAGAATCATACCAACTTGTGGAAAATGGGCATCCGATGACCCCTTTAAAGAACCATTATGCCAAAAAAAGGTTATATATAGATATAATATTTCATAAAACTATCGGCGCCTGACAGAACCCTTTAAGGTTCTACTCTGAAAAAAAAATACAAAGTTTGAAATTCTAACATATCTACAAAAATTGCTCAAGCGTAGACACCAAATCAGATGGCCAATCAGAACATTATTGATGTTTGTTATACACTTATTTGGAGTGGGATTCAACACAATGAGATTATGTGCATTGAAAAATAGAAGCCAAACATCTGGCAAAATGTTACATTATCACAGATAGGATGCGTTGTACACGTACATACCCAGATAGTACTGTACGAGCACAGTACATACTATCTGTACTATTGTCGCTGCAGCCGTATTGTTAAAACAGACATGGAAATCAGAATATCTGGCTTTGGCACAGTGTATAATGTGGTGATAATGGCACAAGTGTTAATGAAAAAGGAACAGATGGGGAATTATTCCACTGCCAAACCAAAGTCATGCACACATACTATGAATATGTTTCCCTACTGGCCAGATACATTCAATAAAACAGGATTTGGATGAAAAAAGGCAGATCTGAATTCCAGAGATGATGGTTTTTTCATCTGCGGAAAGGTTTCGTATAGTTCTGCTCTCCTTTTGGAAACGCTAAGACAGCTGAGTTATGTTTCAGACCGAATCTTGTCTGGGGATTTGTTTTTGTACTTATTTTTAAATGTGGATCTCTAGAAATGAATGAATGGTTGTTGGGACAGCGTCATACTGTCGTGAGCGAGACATAATGGATGATTTTACTGTTCCACTGTTGAATGGAGGGATGGAAGGAGAGGGTTTGTTGGGTTTTTTACAAGTCTGGAGAGCAGGTCAGGATTGATTTGTTTGCTCAGATGGTCCAAGACAATTGATCAGCAGGTGTGACAGGTCACAACTATACCTACTTCAATTCAAAACATCAGCACTTTTGAATTTTATGTTGTTAAAGGTTTTAGTTCACCCATAAATCCAAAAAAGTCAAATAGTTCGCTCAACGTTGTGTTGTTCCATGAAAGTATAATTCAAGTCTATATGACTCAAGTGCTGTATTAAGGGTTTTCTGAATTCACATAATTGTAAAGAACGAAATGAAAATTTCAAGTGCAAGTAAAAAATAAAAGAAGCTAGTTCTCAGCATAGCTCTCAAATCTCAATTTGAATATGTTGAAACATTGGATAAGAGCAGATATCAAGGCTTTATAAGGAAAATAGCACTTTTATTGTGTTTTTATGGAAAAGCAATGCCTGGAACATGTCACATGATCCTTCAGAAATCATTCTAATATGCTGATTTGCTGATAAATTTTCTTACTATTATCAATGTTGAAAACAGCTGTGCTGCTTAATATTTGTGTGGAAATCGTGGTATTTATTTCAGGGTTCTATTCTTTGATGAATAGAAAGTTCAAAAGAACAGTATTTACCTGAAATATAATTTTTTGGTAACATCATAAATGTATTTACTGTCACTTTTGATCAACTTAATGCATCCTTGATGAAAAGAAGTATTCAGTTCTTTGAATTTTTTTTTAACAGTAGTGTAGATTTCCACAAGAACACATAAAATTGTAGTGCAGTTAATCTAACAAAAGGGTATTGCGTGATTTTGTTTTGGGAAATAGTTTTTCCGTACGAGGCGTGCTTTAAAAGGAGACAAAATAGATTTAGTGTTATCGTTTTCTGGCCTTCAGATTTACAAAACAAAGACAGATAACAGGCCAGAGTTCAGACTGAGAGCAAAAGTGTGTGTGTGTGTGTGTGTGTGTGTGTGTGTGTGTGTGTGTGTGTGTGTGTGTGTGTGTGTGTGTGTGTGTGTGTGTGTGTGTGTGTGTGTGTGTGTGTGTGTGTGTGTGTGTGTGTGTGTGTGTGTGTGTGTGTGTCTGAAATGTCCCCAAGGATATTAATACCAGTAACTTTTGACCTTGTGAGGACTTCTTCTTTTTTTTGGTCCTCATGAGGAAACCGCTTAAGTTATAAGTCATACGAAATAAAAAATTTTTTGAAAATGTAAAAATTCTGAAAGTTTTCTGTAATGGGTATGGGTTAGGTTAGGGGATAGAATTTTCAGTTTGTATAAATATCATAATGTCTATGGAAAGTCCCCATAAAACATGGAAACCCAATGTGTGTCCCACCCAAGACTAAAATACTCTGAACTCTGACATGTACGAGAGGTCTTTAGTTTATCTCAGCTCAGCCTCTTTGATACACAACTAAAATGTGGCACCAAATCATAAAAACAATGCCACTAAACAACCACCTAGCAACCACTTGGCAACTGCATAGCAACACCCTGACAACCACTCACAACACCCCATCGCGAGGACCACTTTTGAATGGCCAGTACAAAATTTTCTAAATAAATCCCAAAAATTTTTAATACATATTTATAATATTATTTATTTTATATATATATATATATATATATATATATATATATATATATATATATATATATATATATATATATATAAATAAACATATTTACAACCATTTTTATATAAAATAAAAATACTAAATTTGATCATGCTGTTGGCTTGATTTTATGACATCAAAGCCAATCAAGGTGATGCGGTTATTTCTTTTTTGCTTTGTCTGAATGCCTGATACACTTGCTTGATTGTTTATATCATCATAAATTGTAAGCTATATTATCACTCAGCTATAATCTGCTAAATTAAGATATTATTAACCATAACATCATGATTTTCTGTAAAGCAGCTTTGAAACAGCTTGCCAACACATCACTTAAACACACACTTTCCATTCAAAACTGATTCTCAAAGCTCACACTGGCTCTTTTTGCTCATTTCTAAACATCACCTCTTTTCTTTTATGCATGTCTTCTCGGGCATTTCACAGGACATTGTGTTGCTGTTTTCGATGGGATTTGACTTTGTGTTGAGGCCATTTTGAACATCATGTACCCCAAAAAAGAGGTCATATTTTCAACCATGTAGATCTTTTGGTGCAAAAGAGCCAAAAGTAGGTCAGTGAACAAGCCACAGCACAACCCGCCACAGCATTGTGTGCTTGTCTTCAGGTAATATAGCGGACTAAGGAGAGAAAAGGTATTTTCAGTGGTACGGAACGGTTTTGTGATGGTGTAAATAGCACAAATTCTGTAAGTATTTAATTACATGGAGGGCTTGATTCAGTACATTCAGTGTGTGTGTGTGTGTGTGTGTGTGTGTGTGTGTGTGTGTGTGTGTGTGTGTGTGTGTGTGTGTGTGTGTGTGTGTGTGTGTGTGTGTGTGTGTGTGTGTGTGTGTGTGTGTGTGTGTGTGTGTGTGTGTGTGTGTGTGTGTGTGTTGTAAATTCCCTGTTTTATACAGTGTGCATGCTGTTCATTCTAACACACACTCTGAAATACCCACAATGCATTGCTGTCTTTCGTCAAAATGCCCCCAAAGTACACCACAACCAGATGGCACAAAAGCTCAATGGATCCTCTCCATGAATAACTAGGCCAAAACCACACATCTCCATCCCAGGCCTGCCATCTCTGTTCTAGACTTCTCCCTCAGGAATCCTCAGCTCTGTCCAGACATTCTGCTCACAGACAATTCGAATGGGAAAAACAGAAGAGACACCAAACAGAACTGGAAATCGATGCGTTTGGTTTCTATTAAAGGGGTCCAATCCAACATATCACATTTTCCTTGATGTTTTGTGATGGAATAACTGCACTTTGAAACCATACAGACTCTTTCACAACTTCCTCCCCGGTTTAAACATCCTCTATTTAAAACAAACTGCAAAAGTGACTCATTCTAACCTTTGCAACAAAATTTTACACATTTACAATGGCACCAATTTGTTCTAGAAAGTCAACCTGTACAAGGGTGGATGGATGGATGGATGGATGGATGGATGGATGGATGGATGGATGGATGGATGGATGAATGGATGGATGGATGGATGGATGGATGGAAGGGTGGATGGATGGATGGATGGATGGATGGATGGATGGATGGATGGATGGATGGATGGATGGATGGATGGATGGATGGATGGATGGATGGAATATTTTAAGTGTATACCAAAATGCCATCTATCTGAGTCCAGGTGGAATCTGCATAATTCAAAGGGATAATCCAGAAATGATTGAATAAGTGACAATGCAAAAGGTGGAGGGATGTATAGAACATTTTGAATGACATACGTTGCAATTCTATGGAAATCTATGGAGTATGGGCACAAATTTTACATACTCATAAAAAAATATTTTTTACAGTATCTTATTGCAAAACTCTTCTGACTTGTCGATGCATTAGTCTGACAGTTTTCAGGGTGCTGTACAAACGTGGTGTTTTTGCAATGATTTCACTTTGGGGCAGAGGAACAAAGTGACAAGTACCAGCACGAATGAAATAGAAAGAGATCGAATTCGGCTCAGTGCTCATTGTAGAAGAGAGGTTTAGTGATGAAAGAAAGTATGAAGAGCAGAGCGAAAAAAGGCGTGTGTGTGCTGTATTCCAGACATGTAGCGTGTCTCGCGCTGGAAATGGAACTGTCAACACCCCACCACGCATCATCACTCACATCACACACACACACACACACACACACACACACACTCTACTGTCCTCATTGCCACGCCATTAAACTTCCAGAAAAAAAAATTGGGACAGAGAGGGGGATGTGTGGTGTTGTTTCGAAACTAATCTAATTCTCCTCTCAAATTATTTATTATAAGAATTGTTTGAGAATTGTAAGATCTTATGTCACGATTATTCATCAATATGCAGAAGGTTATCTCAAGGTTACTCGGAAATAGTATTTGCAACTCATTGTACCTATATTATGTGATGTTTTATTTTAATAAAGGATATACAACAAGAACAAATAGAGCGGGACATGATTCTGTCCATTGGGAATTGGTTGGATTGTGAAAAGTGGGCAGGTGGTTGAAGTGGAGGGGCTGGAAAATAAGAGGAATTGGTGACATTAGCTGAAAATTAAAAAGTTTATAATGTTGATCAAATAAAGTAATCAGGATCAACTTTGATTTCATGTCAACTTCAAAGTTTGTGTCTGGTTTTTGAATTGTACAGCATTTGATCCAGTAGGTCTGCGAGAAACAAGCAATTTTTAATTGCGAAGAGGTTTAGAAATTGGGGTCAAATCAAACCAGCAGTAACAAACAACAACAGACGTTCACATGCTGCGAGATACAACAGAGATCTCTTGACACACACATGCACAGGAAGTGGGTGATATACGCAGAGGAAGAGGTCAAACCCCATTAATGACCATATTCATCCTTTCAGCATTACACTTTATCACCCTATCTATTCAACACCACTCAGCCTTTCACATGACAAAAAGCAAGGAGATTTATGTTAAGGATTTGAAGAACATGATCCTCCGTTGAAAGCCAGATTCAGAAAGACCAAGTTTGTCCACCAGTAAATTATGATGATGAACAGCATGGCTTTGGCAGTCCACCATCTTGACTAAGATCTGAACTGGTCTAAACTAGTCTTTTCTACTAGGTTACACATGTAAACATTACATTTACTGCTTGGGTAGGTGACATGACATGTCAAACAGTGTCCTGCAGTGTGACATGCAAATTATTTTAAATTGATTTTTCATAAAAATGATACACGCCGTTTAAATGACTTAATTAATTGGCCGCAGCATGTAGTACTTTATAATGCATTTATCACACTCAAGGAACTGCATATAAATGACAATAATTTGTAAAAAACAACTGAAAATGGAGCTGTGTATATTAAATACTATATAAGGAATGCATTTTCTTAATCAGCAATCCAATTAAAACAACCCCAGCCTTTTCTTTCAAAAGAGAGAAGCAAATGATCCATTCATCAGTGAAATCCAAGAAAACAACGGATGTTCGCAGCACTGCAGGATGTCCTACAAGTCCACATGGGACTAATCTAAAGGTACGATCTTCAAAGACGACACACTGATCTGTTGGCGGGGGTCTTACCCTGGTGTTTTTGCTGAGGGGATAACTTATAAAAAAGCCCCTCCACCCTCAAACAGTAAAGGTTTCGTCTTTATTTCTTTCCCTTGGCCTTCACATGCCCTGGACTCCGACACAATGCTCCGTAGCTACAGGGTCAGCAGAGGTCAGCGTGATTATAAAGGACCTGGAGAGACACACAGAGAGAGAATGAGAGGGGTTGTCAAGACTTTGCTGATGCCACAGGAAGCTCTACTGATTACTTGTGTTGATGGATTGGATGGGCGGCTCCTTCACAGTATCCTGAAGGACCTGGGCTGCTAACACAATGCTTTCAGGTTCAATCTCAAGTAGGAAAGTTACTGAGAACCAAGTTAAATCATCATTGTGCCCTTGACCACAGCAGTTAGCCTAGATTTGCTCCCGAGAGACCGTCCCCAAAGAAACATTTAGGGTTCAGATGCTGCTCTTTTATTGCTCAGGACACATAATTGAGTTTTCTGTTACAGTATGTGTCATTGAAGTATCAACTGTCTCAGATATTTCTCCTAAAAATCCTTAAGAAGATCGGTGTGATTTTCACTCATTTCACAAATAATTAAAAAGAAAAGGCAAGAATAACACCAAATTACTTGGGAAATTTTGAAGTAGAAATAGCATTTTCTTGTTAAACGTATTACAATATTGTTTGTTTTATTGACAACTTAAAAAAAAACTACTTTTTTTTTACAGTGAATAGGAATAAATGACAATTGTTGACGTAATAACATAACATTACATAAAACACTACATAACATAAAAATGCATGGATCAGATAATTTGGCCTTGGAAGAATTTGATGAAAAATGTAAGACATTGTTAAGATCTCTTCTGAAACTCCAGAGGAAACACATGTGATATTTCTGGGAATCTTTTTCTGAGTAAGTAAGAGACTTAAAATGCCCCCATTATGCTTTTTTAGATATTGCCTTTCATGCAGTGTGTAACTGTTTGTGAATGTAAAAGGTCTGCAAAGTTTCAAAGATCAAAGAGCAGATAAATGGAATTTTTGTCTCTTAAAAGAAAGAACCGATTCGGAACTGCCAGAATGAGTCGTCAGTTATTCCAGTCTTGCTTTCTGCACAAACTTAGATTTGTAATACATTTGCATAATGCCAGTCTATGGTCTTCATTGGCTGCCTGTGAACAACGTCTAATTTGCCCCTTCTCAAACACTGTAGTTGTAACTGAGTCTGGAAGAGTTTGGTTCGTGTTGTCGGCATGCCGAGAAGACGCTGTTTTCACTGCTTAGAAAGCAAATCCAAAGGATGAGGACTCGGCGGGAATTTATACGGTAAAACTGGCGCCATTGTTTCTGTTCGTATATATCAAGTGCTGAGGAAGATTCAGAGCTGAAATTCAAATATAGTAATGGTTCTTTTGTCTCTCTGACACACTGTAAGCAGTCAACCAATCAGACCAGACTGTTCCATCTGACCAATCAGAGCAGAGTATAGCTCTCGGAAAGGAGGGGTTTAGAGAGACCGAATCCTTTAATCGAACCGCTTTGGACATTATTAGAAAAGAGGTGATGCTGCAATGTATGTTATGATAAAATTAAGTTGTTTTTTACCTTTAATGCATGTAAACTTAGACATCAAAACAAAATTAGGAACCTTTAAAATAGCATAAGGTGCACTTTAAGCAAAAGGTTGCATTTATTTTTCACTTTATCTCATTGTTGCCTAGACAAGAGTTGTCTTTGGGGAAGTTGTCTATTTGGTGCACTATTTGGTATTGCATGAAATACTTTTACATTTCATCCAAACGTCCTGCCTATATAATACAAAGACACACACATGTCAAAGAGGGCCATGCTTCAACGCTGCTGTGCACCAGTTCCCAGACGGTAAAGGAAATTTGCTACACACTTGGTGGTGCCTCAAGAGTCAAACAGAATGATCCCATTATGCTAAACCATATTGTGAGTTTTTATTGTGGAGCTCAGCTGTTAAACACAAAAATAGTTTGAGCATCGCCCACCATCAACGGCCCGCAACCAACGAGAGCCTTCAGTACAACCACAAATCTCTTGGCCTTGGAAGCCATCGTTATGGCAACAGTTCAGAGTTAGCTAAAGCTAATAACTTCAGTCCTCACTAAAACTGCAAACTAACGACTTTTAGTTATACAATCCCACTGGAAGAGCTTTCTGGCTGAGAGCAGACTGTTGATTTAGTCATGTAAATTTCTATGACAACAACCAAGGGACTGTTCCTAAAACAACTAAGCTCTCGACAAAACCAATACAAAGAAACATGCAACAATTAACTACTTTTTTTACTTTTCTAACAAAAATGTGAGTGGCCAGCTTCTGGAAAAGCTCACGTTTTTTTCTCTTTACCACCAGATTTAAGGCAAAGATTTTAGTAATTATTCAAATTATTTTGGTTAATGAAATAAATAAAATAAAAACTGTAAATTCAAGGTTAGCTTAAAATGTTGCTACTGTATATTTTACGGTAAAGATCTGGCAACTAATTTTTTTTGTTTTTTTTTACCAAAAATTTAACCGTTTTCTTTTTACAGTACCTGATATTTGATTTGTTAAATTCTTTGAATAAGTGGTTTGTTCAAATCACTAACCGAGCAACAGTTATAGTGAGACTTGTCTTCCATAACACTAATTAACCAAATAAAACATGAAGTAATTAAAGAAATTCTCCGTGTTGTTCTGCAGTCTTGGTAGTGAGAAAAACGAGGAAGTCATTTTAAAGGATGTTTGTAAAGGAAACAGGTGCACAAAAACACAATCTCGCACTGCGTGTCACAGGGAGCTCCTTCTAACTGAGTCCCAGCTGCCACTAATGTATGACAAACACTTGTTTTGAGATCTATGATTGTAGATATGATTGTGGACCTGGAACAAAGAGCGGGGCTCTGAGTCAGGAACTACTCATGAGACCTGTAGAAATGAGACGGACAGGCAAATATGAGGGCTACTATACTATTCTTGCTAATTATTCAGAATATAGTGTGCACAGTTGGCTTTGCAAATGCTCTATGCATAGAATATCACATTTGTCATAATGTGCAATAAACAATCACATATATTTCAACAATGCAATAGTTACAGCATCTACTAGAAGGGGCGGGCATGCTAACCAACCAAACATCTTGGGAAAACCTGGATAATCTTCTACATTTGCAAAATATCTGTACTGCATTTTAAAATGCAATATAAGTAATATAATCTGCATGCAAATTTAGCTTAAAATCTTGAATGTTAAATTTAACTATTAAAACTAAATTGGGAAATCACTTTTTCTTTCCAATATTATAACGCAACTCACCAAATGAAACATGCAACAGGAGATCCAAATTGAAATATCATTCCACAAAATAGGTTCTGTTTCATAACATTTCACCAAATAAATTTTGAAACTGAAATTGAAACAAAATCTTCTTACATCTTAAATACGTCTGTTTCACTGTGAGACTGGGTCATGTAGTAAAGCTTCAGTAAAGTTCGGTCTCATGTTTTGCATGATTTTTAAGCCATGTAATCATGACTGCATACGTTGCTTTTAAGCATGTTCATGCATATGCAGCAAGCCTTAAACTGACACAAATAGGCAGTCACACCCCGGCCCACTGCTAGATCAGGCCATCCAGGGCGTTTCCTCTCACCTCTTAACCATCATCCTTCACTTCACTGTCAAGACAGCTCTCTGAAACACTGACTGATGCTCAACTGGTGAGTGCATTTCTAAACATTACCCCTTTCATTTTTGGATTATTTTATATATAGTTTGGATTATTTTATATACTGAGTTTCAGAGCATCTTCTTTACAGCTTGTAACAGCGTATTTCATAAGGGAAAAGATAAAAAAAATCAGAAATGGTGCTACATGAAGCCGTTTTTTAACTCTATGCCTATTTTGGCAATCTTTCTCTGTAGTTTAAGATTTTAATGAAAGACAAATATGTATATCTTAGTTATATCTGATAATGTATATTTGGGACATCATCTGACTTATGAGCAAGCAAACAAGCGAAACTGTTCCTGATTCATGACCAACATCGATGCGCATTTCACGACAGGAAACCACAATGAATGATAAACAAGTTCGTATTCAACTCTTAATTCAGATGACATGACAAAATAAAAAGCAGTAACAAGATAACAAAATGTTCTTTTGTGAGAATTTGGAAAATCCAGTAAAAAAAAAAGGTAATCTTGAACACAGCTTGCCATGTTAGTATTTAGAATTCAAGAAGGATTGGGGAAAAAATAAACCCTTCTTGCATCAATCCCAACCACATTTTAACCATCGCCTTGAAACTTATGTAAGACTAGTCTCATTATTCTAGTGCCTGTGGTCACGGTGGTACAGTCACCGCTCTCGTAATGCGTTGACTTAAAGGATGACTTTAAGGCACATGCGCAGCATTATTCAATGTTGACGTAATTTCCACTGAAACAGGAAGACAGGAAGACAGGGCGGGACATATCGAACAGCTCCCCTTTTTTAAATAGCCAATATAGTTTTGTTTATGTCACAGCTCAGCCAGAGCCGTTGAGCTCGGTAAAGCTGCAGCTTCCTCCTAATCAACCGTTTCTCCTCCTTATCGCTTTAAAAAATTGCATTTTGTGCAGAATTCAAATGGGTCCGATACGTTTTCTGGTCTGCGTATCGTGTCTCTGGACTGGAGAGATACGGTGGGTCGCATGACACTAACATGAAACCAGACTTCATTCACCCCAATGGAAAGCATATTTGAATCATTCTGTATCCCCTAATTCACTATGTGCCATTCACCATGTAGAAAATAGTAAATGTGTGAACAAATGACCGATTTCAGCCGCAGCTTCAGCGTCTATTTATATGTAGGGGCAGGACTCAGATAGAGAGCATTTGTTTGGACAGAAAAACTGATGATTTTGGATCCAAAATCATTTATCCATATTGGCAGAAGTGAGAGACTGTAAGTTTTGAATGCTTATGTCTTCTAAATGTACATTTTGTCATTGTTTTGGAGCACACTAGCCTATAGATAACAGTAAAGCTAACATATTCAAACTAAAAGCCAAAAAACGACCACTTTAAAGTTTGACAAATAATCCAGTTTAAGCTGTTTGACATCAAGGACTAAAAAAATCTTGATCAAAATCCCACAATAAGGTAAACTCAAGCTACAAACTTGTATATTTCAGTTCAAGCTATTTTTCATGACTGCCGCCATGTAGGCTATATAATCAAAATCAAAATCAGCAGCAGGGTATTACGGAAAACCTGGAAATATCAGGAAATTAAAGTTTGTTCTAATTAAATTATATAAGATTTCCATGCCTGAAAAAACACAATTAGTAAAATCTTTTTTTTAAAGCATCTAAAATCTTGATAATTTTCTATTATAAATTGCCAAAACCTTTTATGCTCTAGAAATTGCTCTTAATGAAATCTCTTTTTAACAATCCTAATCCAGCATTCACAAACGACCTGATAAGGCATGGGAATTCATTGGTCTAATGTGAACCTCAAGACAGCAGGGATCTGCAGAAAATCACTTGTCATGTCATGTGGCTCAAAATTAGTCATAAACAGCAGAAGAAGACAGTGTTTATAAAAGTTGTCGATCATAGTTTCCTGTCATCATTCAGTATATATCTATTTTGCCCCTAATATCTAGAACAGTGAGTCATACTAATAATCAGGGAAGTGCGTTATGTTGTTTCCTAGGAAATGTCTCCTCCCTTTATGGCGTATAGAAGTTTTCACTCTCCGCAGAGTCTAGTCCGCTGACTGCAGTGACATCACGATTCACGAGTGGGAGCGTCCCCTCAATCGCTGACCAATGAGCGCGTGTTATGCAAATGAGCTCGCGCAGGTTCCCTGAGTAGTGTGCGCGCGCTCCTCCCGCTAGCGCTCAGAGTAACTACAGACCCTCGAGCCCACAACACACATACCGTTATCACTCTAATACTGAGATACACAGTAAAAACGGGCAAAATGCGCTTCTAGGCTCATTTAAACGATAAAAGAAGAGTTTCTTCTGACCTGAACTCGGATTTTGTTTCTTACTGGAGTTACTGTAGAGCTGAGGACGGGCAAGATGAAGTACAAAGTAAGTGACTCTCCATTCATGCGCGCTATTTCCGTAAACTATATCAGAACATCTGCTTACTATGGTACAATATGTAGAATTTACATGTAGCCTATCTACATTGCACGAAGAGGGATTCCTGTGACTTTTTAAAACGAAAGAGCAACTGTTCTTGAACTGTAGATAGATAGATAGATAGATAGATAGATAGATAGATAGATAGATAGATAGATAGATAGATAGATAGATAGATAGATATATAGATAGATAACACAATAAAAATTGCACATTGTAAATTTTTTGGGCATGTATTATTATTATTAGGCTATGTGAATGTTCATCATTCAGAGGGAAATCTAAGTAAATTCAGTGGAGGTTGGTCTTAAAGCATCCTTCCCTTTTAGAACCAATGATATTTCACTAGTTAAATACTCCTTAACTTGACAACCGGCTGGCACCAGTGCTGAACAGCAGTAATTTGTGTGTGTAACCAACCATGCATTTATTGGATGGCTGGTATGATCCAAAAGCAAAGTGCAAATCACATCATTTATTACAGCCATGACACAAAAGGACTCTTTGAGCTCTATTGTAGCGAGGCTTGTAAATGATGTGATTTACACTCTGCATTTTCAACTCAAGTTACTCGGAGCCACTTGAGGATATATGGGGCCATTCATTAGCCTGGTCTCCAGCCCCTTTTCCAATTTGAGCCTCACTGTGATTGTGTAATGTGATGTCTTAAAGCAAACAGCATGCATTTTGTCCAGAGTAACAGGGTTGCTGTTATAAGTGTTCCTGGTGGAGACCGAAAATAAAACCACTCCAGGATTTTATGTGCATGTCCATGTTTGATTTGTGCTTAGATTGCCCATTACACTGCCAGGATTGTTTATTCTGAGGGCTTGTTTTATAGACATAGTTTAAAAATGATGAATAGACTCACTAATGAACTCTCTTGGTTTTTTCACAGTTTATGGTATTTTGATTATTATCTAGCAAAGTAATCGTTCATCTAGAAATTAAGTTTTTGTTAGCATATATATATATATATATATATATATATATATATATATATATATATATATATATATATATATATATACTAACAAATATATATTAGTATTTATTAGTATATATATAGCCTGTTCCCTCTTGAGTTGAGTTGAGTTGAACTCAAGAACTGGATCTGAACTGTTTTGTGAATTGGATCAACTAAATCATCAAAAAAAGATTTGACTCCCAAAAAATTATTCATTCATACATAGCCTAGTCTCTTCGCTCATGAACATGCCATGAGTGCTATAGGGTGTATGTCAATATATTTTTTGTAAATAACGACATGGCTTTGTGTGACGATCACGTATTGTATGGCTTCAGAACACTTGGAATATATTGCAGGATTCTTATCGACCACTTTTATGATACTTTTATGGTGCTTATTTCATCATTTCAGAGCTCGACAGCCCCAGACCTCATTCACTTTCACACGATTTTGAAACAAATTAATCTTTTGTGTAAAATCTGTCATCCTTTCAAAAGTTTCCCCAGCTGATTTTTGGGGCACTCAGAAATATGGCTAAACTTTGGCCAAATCTGTACTTTCAATCCAAGTGCACACAGTGTGGGGGCAGCTTTTCATTCAAGAGAAACTTGGCTCTTGTGTGCAATTCCCTCTCCATTTGCATAGTCTTTGAGGCTTTCGGTCCTTTGGGAAGATTTGCTTCCTACTTTGGTAGGAGGATCGAGCAGCTCTTCCTGAATGGAATGCTTTTGTCTGCTTCACACTATCTGGGGAATGTGGAGTACTTGGCAAGTCACGGACTGTTAGCGCATATCAGACGGTTTGAATTCCTCTACAGTACGACAATGAGCATCTCTGCAGTCTCTCTCAGATGTACTTTAAGCTCATAGATCTGTTTAATGACACAATTAGGCATCAGATCTACTAAAGATTTCATTTATCATAGATATACTGTATGGACGGTAATAGTTTGGATTTCTCTTATTTTAGAAGAAGTCTCTTATCCTCACCAAGGCAGCACTTATTTGATCAAAGAATACAGCAAAAACAGTGATATTGAGAAATATTATTTATTACAATTCAAAGTAACGGTTTTCTATGTGATGATAATTATTTTTAAAATTTTCAGCATAATTACAGTCTTCAGTGTCACATGATCCTTCAGAAATCATTCTAACATTATGATTTGATGCTCAATAAACATTCACTATTATTAATCAATGTTGATTAGTTGCATTTTTTTGATTTTTTCTTTTTTTTGAAACTGTGATACATTATTTTACAGATATTTGTATTAAAGTTTCAAAAGAACAGCATTTATTTGAAGTAGAAATCTTTTAACATTCAAATGTCTGAATCATTTCTATTAGCCTAATTAAAAAATCATACGTAACATATTATTATGTTTTATTATAATTATTATTAATTTTAATATTCTACAATGTTTTTACAACATAAAATTATTTTCACAATACATTTGTATTTTTAATATATATTTCCCCGCATGCAAATATATTGTCATAATATAATAGAAAAGCATTAATGGTCTTAAAGTCTTAATTCATTTATTCCTTTTGATTTTGAGATGACCTGAATTCTTCCGTTTGCGAGGTTCATCGCGTAACTTCAGAGGAAGTTACATCAAAACAGATCCGATTCCCTTTTATCCCCTGTTGACACAGAGAGATCCTTTGTTTGGCTGACATTTCTGAAACTTTTAAAGCATCTTTACCTCCGAGACTGGTTTACTTTGCAGAGGAACTATCTCAGGGTTATTCTCCGGGGGTATTTGAGGGTCAGGGCCACAGGGGCGAACTGGTCACGCTGTTGTTGTTTCTGACGCAGAACAACTGATGTACATCACTCTGAGTGACACACAAGCTGTTCTCAGCTCACGGTCTGATAACTAATCGTCAAACCCAACAGAGTGGACCGACAGCTGACAGAAGGACAATACTTCCTCAGTTTAGAGCGGAAGTTCAGAGATTACTTTAACCAAACACTCTCAAGTGATTCCTTAGGGTATCAAGAAAGTCCCTCACGCAGCCATGAGGACCATTTTTAGTTAAATATTAAGTTTTCACCAGAGCTGTTTTTCCACCTTTGGAGCAGCGAAGACACTAAACAGACTTCATCTTTCAGTCTTAAGGGTCACATGGTCCACATCTTGACGTCACGCATAACAAAGGTCAGTCAGTACCCAGGCCTGTTGACGTCAGTTACGTTTTCCAACAGGTGCGCAGGTGAAAAGATACACAAGGCGTAAATAATCCCCAAACAAGCAGACCTGTATTAGATGTCAGAGCTCTTGTAGCCTGTTTATAACAGACATGGGGATCTGGGAGCAGTTTGAGACTGTTACGCCATAGATTTTCCTTCGGGAGCACATCGAAACGAGAGCCGACCCCTCCTTCTCAACACCCAGACACACTCAAACGTCTGTACCCTGCTTTCCTGCTTTCTTTTCACTCTTATGTAACTGTGGCACAAATAGCCTGACAGGCACAAAGAACTGATTAGGTGAAGTAAATGTTCAGGGGTTTTTTTTTTTTTTTTTTTTTTTTGCGTCTCTCTCCAGGCTGTAATCCAAGCCGAGGGTTTTGTTTGGAAATTTACATTGTTCTCAATCAGTCTGAGGGGAAATAATAGGGGGTTGCCCGACTGAAATACAAGGCAGAGAGAGGTAAACAGGGTGATTTTGTGGTGTGTTTTGTGTTAAATTGTAGTTATCATCAAGGATTCATGTAAGGAAAATCACTGAGATCTCTTTAATATCTCATGATATTAAAGACCAACTGGAAATTTTGCTCAACATTTTCTAATGAAATTGACCCTAGCAGTCTCATGTATCACATCTGGTGTTTCTGAAAACGTTTGCCAACCCAGACAGCAACATAGTGTCGGCACAGATCCGGCCCACATCTGGTACGTGTGGAATCCAGATGTGGGCCGACACTATGTTGCTGTCTAATAAGAAAGTCAATCAAAAGTGAGAGATCTCAATATGAACTCAAACATTTCTCATCAGATTTGACCAAATGATCTAAGCTATGCTATCCACGTTCATTTTATAGCTCTGTACCATCAACAAAAGTCTCATTTGTATTATTATTTCTTTAGACACAATATTGATTTTGCAGCTGAGAACACTATTACTAAGAGCATTTCTGAGCAATAAAGTGTATCTATGGGTGGGTGGGAAGTTATGAAATGTAAACTCACTGAAAGAACATTACAATTTAAAATCAATCTCGTTCCCGAGTTTCCGTCTACTGGAGGACGTCGGAGTATGAAGACTGTGTACGTGTGTGTGTGTCTATATATGCATGTGTTTGGTTTGTGTGTGTGTGTGTAGGCCACATCGGGGTGGTATTGTGCATAAAGAACACTTCCCAGCAGGCATTCCACATTCCCCAGGGTAAGAACAAGGGCTATTCAGAGAGCAGGTCTCAACCAGCGCTCCACAGCACAGCTCTGTCCTGTTTGAAAGACACGGACAAAGAAAAGAGACGATTCTGAAGACGCCGAGAGCCCTCCTGCATATACCAACATTGGGGGGTTGCAAAGATGCATCAAATAAGGAACTGTGAACCTTTCAGAGCCGTAACCTTTATAGATGTTTCGGGGGACACATCCCCCTCCGTACTTAGATTAGAGGTCGACCGATATGTGCGTTTCAGTTTATTTTTAAAGTGTTACATCTGGTCCCCTTCGAGCCTGGATTTGTGTTTATATTCATGCATTCATATCTTCTGAAATTGCACAGGGATTTGTGTTTGACCTCTAAAACATGTCTTTTTTTGTCTCCGCTTCACCACTGTTTTCAAGTCATAAATATATTGAATATTCCCACAATGCATGATTTCCAGGAAAGGTTACACATTGCGGTACATTGCCCTCACCAGGAGAAAAACGAAAAGAAAGCATAGAGTTTGTTTGCCCCCAAACCATTTTAGATCGATCCATTTGAAGTATGATGGGATGGTTTATGAGGATGGTTTACCGTTTGTGGCGATTTAGAGAGATTATCTACAGTCGAAGGTGGGATGGCGAACTGTCCATTGTTCACTCAATGAAATGAGTGAAGCAAATAAAGGCGGCGTGATAGTGTTGAATTGTTTATGACTTGTATTCATCTCTATTTGAAGATTGACCTCATTCTCAACTTCTGCTATTGACATAAATGGAAAAATTTGTAGGCATTTGTCATTGCCAGAATGTCCTTCGAAAAAGAGTAGGGATGTAACCCCGGCATCCTGGCCAAATTTGCCCCTTAGCCTCTGTCTATCATTGCCTCCTAATCATCCCCATATACTGATTGGCTTCATCACTATCTCTTCTCCACCAGTAAGCTGGTGTGTGGTGGGCAATATGGCTGCCTGGAAAGGTCAGCATCCAAGTGGATGCTGCACATTGGTGTAGTGCTGGGTATCGATTCAAATTTCAAGAATCGATTCGATTCCGATTCTCAAGATCTTGAATCGATTATCATTATTCGATTCGATTCGATTCGATCCGATCCGATCTTATATTCTTAAAATATAAAATTTTCAAAAGTTTTAACTGTTCATGAACAATCAAGTGTTTGTATTAAATAACATTCACAAACATACATTAATGTTGTAAAAATGTATTGTTCACTCAATGTATTGATGTTAGATAAGGCATTAATGTTAATGAATGGTATCTTAGTGTAGTGTTACCAACTAAACAGGAGATACAACGTGTTTTATTTGACTTGACTGTCCTTTTATTTAATCCAAAACTGCGTTCATATTTAAAAGGCCTTTTAAACTAGATACAACCGCACACGATACCACTTTAGGGGCCGTTCACATATCGCGTTTTATACGCGTGCAAATTCAGTGAGAAGCACTTCAATGCATCTCAACAGGTCATGTGAAAAAAACCAGCGGCCTTTCCGTAACAACATGGAAAGCTCGGCCGAACAGCTGATCATAGCTGTACAGGGCGGCTTTTTATTTCTCATCTCAATGAATATATCTAGTATTAAAGCTAATGCAAGGGCTAGAAATCAATACATTTTTTGATGATACTTCCTCGTCATCATGGAGAGCGCAGTTTGCACCGCGTTCTCCTTTCCACAAGCGCGTGCTTTCCCGTTGCGTCTGTCGTTGCTATGCAACCATGAACAGAGGCGCGGGCCGCGCGGCTGGAAAACGAATTTGCACGCGCAAAAAACGCACTATGTGAACGGCTCTTTCCTCATTTCTGGTCAACAAGTCTTATATACTGTCTATGGTGGATTCAGAGAGACCGCATTAGCAGCGCTGCCGGTCGTCTCAGTGTGTTTATGGGGAAAATATAGGCCTGTTATTAAATCGATCCTCTGAGTTACGGATCGATCTTTAGAAATTAATATGAAAATCGATTCAGAATTGGTGAATCGATTTTTTCAACACAGCACTACATTGGTGGTGGTTGAGGAGATTCTCAGAAAAAGCGCTATATAAATGTAACAAATTATTATTACACTCTAAGAAATGCTGGGTTGTTTTAACCCAATTTTGGGTCAAATATGGACAAACCCAGCCATTGGGTTACATTTTTAAATTGCATTTTTGGGTTTGTCCATATTTGACCCAAAATTGGGTTAAAACAACCCAGCATTTTTTAGAGTGTATTATTATTCATTGTTAATTTTGTTCATTTGTTTAATTTAATCATTTTGGTTTCATTTTTAGTTCATTTAGTCATAGTCGTTTACTGGCCGACATATATTAGAAATATTTTCATTTAAAAAAATTATGTTTAAAAAATGCTAAAAAATAAATCTAATAATTGATGAATAATATATATTAGTATATTTTTTTCTAAAATATATTAAATAACTATGTAAGATGCATCTAAAAAAAACTCCTGGGATAAGTATAGGCTATATTTTAAATATTTTGGTAAGAAACTTTGCGTGTATTTACATGCATGCTTGCACGCATACTTGCGTGTAATATGTTTATTTGCAATGTATTTTTAGCAATTTTTCTATGTTTTCTATATTGTTATATATTGATGCATCTTAAAAAATACTTTTTTTCTTTTAAAACATGTTTACAATTTTCTGCTATGCTGGCTCACTGAATAAATAACAGGTGTTGTTTTTCTAGTCTGTGTCTTGTGGCACACAGTGGTTTCTGATGACATATGTTTTTCTCCTTCATTTAGACATGTCAGAGCGAAACACGCTTGCCCTATTGACCCAAAATCCTTTGAAAGTAATTTACAGCAAGCTCATGAACTGCTTATCTGTGCTGGACCACTACAGACTTTCTCGAGAAGTGTGAAATTGAGATGACATTCGGGGGTGTATTTCCCGCTCTTGAAGCGCCGCCCCTGCTGTGACATCATAAATCCATCACACATCCAAGCGCTTGCTGGTTCAGGGGGGATTATGTCTTACATCTCCCAGGATGTATGAACCCGGTTACCTCTCTGTCCATTTACACTGCCTCCTTCAGTATTTGCAGGCCCGATGGTGTAAAATACACACTGTTTTTGAACGTTAACCAAACACTGTTTATAAATGCAGCATTATGCAATCTTTAGTGCCAGCAGCTATCATTTCAACCAGTGTACTATTAGTCACATTGAGATACAATTATAGGTTTTATTAACAGTTTGAATTAGTTATTTGAATTTTAATTCGTATTTTAGTTAGTTTTAATAATTTTGTTGTGTTACATTTTTAATGTCTAGATAGTTTTTATTCAATTTTATTTTAGTTTTAGCTGTATTTATTTTAATACATAAAGTTAAACTAAATTAAAGTATTCAAACCCGTTTTTTTATGGTTTTAGTTTTAGTTAACTATAATAACCCTGATTTCAACAAGACATTTGATAGGGCAATGACAAGTCAACTTATATTTCTCCGTCTGCTTGATGTGTAGTTATGAAACAAGCAGTAGAGATGCCAAGCTGAAGACAAGCTTCAGGCTGAAGGTGGTAACAGAACGTTCTAGATATAACAGGGCATGAACTAAAAAAAGTCAAACAAGACGGTCAAAAAACAAGCAGTTGAGATTTAAAATGTGCCTTTAATTGGACTAATTAGATGCACAAAGATCATTATGACCCACCTATAACAATCTGGGCCTTGGTTTCGGTAACAATGCTGAAAGGTTTACAGTTTTTTTTTTTTTTACTGTTTACCTACCGCATGCGCACTGAAACTTACCGTATTTTTCTGCAAATGCTCAAAAACACTAGTGTGGTTTATAGTGTTAAAAGAAAAGCCAGCCCTGTATGATTCGAGTCTTTGAGGTTGCCGTGTTGGTTGGTCTCTGTTTGGAGTGTTTGTTAGGTGGTTGGTGGGCGGGGGGTTTTTTGCTGGTGACTTAAGTCGTGTTGACAACTTTAGTGTGGGCGATTTCTGATTCACAGTGCTGAGGAAACGGGAGGGATAGCTAATACTGACATCACGCCATCACTGAAATGAGACAACTCTTTCTCTTGTGTGTCCTTTCAGAGGAGTACAGACTTTTATCAATTGGTCAAAATGCAAAGTGAGACATCGCACGACCACTGTAACGTAGTCAAAAGATGCTATAAAATCAGCGTCCCTGGTGGGAGTTTCCAGAATGTTAGTGTACAAACCACCAGATTTAAAAACAGATTTAACCCTATAACATAACAGTCTACTATAATCTAATGAGAGTTAGTGGACATGTAGTTGCAAATAGTGTAACCTTACATTTTCATTAAGCACAATATAATATTTATTTTTATTTTTTGGGATGAATTCAGACTTGTCTAAAATTTCTAGAGACTTTTTAATTCACAATGTGTCACGTAAACTCTTCTGGAAAGATCCACAATCTCTTTGAATCATGGTAATCTCTATCTTCATGTGTAATTTACAGTATATATATAGTATGTCCGAGATGATTGATCGAGCACTCTATTGTGTTTGGCTTGGGGCGTGAAATTATTGATCACGTTTTGCTACTATTATTGTTGTTGGCTGCTTGCTAAAGGCGGTTTAATTGCAAGTAAACTCACACGCAACTGTCTTCCGCCAAACCATAATGCATTACATTAAGATGTGAAGACAGATGGACTAGCTCAAGAATTACTCAAAGTAAACACAGTCCCTTGTACGTCCTGTTCATTCGACAGAGCCAAACTCTCTTTCACTCAGCACAACGGCCAAGTTGAGTCATCAGGTCTGTATTAGAGTCATTATGGTAATTATCTTCTATATTTACCTGAGTGAAATGAGGGTAAAAGGTGCTGGTTCACCAGTCCTACCCACACCGCCCTCCCTCCAGGGGAACATTAAAGTGAGCTGGCCTTAATTCTCACACCACTCCATTTCACTGGAGGAACACACCACTTTTTGCAAGGCAGGGGGTTTGCTTACGGGCAGAGTTTGCACTTTGTTTGCACAGTGCTTTTCTTGCACCCTGAGGGTTAAGATTTCTGCAATGTTTTGGTGACTTTGGCAGCGGTGTTTGGGGAATTTCTCACTAGTGTGTCTAGGAGTGCTCATTTACTGACATAATCAGCCATGATGATTTTATTGAGGCAAAGCCAAAAACCACCCAATGAGTGTGTACTTAAGAAGAAAGGAGGGTATCCCGTACGATAGTAATTTTGGTTGCATAACAGTTTCAAGTTCTGTGTTGGTTAGCACGTATCCCTCAACCTATAGGGTTGCACAAACTGTCTCGCCACAAAAAACATCTTTATTTAGGACTGAATGAGTCATGAATTTCCCAAAAGTCTGTGAGCATAGAGGACGACTAGAATTAAGTCTAAAGAAATTCAACATGCAACCCTATCCGATTTAAAACCAAACACATCAGTTTTTCGAGATGTAAATGTAAAATATATATTCTTAAATTTGTCTCAAAGATGTATCAATTTGCTCATCATTATATAAAATTAAATATTATTATCAGCATTATATTGGCCATTTTGGGTATGTATCATTGGTAGGGGTGTAATGATACCCTCACATCACGATTCGATACACATCACGATACGATATTATTGCGATACTCCAAGACATATAGTAACAAAAAGGTTAACAAAAAATGTATCATTCATGATTTTGAAGCTGAAAATACAGAATTATTTTAGACAAATATGCTTGCACTGTCACTGACTAGATATATAAAAAATAATGTAGGCCACTTTTTACTGGTAACATAAGACATTTGTCATTACCAGGACCCACAAACATTCCCCCATTGCAGTATTATACATTATATTAAATATTAAATATAGTAGTTTAATGTAGTACTGACACCAAAACTCTGTAAACCTTTTTTTTTTGGCTGAACCATCCACGATACATATTGTATTGCGATATATTGTGACACGATATATTGTTACACCGCTAATCATTGGTAGATTTGAAGGTAATTTCAGTTTGATCATTTAAATTGAATCACAAGTCTGAATTTATAGATTTCTTTATAATGAATCAGTGTTATTTTACGATACTATAATATTATATATATTATATCCATATCCATACATCCATAAAAACACACTTTTAGTTATTTTAATACATCAAATAAAACTAAATTAAAATAAGAAATCTTTCCTAAATGCAAATAGCTAAAAAAAAATATATATTATTGTATTTTATTTCGATTAACATGTTATTTTATTTGAGTTAACATTTAGTAAACATTTAACAGAAATGCTTCATGGTTTTAGTTTTAGTTAACTACATTGACCTTTTCCTGAACAGTAGTCAACATTGTAAATTTGAAGTTTTGCACCTCAGCCACTTGGCACCGTCTAGACAACTACAGCGAGAACCATTTGCTGGGCAAACCTGGACACATCTGCTTCTTTCTGTGTGCGCGATGCTGGTGTTCCTAGTCGAAACATACCAGTGTTTTATACCCTACATCGTGTAGCTTTACAGCTCAATTTCACATCACTAGGAAATCGTTTCCCCGTTGACCGCTTCAGAACTGTTCCCAAACCAAACCATCAGGCAATGTCTCACACTTGTGTTTACTAGGGCAGGAATACACCACTGATTACATCACGACGCGTAATGATGCTTTGCATCCAAAGTGGCCTGAAAAACACAAAGGGCTTATAGTCAAGACTACACGTACTGCAACAATTTATCTCTGTTTGTTTAAGCCTGTTGCCATGGAGTGAGATTACAGATACAGTTATCATGATCATAAATGATTGGAATTTATTTTTGCTGAGATAATGCATATTTTCAGTCACGGTCATCTCTAAAGTCTGAACTGTTGAAGCTTTCTGACAGCCAGTTCAGGGGGCTCTTACAGATCAGTGTTTGTTAAAGTGCAAGAAACCCAAGTTGTAAGATGCACGTCAACTGTTTGTTAAATGTACTTCTTCAAAAAGGTGTTGCACTGTACTTGTAGTATATGTGAATTTCTTCTTTTTGCACGGAAACTTTGCACAAGAGGAAGCATGTGTTGCAGTCATATCAGCGAATGCTTTGAATGGAAGATTTCCAGGTCAGTTCTGCTGCAGACGACACACAGTGTGTGTTTGGACGTGAGAATAGCGAAAATGGCTTAAATATTTAAATAGCTTTATCTTCACACTTTCACATATATTTCGACGCTTCTGAGTTTTGCTAAAGCTATTGCCTTAGATGCAATAAGCATGTGATCAGGCTTTTCAAAGTGTCTTCTTTCGAAAAGACATGTCATATATATATATATATATATATAAATAAGAAAATAAGAAATTCTAGTCATTTACGGTGTCTAGTCTTCTTTAGTAGAGAAGACATGCCATTACTTTAAGCAATTCAACTTCAGATTTTCTCAAGCTTTGTTTGATCCACTCCCTAGTTTCCTATTCAATGAGTTTTGTGTTCTTTTAGCAGATAAGCCCCAAACAGGCTGAATGCTAAGAGTTGGACACAAAACGCTCCTATAAGACAATGGTGACCCTAGAGGTCATGTTCTTGAGCTCACTGTATTAGCGCGACGTGGTTCTCTCGGCGGGGGTTGTTGTCATGCCCTAATGCGGGTGACCGAGGCCATGAATGTGAGACAATAGCCATGCGACCAGACGCCCAATCGCAGATAATGATGCTGCCCAAACAGGAAAGTTCACGTGGGAACCCGTTTACTTAGCATTGTGGGAAAGCAGATGAAGCCACACAAAGTCTTTTAAGACAGAACCCAAGGAGAAGCTGATAGACACACTGTTCAAAGTGAAGATCTTGTGTGTAGGACTGTTTGTGTTTGGCCCATGGGAGCGATAGTGATAGACTGATATGTTGGCAGAGATAAAGCCATTATCGGTCAACCACTTAATTGCATCCCAAATACCGTAGAAATGGGAAAACAGCTGTACGATCTGTGCTTTCACATTTCACATGGTTTTAATTAAATTTAAATGTGGATTTGAATGTAATTGTGAACTGAATTTGAATGAACTGAAATCGAAGCTTAAGAATCTCTCTCCTGAATTTCCCATGGTACTGTAAGATTTCCATATTCATATATTGTACTTCAAAAGGATATTAAGATATTACTATAATGCAAAACCATGCAAATGTCATGGTTATTTTTTGTAATCTGAAATGAGCCTTAGCTCTTCACTTGCAGGTTTTAGTTTTGCTTAGGTAATCAGGGGTTTTATTTATTATAATTTTTTTATTGAAGTGTAATATTGAAACTAATAAAATTAATATAATTTTTCTAATTTTAAACAGTCTTTCCAAATTTGCAGTTAGCAATTACCGGTAGGTAAAATATATATTTCAAACACACTAGCGCTCTATTCTTACATGAATGAATGTGATATGAAATGATATGACATATCCTGTGGACTGGCAGTTTGAACTGAATTATGCTAGTGCTGCTCAAGGTTTTTTTTTTTTTTTTTTTTTATCTCCCTGTGGTTTGGAAATGATTGACAGAAAAATGGTTTTCCAGCATGGCCCCTCAGAGAAATATGTTTTGGCTAAGGAGTCGTTGAGCGGATTTTATGATTATTTTCCTAGTCCGATGTGGGTCGACTCGGCCAGACGTTCAGATTGAGTTTGAGTTATTATTGAGGCGCTGTGGATGAAACGGCTTCTTTTAAAGGGAACTACCAGCAGGCCGCCGAACTACACGGATAGTATTACACGGATGTTTTTTAAACATCTAATTGTAATATTACAGGGAACCACTTTGTATTGCAGCCACAAGAACCCGCTAGATAAGTCCAAAAATCACTGTATGTAATCATATAATATACATAGGTCATGCCTCAATGCTTGTGATAATACTGAACAAATCATATGATACTCAGTCGGAGCTGAGTGTGGTTAGGGCGAGCTTTTTTCTGGAATGCAAGTGTCTCATTGAGTTCAAACAGTATAATGAATTATTGTGCCTTCTTTCTTTTCAGAACCTGATGGCTAAAGCGCTTTATGACAACGTTCCCGAATCCCCGGAAGAGCTGGCATTCCGGAAGGGAGATATCCTGACCATCATCGAGCAGAACACAGGTGGTCTGGAGGGATGGTGGCTGTGTTCGCTCCACGGCCGGCAGGGCATCGCCCCCGGCAACCGCCTCAAGCTGCTTATCGGACCGATGTTCGAAGGCCAGACGTCTGCATCCCCCTCCCCACCACAGGGTCATGCCCTCCAGCAGAGGCCACTCACACCTCAGGGTGTGTACCAGGTGCCGCCGTCCCACCAGAGCCCACAGGGGCAGGGCATCTACCAGATCCCTCCATCTAAAGACGTGTACCAGGTTCCACAGAGAAGCGCTCTGGCTGCGGATGGAACTCCCTGCAAGGTAAACTCAACTAGTCTCGCTTTAAGACAACACTTGTGGTGAACGTGCGGCAGATGTTGACAAGATCAAACCTTCATCCGCTGAGCAGCGCGTATGTTTGATTGTGTTGCATGCTTTTGCTCTTGGATTTTTTTAACTCTACCATAGTAAAACCACAGTACATCTTTGTAAAAGTAATGGATATACCATAATATATTTAAATGAAATTAGGAGACAACTAAACTGATTACAAAAGGATAATAAATTATGAAACTATTATGGAAAAACTTGAAAATACCATTTGCTTAGGTTTAAGTGATGTTTGACAGGTAACAGGTGATCAGGAATATTTTATATATTTTTACAATTTAGATGCATTTATATATTTTTACAATTTAGATGCTGTGTGTGTGTGTGTGTGTGTGTGTGTGTGTGTGTGTGTGTGTGTGTGTGTGTGTGTGTGTGTGTGTGTGTGTGTGTGTGTGTGTGTGTGTGTGTGTGTGTGTGTGTGTGTGTGTGTGTGTGTGTGTGTGTGTGTGTGTGTGAATATATATATATTTTTAAATACCATCCTTAATTAATAATTGCAATATGAATTAAATATGTATCATATGTATTATTTATTTAACATTTAAATACAATTATAATATAAAATAATTGTAAATAACATACCAAATAAATAATCAATAAATAGCAAATATATATATACATATTTTTTTAAATAGATATTTTTGAATTTACAAAAATTATAAATTAAAACTAAAATGAATACATTCAATATTACTTTTCTTATATATAATTTTAAATACATTTATTATATTTTATTATTATTATTATTATTATTATTATTTTATTTTTATTTTATTCTAAAATAATAATACAATTCTAAAATAATGGAAAAAAAAAGTTAAATAAACACTAAAAAATTATAATATGTATTATAATAAACATTTGATCATTTATATAAGAAATACAACCAATCAATATACTCATTTATCCCAGCGGCATTTTTTTTGTTTTAAAGATTAAAAGTGTCTCGGTGTCCAGCCAAAAGCCGTTCTGGACAGGAGTTGTGTGCACACCCTGCCCTGCCCTCCACCGCAGCGTTACAGGCTTTATATTTAACAGCTTTATAATGTCCTGTCGATGCACTGCACTGCACCCGGTCTCTCTGAATAGGAAAGCCACAGCGGGGATGGAAAAATAAATAGAGGAGATCAGGCTACTGAACACACTGAGAAAGCATACACTGCAGCAAAACAAAGTGTACGTCAGCGGGCGAAAAGGGATTTTTGTGTCATTAAAAACTGTCAGCTTATTTTCATTGATTTTTGCCTGCCTGATAATTATTCTGATTCAGCTTTATGTTGCCACTCAGATACAGACACTGTAGACATAGCTTATGTTCCCCAGCACTAGAAAGAACTGAAAACAGCACTCAGGCAAACTCATAACACTGAGGTCATGTCTGTGATCGTCATTTAAAGGTAGAGGTTCTTCTGCTTTTGACATTAAGAGTTTAGAGAGCTACTAGTCTCAGATATCAGGAGTGTTGAAGGTTAAGGTTACAGTCTGTCCACCATAAATGATCTTGAGATGGACGATCAACACATGCAGAATGGCTTTATGGAAAGAGGGTTGCTTTGATAGAGGTTCGTCTGGTGATTTTGTTTGCTGGCGTTGAGAATGATGGAAGGTGTGCCATCATTCTCAACGTGTGTTGTTTTCCTGAGGTTGGCATAACAGTTGGCCACTCTTGTAAGAGTGAGGTAAGAGGGTGTGCTCACATCTGTAAACACAATGTTTAGTAGACGTTCCTCTGACATAAAGTGCATTACAAAGGTGTGGCACAGCGGAAAGTGCGACAAAAATAACAACCGTTTCCTTCCTGATCTCACTTCCTGTGCTGAATAATAAAAATGATCCCCTTTTAGCTCTATCACTGTAAATGGCGATGTGGTTTTGAATCAGATTAAAGTACAGTTTAGACTTTGATCTTGATTATTGTGCATCTGTGTGCCCAATTACAGTGTGGCAAGGCACAGTTTAACCGAATAGAAAGTTTAAGAAAAAAAAAAAACAGTTCATATTCACCAACCATTTATGCTTCATTCACATTATGTCCATAATTACAAGTTTCTGATTAAAAACACTTCATATTTGTTGAACTCGAACTTACTATTGTGATTGACTATGTTTAAAGAATTGGTTTGTCTAGTTAAATATAGTTAGGTCAACTCATATTTCTGTTAAAAATGCCTTTTTATTAATGTCAGTTAATTTTTAGCGAGCACATGTACAGCTATATGTAACACTTTACAATAAGGTCCCATTAGTTAGTACATTAACTAATATTAACTAACAATGAGCAATACATCTGTATTTATTAATATCTGTTTATGCTAGTTAATAAAAATTAAACCGTTAGTTCAATTGTTATCATGTTAGCTGAGGTCCATTAAATAAAATGAACATACTTTTGAATTGAATAATGTTTTAGTAAATTTTGGAATTAACTAGGGATGCACGATATATATCGGCCACCATATCAGCATCAGCCGATATATGTGCATTTTGTGTTATCGCAATTGGCCTGATAAGAAAATGTGGCCCGATATATTAAAGCCGATATAAAAAAAAAAGATTTATTTCGCTGAGACACTTCAGATGCGCACTGTTCGCCATGATGTTTTATAATTGCTTGAAATATGATTGAAATCACTTCAAAAAAAGGAAAATTCGGTAAGTGCAACATGTGCAGCACAAGTCTGTCAAATCGGCTACATGAAATTATAATGAGAATATTATAATTGTGTGCTTGGGACATGGCTTTTAATGGTGAGACTTTTGTTTTTGTAATCAGGCTCTCAAAATGTATATAAAAATTTGGATTTAGATTTATCGGCCAATATATCGGTTTAATCGGTTTTCAAACATAAAGAATTATCGGTGATCAGTATCGGCCAAAATTGTATTATATCGATGCATCCCAACATTTAACTAAGATTAATAAACCAATGTAGAACCTTATTGTAAAATTTTACCGGCAAATTAATAAAGCTAGTCAGTGACAAAAAAGTTGTGCGTGAATCCATTGTGGCTCGCCAAACACATAATATCTAAAAACAGTTTAGGATTGTCATCTTGTAATTATGGCCGTTCTGAAACAACATGAACACAGTGTTTCTAATTCTTAATCATAAAGTACTGGAATGTTTCATCTGAACGCAGAAAGTGTCTATTTGTGCTGTAGTGCAGTTACGCTTGTGGATGATGTGTTTGTTGCTGGCGCGGGGCAGGATAATGACACACTGTAAGGTTTGGTTGCTGAAGTCTGGCTCTGTCCCCGCCTGACCTGAAGGGTACAGTGATCTAAGGCCGCTCACAGCTGCACTATTCATGCCAGCCAGAGCCGTCTCCAACATTTACACAACGTCCTTCACAGAGCCGAGCCTTATGGGTAGAGATGAGATCTCTCGTCCCATTGGTACCCAAGTCGGGTTGACGACACAACAAATTGTGGCTGTTTCTGAGGTAAAGCAGTTTTTGTGACTTTATGCAGGCCGTTCCAGATCCGTATGAGTGAAAATACTGAGGATGACGTGCAGCTTCGATGCTTCCAGCGTAGACAGACTTTTTAGGATTAACCTTTCTTCATGAGTCACATCATAAATCATAATTTTCTGCCCACTCTATGGGCCGAGGCTGTCTGTTATCGCCACTAACCAGGTTTTGTTCTCATTCTTCCTACTTGTCTGAGCTAAGCCAGGCGTTTTTCTGTTTGCACACCTCAGTCTCCAGGAGATATCGTAAAGATTTGTCGGTCACAAGCCACCGCACCCTTCTGTGGAAATGCGTGGAAGAGTTTGCAGTGTAGTTGAGCATGAGTTTTGTGACTCAACGCTTGATAGTTTATTAGCAGCTAGATTTTTCTTCCTCATTTCTACTATACATTATATATCTTGATTGTCTTTATTTTTCTCTAATATGAATTAATAGTTTGAAAAAACTGTTGAAAAATATGCTCCAACTTTTTTAAGCAGGACTGACTCTGATTGGCTGGCAATGTTTTGATTATTCATAATCAGCAGGAAAGAGTCATTCTGAAAGTGATTGCAATGATATTGTTTATCTGTGCCATTATTATTATTATAGTTGTAGTGTGGACTCCGCTACTCTTTTATATTTGGAACGAATTTTAGAATTATCGTTATCATTATAGTTATTGTCCATTATGTGAGCGGGCCTTAAGTGTGAAGTTGTTTAGCCTGTTCTTAGTATGGATGTGATGTGATCTGACCCAGAAAAGACGTCTTGACTCGTTTAGTGTTGGACACACGGCTGTTTTTCCCTCCTGCAGAGATAGCAGGAAATGCTCAGTGGAGAGCTTATTTCCTCATGCCCACAAGACTCTTTCATCAGAACTCATTCCCGTGTACCGCCTCGTCTTCATTTCAAGGCTAAAATCTCCCTTTTTTTGCCGCCTACTTATTATTAATCAAAGACAAACCGTTAAAATCAGGGTCACTGCATAATTGATGCTTCTCATTTAAATAATCACCCCCAACCGTGTCGTCTCAATGCGCATCTATAAATCACGGGGTGTGTTCGAATGCTTCCATGTGATGTAAAATTAATTATGGCTTCTTGCGTTAGGTTAATGCTCCTAAATTAGCAGGAAGACTTTGTGCATTTCAGTTTTCTGGTCGTCATGTAGGAGATCCCTGAGGGTTTGACATTTAATTGCCTTCGTTGATGAGTTGATGACTTATTAATAGGACGGATCTTTTTCTGTCACTGGAACAGGACCGATTTAAAGAGAGAGACAGCAGATCATTCGAGATGATTCTAGAGAATTGCTTTTCTTTTCTTCCAACTGATTTTTCCAGCTCTGTTTACTTGTCAAACGTGCCTCAGAGCTAATCTGTGAAGTCATTGTTTACTCAAACAGCTTCAGTTTAAATGCCGCATAACGATAAGTGAGGCGGGTGAGAAAACACTCTTACGTCATGCTGCTTTTTCAGCGCTGTTATTCTCCAAGGACAAAAAAAGAGGCTCCCGCAGTAATTAGGTCGGTCTCAGGTTCAAAACTGATCCGGTCTTAGTCACGCACACCCAGCCGGGGTGTAACAGAACCCAGGGTGAGAATGTTTGCCTAGAGGTCACAGTTCGCACCTCACACTATGGCACATTTACTCATTTCCGATAAGCCACTCCAGGTGGCGGAGAAGTGATTTAGGTAATATTGGATGGGTTTCTGTTAGGGCTGTTAAACGATTAATCGCGATTAATCGCATCCAAAATAAAAGTTTGTGTAACATAAGTTTACATAATAAATGTGTGTGTACTGTGTATAATTATTTTGTATATATAAATACACACACGTTCATGTATATATTCAAGAAATTACAATAACAAAAATCAAGAAATAACAAAATTTGTTATTTATATATAAAATATTTATAATATAAATTATATATAAATCTATATACAGTATATACATGCAAATATTTCTTAAATATATACAAGCATGTGTGTGTATTTAAATATACAAAATAATGATACACAGTACACACACATTCATTATGTTAACACAAACTTTTATTTTGGATGCGATTAATCGCGATTAATTGTTTAACAGCTCTAATTTCTGTATTATTGTATCATATTTACTCAAAATTAATAAAACATAATAATACATAGGCTAATATAATAAATGATAAATTATATGAAAATTGTATATTTTAAAATGTTAAATTAACACTAAAATTTATTAAATATTATACTATATTTTTTGTAAAATCAAGATTCTTGATTTTACAAAAAATATATAGTATGAACATTTTATTAAATATTTAATAACGGTTTTGTAAATAGTATTGTGAATATAAAATATAAATATAGTTTATTATATGCATATATTGAGTATAGATAGATTGATCTGACCACTGATGTGTCCCGTTCCCCATTTATTCCCAGTTCATTTTCCCAGGATTTCTGGGAAGCAGAGGTGATTTAAGACTGATGGGAACAACCCGGGAGATCTGGGTAATTGGTGAACTATGCTGAACCTGGAATTCCTGTGCTGATTTATGGATAGGAATGTCATTGATGTGCACCTAAACTCACAGAGTAAAAATAAGAGTGTGACGGCCTCGCTTATGAAAACCATATTGACATTCACATCTCTGGAACTCTGTGTGTCACGAGAGGGTGTACAAACACTACCCGGCCAAAAAAAAAAAAAAAAAGTGTGTAGCTTTTCATTTCTTAAACAACCTTAAATTCATTGAAAGTCTTTGGGACGTGCTGGAGGAGACTTTACAGAGTGCTGGACTCTTGCATTGTCAATACAAGATCTTATTAATGCACCTCTTGATGGAAATAAATGTTTTCATGTTATTTATCATCCATTAAGAGGTGCATCGATTTTTGGTCAAGACCTTGTAAAGATCTTGAAACATAGTGTGTTAAGCATTTGCTTATTTAAATTTGCTTGTTCAAAATCAGTCACTTATATGAGGTTTCAGTTCGGATAGAAGGTCTATGTAGGTGGTACTGGGTTTTGGATCAGATCTGGAGTCTCTCAGACAGGATGCAGTGCGTATGGTTCCCATTTTTGAGAGCTGTCAGTGACCCGTGAGTGTTCTCGTGTGGTGACAGCGGTGTGCGGTGCATTAGCGGAGCGTTTGGGACGGGGAGGGGGGCTGATTTTGGAGAACGGCGAATGGAGACCAAGTACATTCCAAGGATGCTTCTGCCTGTCTGACGCAGAAGACAGATGTAGAGCATAAGGGATGGAGAGTAAACTGCAGGAATACAGAGAGAAAAGATTGATTAGAAACGTACGATATGACAAATATTAATGTTTGGAGCCGAGGAGGGGAAGTTGTATAAGACAGATTACTCCATTACTATGTTTTGCAGTTGCATTAATCTAGTCACGTACACAATGCACCAGTTTCACCACAGATGCGTTATATGTTGTGGCTGAAAAACAAAGAGCTTAAATGAGGTTTAATTATTCACTATAATAAAAAATAAACGTACAAAATTACTGCTAAAAATATATACAATTATTTTATTCAGTATTAAAAATGATTGATTATTATAATTATCAAATGATTGGTGAGATTAGTAGTGTGTGTGTGTGTGTGTGTGTGTGTATGTTTTTTTTTTGTTAATTTTTAGTAGTAAATGTTTGATTAATAGTTTGTATTACTACTACTACTTTTCATATTTAGAGTTAAGCATTTGAAGAAAAAAAATGGTTGTGAAAACGTTTTTTTTTTTAGGGTTTGAGTTTGTGTCTGTGTAATTGTTGGTATTTTCAGCCTCAATATGTCATGTCAAGAGACCCTCCGCTAACTTTATATGACATTTCACCTAGGAATAAAACATTTTAGCTCCGACTTTAACGTCCCCTAATGGTGGTATTGTTGTTTCAGGTGGTGACCCCAGTACGAGTCGGACAAACATACGCCTATAGTCCTGCTTCAGATTCATCTCATGACCTCTACGATGTTCCACCAATCCGTCCCCAGGGGGTGAGTGTTACTTTCAATAACACACGCACCCATATATAGATATAGTCTGCATATGTGTATTTACATTTTAAACACCCGCACAGGTGTACGATATCCCTGCGAGCAAGCAAACCGGACAGCACAGCACTCCCAGAGCCCAGGGCGTCTACGACACACCTCCGTCACATGACCTGCGATCCAAAGGACTGTATGACATACCTCCATCATCGCAAGGGGTATGCCGATCTTCAGCTCTTAATATTCATTATGATGACTTGATAATTAGCAAATGCAAATTAGGGGTTCTTCGAAACTTTAGCGTATAACTTATCCCACATTGTTTGTGCTATAAATAATTTCTCACTTCATGCATCTTGTACAGAATTAGACTTACAATTTTCACAGTCTTTGCTTCAAAATAAAAGTTTCAAAACGATACAAGAATATTTAAATACGGTACTCTCTTAAATGCTGCCCAGTATTACTTTAGTATCACTGAAATACTATTATAGTTTTTATTAATATTTTGAATGAGCTTTTATCTTTATACTTAACATTTAAATTTTAGTTCAAATATCTGTAATTGTGTTATTTTATTTCGTATTAATTATACATTTTTTAATTGACTAATTTGAATTATTTTAGCACACCGTGTTATTAAAATTTTAGTTCAAATATCTGTAATTGTTTTTTTGTATGTTTTTGTATTAGTTATATATATTTATTTTAGCACATCGTGTTATTAAATGAAACCAGTTAACTAGTTGTTAACCGTTTTAAATAAAATACGTTTTTTTTTTAAATTACATTTTATTTTAGTTAACGTTTATTTGATCTCAAGTATGAAAATGTTTTATGGTTTTAGTCAACTATAATCACTCTGATGCAGCCCTTGTTCTTTGTCTTGTAACCGAATGATATTATTTCCCAGAAATTTTTACAAAGAAATAAATACTCTGATTTTTATTACTTTCCCCTGGTTAGCAAATTAAAGCCTAGGTTGCCAGCGATGTTGGAGTCAAACTCGGAGTAGTGCTCTTAACTTTGCAAGGAGGTCAGAACAGAAATAATTGTGCTGAAGCCCCTCTTATGTTTCACCGCTGCTCCTGGCGAAATGCAGCGTAGCGCCTCGAGTTTGTTTGAAATAAACTGGATGTGCATGGAAACCTGTTATTAGAGTCGTATTTAATTAGGGTTTGCGGAAACCCGGGCTCACTCTGAAAGATAGATTCTACGCTTGACAGAAATCACTTACAGGCCACTGTGTTTATTTATTGACCAATATGCTGTTGGCACGGCCCATGTACTCCCATTACGCTGTCAGGTCAATGCCGGGTTTTATCCCTTAGCTGGATGGCAGGATTTTCCATGTCCTATTCAAGTTTTCAGAGTGAGATGATGGAAATGCAGAACTGGACTTATTAGACTGGCAGAAATCAAACAGTTATTATTAGTTTTGGCACCATAGTGTTGGAATTTCAATACAATAAATTGAAAAATATTGAAATGAGATAACAGTATTTGATACCACAGTGAAAAAGTACACGTTTGGAGCATAACATTTTGAACAGTATCTAAGTTAATTTACTATTGACCAGAAGAAATGATGATCATAATAATAATATTTCTAAGACTCTTTTTCTTTTTTACAATTGTAATACAACTGACCTGTAAAATAAAATGTATTTTATTATAATTAAGTAAATTCATTATTTTACTTTAGAGAATTTCTTCACTTGCAAGAGTTAAATCCTCAAGCAGGAGGAAAAGAACTGTGTTAATGTGTCACAGTTCATCAATTATTAAACAACTTTCAGTTGTAAAGCGGCTCTACAGGAGAAAATAGTGTCATTATTCAGCTCAGTTTAGTTCAGTGTTGATTCAGTTCAGGTAAATAACAGTGGCAATTTTGCAAAGTTCATTAAGTTTCTCAAGTTTCTGTCTAAAAACATCAGGCAAATGGACTTCCAATGAAAAATAGCCTTTGGGCTATTGGTATTGGGCTATTGGGCTTTGGTCTGAATGTTGATTAATGTATACAGTCCCCTTTTAAATAATAAATGTAAGAAAAATCTAAATGAAAAAAAATTCTATCATGAAACTACTTTAAAGACATCTCTACAGAAAGTCCAGCTCAATTCAGTTCAGGTTTTGGTTCCCATCTGATAATCTCATTTTCTAAATTTCAATTGTCTTTTAAACCCCGAACTGAGCAAGCCAAAGGTGACAATGGCAAGAAACCAAAACTTCTTCAGCTGACAGTAGTGATGGTGTATCGATAGTAGAAAATGATTATTGAAACCATTTCAAATATTCTGAATCGATATGTATCAGAAAATTTTATATATTTGGCAACACTAATTCTTATAAGCATATAAACTCCATGTTTAACCAAATTCTCACTCCCACAGATTTACTCCACACCACCTTGTCGGAACAACATTGCACAAGATGAAGGGAATTACGACTTTCCACAGCCTTCAAAGCACAAGCAAGAAGGAGTATACGACGTTCCCCCAGCGTCCATCTCTAAAGCTTCCTCATGCTCCAACTACGACTTCCCGCCCAGCTCTGAGCCGGTGTCCCGCAAGGTCATGAACGACAGCGCCGGCATCTACGACGTTCCCGCCAGCCAACACGCCGCAAGTGGATCTCGGGACTTGTACGATATTCCACGTGGAATGCCTCAGAACCGACACGCTTCGTCTGAGAAGGAAAGGAATAAATCCGTTTACGATATCCTACCGACAGACACTCGGTTGCTTGGTGAGGTGACCGATGGAGTAAACCGCTTGTCGTTTTCCAGCACGGGAAGCACTCGCAGCAGCATGTCGACTTCCTCTTCTTCCGCCGGGTCGCCCGCAGAGAGTCGTCTGGCGCTGGATCTAGACTCTGCGTTTCAGAGGTTGGGTCACCTCCAGCAATGCCTGGAGTCTTCTGTTTGTGCGCTGCAAACTCTTGCGGCATCGCCTCACTGGAGGACATACGGCTTCATGGAGCGGCACACCAACGAGGTCCGTGTTTTATTGGAGCGCGTCAAGGGTTCGCTCACAGAATTTCTCATATTTGGTCGCGGAGCGGCAGCAAACGCCACCGCCCTGTCCGATCAAGGACTGCACTCCAAGTTACGACGCCAGTTGCAGCGTCTGGAAGACTCCCATCAGATTCTTCAACAAACACACCAGACTTTAGAAAACCATAACTGGCCGATTAATATCCTGGCAATTGGCAATAAACATCAGAGCAAGAGCGACGAACTGGAACGTTTTGTAATGGTGTCACGGACTGTGCCGGATGATGCCAAGCAGCTGGCTTCAACAATAGGGGGCAGCGCTGAGCTGCTCTTCCGAAGAGCACCAGTAGAGGGCATCGTTCACCCCTTTACCTGCACCCCGACCGAGGACCAGACCAAACCTTTCCCTGTATCACACGACAAAGCAAACATGAACAGCGAGAAGTGCGTTAAAAGCTGGATGGAAGATTACGACTATGTCCATCTGCAGGTGGGAATCACACTACAACACAATACTTGAAATGCAGATATATATATATATATATATATATATATATATATATATATATATATATATATATATATATATATATATATATATATATATATATATATATTTATATACAATTTTATGAAATTATCTTATTTATTAGCTTTTTGGGGGGAAATTAACAGGGCTGTGTGCTTATTTTCTGGGTGTTAGCTCTTTATTATTTGGAGAAAAAAACTTTAAAAGCTTAAATGTATAGTAAAATTGTCAAAATTTATCAAAAAATTATCAGTTTTTCAGTACTAATTTCACATTTTCAGTACTAGCATGAAACTTTCTTACATGCGATTGATTCAATTTTATTTTTCTATTTAATATTTGTAAAAAGCAAGTGCAAGCAAAACTATTGCATAGCACAGATTTTTGATGTGACATTAGTAATGTTTACTAAGTCAATAATCACCGTTACTAATGTTCATGTGTTTCTATTTGCGATTTTCATATAACAGGCAATGCAACGAGAAAAAACTATATTGTAGGGTTATGCACAAAAATAAAAATTGTCATCATTTACACACCCTCAAGTTGTTCCAAACCTGTATGAATTTATTTCCTCTGCTGAACACAAAAGAAGATATTTTGAAGAATGTCAGTAACCATACAGTTGATGGACCCCATTGACTTCCATAGTATTTTCTTTTCCGTACTATAGAAGTCAATGGGGTCCGTTAACTGTCTGGTTACTGACATTCTTCAAAATCAGCGAATAAAATGAATACAAAAACAAGAAAATGTACAAATTGATAGATTTGCATGCAGCGTCCATTCGCTTCCATCTATCCTCTGTCCATCTGTTAATCCTGGATGCAGAGATTAGAAATGAGATCTTCACATTTGAGCACATCGAAGTGAGATTAAAATATTAGCATGTACTTTAAACTCAAGCAAAAGACTAAGAGCGGATATTCATCCTATGCAAGAGTTTAGATGCCGCCAGAAGGGTGTTTTAAAGATAATAAAAAGAGCTGGTTGCTTTTTCAAATTCAATTCATGAGACAAAAAAATTATTTTTATTAAAAGAGGATTAGTTTAATACCACAGTGGCCTTTGTCTGCTCATTGGTGCTTTAAGACACAAGTTTCTGTTGAGCTGCCTTGAAACAATTTGTTGTGACTTGCTGACTGACCTTTTGTTATTTTTGCAGGGAAAAGATGAATTCGAACGACAACAGAAGGAACTCTTAGAGAAGGAAAACATCACCAAACAGAGCAAAGTCCAACTCGGCCAAGAACAGGTACACGGCGCGTGCACATAAACGTCATCAGCTTGTGTGTCAGTCATCAATGAACAAGGAAGTAGCTTATGATGGAAAACCTAGAATCAGCTTTAGAATGGATAAGAATAGAAACGCCAGAAGCACTTGAATTAAGCTGTGGACAAATTAGGTCAAAATAAATACATTACAAGAAAAAGGGTTTTTGTTGGCCAAGTCAGTTAACAGTTGCATCATGTAAGATCTTAGGTGTCCATATGTTCACCATATATCATAGTTTGGCTATAACAACCTCACAGGTGCAGATCTCAACTCTCTTCTAGGACAGATGGTTCCTGTTCCATGTAAACTTGAGCCCGTATAAACTTTGTTTGAGATGTTTATGCATTCTTTGGTCGTTTTAAAACAGTCTCTCATGTTGTTAGTGTCCATCTCAAAATATAGGCAAAAAAAAAGAAGAAAGATTTGTTTGCCTTTTTTGATTTTGAAATGAACAACCTACATGAGATGTGCGTGTTTGTTTGTATATATATATATATTTATTAGGGCTGTCAAAAGATTAATCATGATTAATCGCTTCCAAAATAAAAGCTTTTGCATAATATATGTGTGTGTACTGTGTATAATTATTATGTATAAATACACACACATTCATGTATATATTTAAGAAATATTTTCATTTATATACTGTATATACATTTATATAATTTATATTATATATAAATATTTTATATATAAATAACCATTTTTTCTTAAATATATACATGATTGTGTGTGTTTTTATATATATATAAATAATTATACACAGTACACACACATATATTATGTAAAGACAAACTTTTATTTTAGAAGCGATTAATCACGATTAATTTTTTGAAAGCCCAAATATATATATATATATATATATATATATCATATAAATTTTGCATGTCGGTACTATTTCATTTAAATATTTATAAACTAGTGCATTTGATCTCTTATCGTTCTTTAAAAAAACTAAATTAACTACAACTACTATATTATACAACTATACTATTGTTCATTTTAAATTTCATTTTTGTTTTAGAGAGAAAAAGGGGTGCACCCGAAATAACATTATTATTTTTCTTAATATCTTTTTATGATTTCAATATTTCTAACTTTGAATTTCTTTGTCTCACTTAACAGCTGAAACAGTTTAAACAGCTCGAACAGGAAGTGATCAGACCTGTAGAGAATGACATCACCAAGTGGATGTCCCACCAACATTCATCAGACTCCTCCTCTAATGTCTCCAATGGAGGCGGAGCTCCGGTGTGCCCGCGTGACCGCCAGCTGTTGGGCTTCTACGCGGACCAATGCGAGCAGCACTTTGTGACTCTGCTGAACGCGGTGGATGCTTTTTTCGGTTGCGTGAAGGCCGGGCAACCTCCGCGGATCTTCGTTGCACATGGCAAGTTTGTCATTCTCTGCGCCCACAAGCTGGTGTTTATCGGGGACACTCTGTCGAGACAGGCCTCGGCAGCAGAAGTGGCAAACCGTGTCATGAACTTAAGCAACGTCCTATGTGAGATGCTAAAGACGGTCGTGAGTGCCACAAAAATAGCGGCCCTCCACTATCCCAACACAGCTGCCGTACAGGAAATGGTGGACCGCGTGACGGACCTCTCACACTTGGCACAACAATTTAAAGTGCAGCTCTCACAGATGGCGGGATTGTGATGTCCTCAACATCGGAACAAAGACTCATTTTAACATGCATATATATTTATACTCGTTCTTATGTAGATGCATCACTGAAGGTTGTCTTTTGTAAATAGTCCTGCTCTCTTCCTCTGTGTAAATATTTGGCTCTTTATTTTGTGTAGACTTGTTTTTATATAATGATGATGCTAATAATAATAATAATAATAATTGTATGAATAGAAATGATTGAGATTTGCATTTGTAGAGTGACCATTAACATTCCTGATCGTTTTGTGTATTAGGCACCTTACAAATTGTCCTCAACTGCTAATTATTGTGTATTGCTGAATGCCAGAACCTACAAAACAAAAATAGTTTGTTTTGCACATGTGCTGTATTGTGTGACACACACTCTGCTGAGAGTATGAACAAAGTAAAAATGTTTCTCCGTCTTTGCTATAGAAATGGTTTCACTTGTTTTTTGTTTGGACATTTTGGTCAGGTGAATCCCACAAAACCTGTCAGGAATCAGGTCATATTTCACTATAAAATCAAAAAGAAATGATATTTAGTTGAAGCCTGCTTTAGAACCGTTAAGATTTGCAAGTTTTTAATGAGAATTTAACTTTTCCTCCCCTGTCTTTTTATTACTATAATGTGCCAGAAAAACTCATTTTCATTACTGTACTATGGGAAAAACACATTGTAAAATGTTATTACATCATGGCAGTATTTTATTACTTTTAATTTATGCTTATTTAAATAAAAATATATATTTTATTAGAGTAAAAAAAATACAGTATTTCTTGTTTGTTTTATTACACACAAAAATGTAAATACAGAAAAAAATTCTCACGCAAAATATACTTTTTCTTCCTTTTGATTTTGTGGCGAAATGTGACCCAGACATTCATTCATTTATCACAGCATTGCTAACAAAGTAGCCAAACCGTGTTAAACGAACGTGAAATCTGGCAGCAGCGAGGAAGACATTTTCCCAAGAGTTTTCACCCCGCCATAACTAAACGTCCCACCGATCCATAATTCCCAAAGTATTATCAGATGATCCAATTGGACAGATATAATCTGATAAAAAAAGACCTTAGATGGATGTGAGCCTCCCAAACCATCTCTGTGGACCTTGGTGACTAATGCTTTCCATTCCACGCGGTGATGAAATGAGCATGTATCATTGCTCATGTGGGTTAGCGGCGGTGATGAGAGGCCATGCCGAGGGGATTGCAGAGTAAGTCGAGCATGGCCTGAACACACTGCCACACCATATCATCATTAACATTACCCTGCTGGATCATCTGAGACCTGCAGTGGGAACATCACATGTCTGCCCAATCCAATTTACAGGGATTTTTATTATGCCATCTCATCTGAAAGGCCTTAAAACGGGCCTTTTATTCTCATCTAACAATGTTTTGTACAGATGCTCGTGATGATTTAGCTTGTGGCCTGTGGTGAGATGAAGGACATTAGCTCATGTAGCAGGTGCTCTGCGGCTCTCGGCAGCTGCAAACCAGTGGATAATGGGCAGGTTTCTGATGGATCCATGATCCCTGCGGTCAGATGATTAAGACATTTGTTATGTACTGCCGTATTATATTGTTTTTACATGATTTACAAAATGTGAGCTCAATTTAACCCACAATTCACTCACTTGTAGCAGGTTTTCATCAATTGAATACTTTTGCAAATTAACAAATTTCTTAATTGTAAATTATTATTATATTAGTATTAGTAAATTAATTGACGAACGAACATGAACTAACAATGAACCATTTATTTTTACAGCATTTATTAACCTTTGTTAATGCAAGATAGACAGTACAAATGATCATGTTCACATTGCCCTAATATTAACTGATACACTTTTGATCTTAAAGTGTTAGTAAATGTTGAGATTAACCTTCATGTTCATGTTAACTAGTTAACAAATTTGTTTAACAAATAAACCCTTATTATAAAGTTATCGAAATGCTTTTATAAATGAACAAATTGCTCAAATTGTTTGCATGTAAAAACAAACGGGAATCTGATGCATTGACACCCTAAACATTCATCGCATTCAGCATACATCTAGATAGCTTGCTGACGATTCGGGAATTTTAGTCAAATACAGGCATTTTTACTGTATGGAAATCATACAACAAGCTTCAAATGATTATTCATACAGTATATGGGTCAAAACATAATACTGGTCTCGGTTGTTGGTAACAATTAATTGTCTGTTACCAACAAGCGGAGACCAGTGTGTTTGGACCCGTAGTCATTTGAAGCGTATATAACTTGAGAGGTGTTCATGTCCAATTTTTAACTAGGAAACTCGTATTTATGATAATTCAGATAACACGTGAAGGCAGCATTACCGGTATATGGCAAGTCGTTTTAGCCTAAAATGTTCCCAGCTTACTCGTTGTAATTGCATTTTTACTAGTAACAATTAAATTAGAGAGCTCTATATTAAATTCTTACTAGAGAGCTCTACAAATTAATTTTTAACACAGTCATATGTTTTCATTGACTTACATTCATTTTTAATTACAGAGCTCTACATTTGAATTCTTACAGTAACCATTACAATTAGAGGTCTACAATTTAATTATTACTAATAAAAATTACTAGTAGAGCTTTCGAATTGAATTTTTACTAGTAAAAAGCATATTAAAGATATGTATAATTGCAGGGGACTTATTAAATTAGGAAGCTTTGCAATTGCATTCTTACTAGTATAAGAATTGATTATTTAATTATGAATAGTACAAATGCAATCACGACGAGTAGCTAACGCTGGGAACATTTTAAAGGGGTCATTAGATGCTAAATTCACTTTTATATGGTGTTTGCATAAATGTGTCTTTGTAGTGTGTGGACACAACCACCATACAATGAAAAAAAAAATCCATTCACTCCTCAAGAAAGTCACTCAATAATTAAGCCGTTTGGATTTTCTGAGCAGTATGATGTCATATTGCTCATGCTCCGCCCACGACCGCTGACGGACTGTCCCGTATTAGCATATTTCCGTCCTCAGCCATTTGTATACGCCCATGGAAGAGAGGGGTGGGGTGAGCAATTGCTCATTATCATTTAAAGAGACATGCACCGAAACAGGTCGCTGTGAACAGAGCTAAAAAAGGCTGGTTAAAATTCCTCAATGGTTGTGTGAAAGTTACAAACTTTACTTGAAGACCCAAAAAAATCATACCAATTTGTGGAAAATGGTCATCTGATGACCCCTTTGAGCTAAAACGGCTTGCATTTTGCATGAACAGAAGTGCATCCGCCTACAAAACTAGTCCCAGCCATAAGAGACATGTAATACAACTTTACACATATGTATTGAATTCATGTTCAAGTTTAATATTTTTCCATTCAAACCGTCAGGAACATCTGCTAAAATGTCCATGCAAGACGTTGATGGAACTTGAGTTCATTCAGAACAGAAAAGAAACTCGGATGAATGGAAAAACATCTTCAAACAACACGTAAATTATGTTGAAACGAAACTTCACATTCTTTTGTGCTTCTAGAACATTCTCCCTCCAAATAAACTGCTCTTTTGGGCACGGTAATGAATGCTAAAAATCTCGCTAGGAATGAAGGAATGCCAACTCGCAAATCTCTGTAAAAGCATCGGTGTCCACTGACTGGCACTTACACGTCATTAACGATTTAAACATTTGCCACATTCAGGACTAAGTTCTCCTCTGGGAAACAAAGAAAAGAAAGCCTTTTGAGAAAAACTTTCATTAAACATGGCGAGAGAGCGGTAAATTCTTCCCATCACTCTCTCCAAACCCTTTCCTGGTGATTTATCTGGCTCTTATAATGGCATCAGTGGGAGTTCTGCGGTCTTGGATGTCTCGAGGTGGATCTGAACTGAATTAAAGAGCCTGAGGAGGGAGGGATGAGTTATCCAATCAATGCTTCACTTCACTGCTCACACTAAACAAGTCAACCAATCAGAGTCACCACAACAGATACTCCAGCTCATGTTAGTTAGTGAGGAAACTCACAAGGACAAACTTGCACCAAGTACCATATCTATCTAAAATATAAAGTAAAATTTGAAGTAGCCTAATACTGAATTTAGCTATACCTGTGTTAATGATTACATGCAAACCCAAAAATTATATGACATAGGTCTGCACTGCAGTAGTCTATCAAGATGCAATTATGCAAGTATGTACTTTTCCACGAGGAAGTATGTGAATATGCAATAAAACATTTCCAAACACTTCTAAAAACCTGTACTGACCCCTGATTTTGACATGCAACAGCAAAAAGGTGCTCTGTTGGCAAGCATGTTGTTGTGCGGTGATCGGTCTTTGCTGTGTTACAAACATTGACAACAGAGATTTGCGGCCCTGTCATTGCAACAAAAGCAAGAGTACGGTGGAGGACAAAAAAAAGAGAAGTGGAAGGTCTGACCTGTGAATACAGTGGCGACCAGAGCAGCGCTGGCGATGTCATTTCCGTGGCTTACCACAACCATTTCCTGTTAAGTATTCTAAGGCCTCAAAATTACAGCTTCTGTGCATGGCAAAGCATGTTAACTCTTTCATTTCGTAAAAGCTGCATATATTTCAATAGGTTTTGAAATGTGGACCAAAAGAGGGATATGCACCTCTCTTTAAAAATAAATACTGACAGTTTCTGCATAGGTGCGTTAAATCTTGCGTGTCTGGTCAAAAATTGATGGCCAAGATCTTCTGGGCTCTTTCATTTGATTTAACCAGCGTATATTTTACCATGTTTTAAAATGATATGGATATAGAGAAGGCCAGGAACACTCGGTAAAGATAATGAATTGTCCGCTGCTGATTAAAGCAGCTGCACGCACTTATGATGGCCGTGCACTGCATGTGTCTTACACCAGGGGGCGCTCGTGGGATCAGGGCGAGGATATTTTGGCACAAAACAATATTTAAACGTATTCATTCAAAGAATTGGCACTGACATACAATATTATCTGCCCAAACGATATATGTAAAGTGTTTAAATAATATACCTTAGCCTTATACAGTAATCACAAATACCTCTAATCGGTCCACCCTGATCAGCGCTAACTTAAATAAAGTAACGTGACCCCGCCGATTATGTGGATACTATTTTATACCCCATAATTTAATTAAGAATCTTTAATATTAATATATAATTTTGGTCTTATATAGTGTTCAATGTAAACAATAGGGAAAATATTATTTCGATTCAATGTACCTGACCAATCGTCATCAAGTAGTTCATGTTTAATTTCTTCACGTTTACATTTACAGATTAATATATGCAGCAGCCAGTTAATATATGGCATTTCTTTATGTTTTATTTTCTAAAAGGTAAATGTCAAATCTAGAAAGAAAGCATGCATTTTCCATAGAGAGTATGGCATTTTCAGGCCCTGCTGTTGTATTTTTTTGTTTGTTTGCAATACTGCCATCTTGTGGACATTTTCAGTAATGCAGATAAATCACTTTATACCATGGACTGCTTTATACACGTTTGCATTTAATTATGCAAGTGCACAAAAGGTGACCGAAGTGATTTGCATTTGCCAATGATTATTTTGTAAAATCTTTACGGTTATGAAATGACATTCAGATGTAGGTCCTACTATAATTAATAGGGTTTTATACTACAAATGAATTAATATACAGTAATTTTATTTCTTTTTATAAAAGTATTATTTAAGCAAATCAATTTAAAGTTATAATATAGAAGCAAATAGTTCGATTTTTTTAAGAAAAAAACATGTTTGAAAAGAAACGTCAAGACTTGCTGTATTATTTTATTCGCATTTTTCTGCCACCTTGTGGACATTTTTAGTAGTGCTGCAACATCACTTTAGCGGAAGTTTACACGTTTACATTCACGATTCAAGTCCACAATGGGCGATTACAGTGCTGTAGTTAATTAATATAACGTGTTTTTATTTATTTTTCTCTAAAAATATTATTCAAGCAAATCAGTTTAAAGTTAAACTCGTTTGAAAAAACGACTTCCAGCACTTGCTGTATCATTGTATTAGTATATACTGCCGCCTTGTGGACATGTTTAGTAGTGCTGCAAAATCTTTGAATAAAAACCTGTAATATTGAGTTAATATATGCAGTAATTAATATACAGTTATTTCATTTGTTCTCTAAAAGTATTATTAAAGCAAATCAGTTTAAAGTTATAATCTAGAAGCGAATTGCATTTTTTTCCCCTTTTTTTGAAAAGAAACTTCCAACACTTGCTGTATTATTTTATTTGTATTTTACTGCCACCTTGTGGACATTTTTAAATGTGCAGCTAAATCACTTTAGCGGAAGTTTACGTTTACATTTACTGATTCAAGTCCACAAAGGGCGATTAGAGTGCTTTAATTAGTGATATCGTAATTCATTGACATTATTAAAAGTATACCTAATTAATAGGATAATTAAGAAGGTTTAATACTGCAATTCTACTAATTTGTCGAGTGGTTGAAAGCAATCTTCACACCTTCCGGCATCGCTATATGATTTTATTTAAAAAAATCCAGTCTATGAATTTTATTCACATTTTACTGCCACCCTGTGGACATTCTTGTGTAGTGCAGCCGAATCACTTCAGCGTAACTTTTCATGGTTACTTACTGATTAAAGTCCATCTGATACGTAAAATTACAACTATTCATTGACAATCAAAAGTAGGCCCTAATAATACTATAATTAATTGTTTAATACACCAAAACTATTTTTATATAAATAAATACAAGTTCAAATAGGGTCATTCTGTTTTTCCTCTGTAAACGACTGACTAAAGACCAATTTAAATGTCGCTTAGATATAGTCAGATATATAAATATATTCCTAATTAGTAGATGTTTCTATGGTTTGAGTGACCTAAATCCGCTGTGTTATTTTATTCAGATTTTACTGCCCTCTTGTGTACATCTTCAGTAATGCAGCAAAATTGTTCCATCAAATTAATTTGGCAACCAAAAAGATTGCAAATCAAAATCAGGTGTTTTAGGAGTCAGAACAAAACAACACACGAGTGTCCAAATTATTTGTTTTAAAAGAATAATTAAAATATGCATTAAAAAAAAAAAAAATTCACAAACAACTTTTATTTAATATATTTATTATGAAGGGGAAAGAAATCTACTGTCATTAAAAAAAAAAAAAAAACATGTAACAAAACATGTGAGCATCTACATTGGTGAAAACAGCATTTTATTAGAAGTTGACCTGCACACAGTTTCACACACAGGCAGGGTTGGGCTGACCTGGGGTCAGTGTGGCATTTTTAGCTCTAATGCTTTTATAAAGCTGGGAATTGCAGGCATATTGAGATCCATCCACTCAAACAGGACGACTTCAACCGGAGCCAGAGGCACAAGAGCGGGGCGGAGCGACCGGTGGCGGCCGGCCTAAAGCACTAACGCTGGGAGCAACGGACATTTTACAACATTCTAACGGGGCGATTCTTAACATCGTTTGGGTGTGCAGTGCAGTCCAAATGTTTGTTTCCTTCCTAACATTTCAACCCCAAAGAATTATAAAGAAGATTTCATTGCACGTGTGGGACAAATGTCAGAGCCGGTCGGTGTCAGTGTGTATAGTAGTGCTGTACGCTGACGGATGTTTGATCGTTCGTCAGCATGTTTTCTGTGAGCGTGAGTAATAACAGAAAAGGTAAACGGTAACAAATACGCTCTCACACACATTTATTTACACATCCATGCAGCCGGAGCCGAGGGTAGCAGCGTGTTAGTTGAGACATGAACGTGTGGCTGAGCGGGTTCATACTAAAAACATGACTTCAGACAGGCCGAGTGTAACATGATGGCTGAGCAGATGTGTCTGATGATGCAGGTCCGTTACAGATGTGGAGGAGATGCGTCTGATGATGCAGGTCCGTTACAGATGTGGAGGAGATGCGTCTGATGATGCAGGTCCGTTACAGATGTGGAGGAGATGCGTCTGATGATGCAGGTCCGTTACAGATGTGGAGGAGGTGTGTCTGATGATGCAGGTCAGTTACAGATGTGGAGGAGATGTGTCTGATGATGCAGGTCCGTTACAGATGTGGAGGAGATGTGTCTGATGATGCAGGTCCGTTACAGATGTGGAGGAGATGTGTCTGATGATGCAGGTCCGTTACAGATGTGGAGGAGATGTGTCTGATGATGCAGGTCCGTTACAGATGTGGAGGAGATGTGTCTGATGATGCAGGTCCGTTACAGATGTGGAGGAGATGTGTCTGATGATGCAGGTCCGTTACAGATGTGGAGGAGATGCGTCTGATGATGCAGGTCCGTTACAGATGTGGAGGAGATGTGTCTGATGATGCAGGTCCGTTACAGATGTGGAGGAGATGTGTCTGATGATGCAGGTCCGTTACAGATGTGGAGGAGATGTGTCTGATGATGCAGGTCCGTTACAGATGTGGAGGAGATGTGTCTGATGATGCAGGTCCGTTACAGATGTGGAGGAGATGTGTCTGATGATGCAGGTCCGTTACAGATGTGGAGGAGATGTGTCTGATGATGCAGGTCCGTTACAGATGTGGAGGAGATGTGTCTGATGATGCAGGTCCGTTACAGATGTGGAGGAGATGCGTCTGATGATGCAGGTCCGTTACAGATGTGGAGGAGATGCGTCTGATGATGCAGGTCAGTTACAGATGTGGAGGAGATGTGTCTGATGATGCAGGTCAGTTACAGATGTGGAGGAGATGCGTCTGATGATGCAGGTCCGTTACAGATGTGGAGGAGATGTGTCTGATGATGCAGGTCCGTTACAGATGTGGAGGAGATGTGTCTGATGATGCAGGTCCGTTACAGATGTGGAGGAGATGTGTCTGATGATGCAGGTCCGTTACAGATGTGGAGGAGATGTGTCTGATGATGCAGGTCCGTTACAGATGTGGAGGAGATGTGTCTGATGATGCAGGTCCGTTACAGATGTCGAGGAGATGTGTCTGATGATGCAGGTCCGTTACAGATGTGGAGGAGGTGTGTCTGATGATGCAGGTCCGTTACAGATGTCGAGGAGATGTGTCTGATGATGCAGGTCCGTTACAGATGTGGAGGAGGTGTGTCTGATGATGCAGGTCCGTTACAGATGTGGAGGAGATGTGTCTGATGATGCAGGTCCGTTACAGATGTGGAGGAGATCTTGGGTCAGGCTCTATGTAGTGCTGTCAGGAGGGACGACCCGTTGGCGGGCGGTCTTGGGACGGTGGCGGGGTGTCGAGGGCGAGCTGCGTTCACTCTCGGGCTCGGAGGGCTCGGTTTCTGCCTGCGGGGAACCGGTGTCACCCACCAACTCCCGCAAGAACTTAAACTTGGACAAGAAGAGCTGCCACACCACATACCACCCTGCAAACAAGACAAACACACTGGAAATGTGATACAGTAGCAGCACGTTTGGATGTCAGGTTTACTCTATAAGCTTTTTTTTTGTCAGAACACCGGCAATACACTGTTGCCAGATATTGCTACAAAAAACAAGCAAAAACAAACAATAACAAAACATAATAATACTAATCTGAAATAAGTTCAAAGCTTATGTTTTAGAAATAAAATTAATATATCACGAGCCCAGAGGACGTATAATAGGTGGATCTGGCAACACGGAGGCTGCACCCGCGCCCTCACTCACAACGCGCTCTCAAGCCCTGTTCACTGCGCTAGCTTCTCATATGAGGTGGTTTAAATGGCTAATTAATCATTCAGAGAGCTTGAAATTTTATTTTTGAATAAAAAGGTCCGGACCTCGGTGACCTCATAGCTGGCTACGGCCATGGGTGTGTAACGTGTGTTGAAAGATACATTAGCCTACAACTTACCGAAATGCATACATAATATCGACCAATCAGTGTTTTTCAACCGCGGAAAGAGGTCAATAAAATAGCTGGAGTAGACTACAGTCACATAACGTTACGTGAGATTATATTTCTTGAGAAAAATGTACATCTACTTTAGTCTACCTAATAGGCTATGTATCCAAATTTAATCAAGATAGGAATAAAACCACAAGAATTAAATTGAAATTGTAAATTGTGTATCAAGCCATAATAAAAGCAGTAGCCTACCGGTTATTGCACCATGCTGTCACTAAACTTGTGTAGTTAGGCTACCAAATGTTTTGACAATCACAATAGCCTACACTTATTGTGATGCAAGTTTTTTTTTTTTTTTGCACATCTCTATATTGCTGATTGTTAGTTCATGTTAGCTAATGCATTAACTAGTGTTAACTAATGAGACCTCATTATAAAGTCTTAAATGAGAATTCAGTGGGGAAAATGTCATAATGCAAATTATGCATAATGCATAATCAAAACAGATTCAGACACTTCAGTTAACACAGATAATGGTCTTCCTCATTAATAGTAACACAGAAGGAGCAGCAGGTTCAGTTCAGTGACCAACATAGATCTGAGGCCTTTGACATGAAGACTCAAATCACACACTGGACACACACACACACTTATGTAAGAGCAGACAGGATCCTACAGTACAGAAAACCTTTCTTCCAGCTACTGTGATCTTAACACATGTGGGTCAGTCAGAGAGACCTTGACTAAAGTCAACACTCGACTCACAGCGAGCTGTAGAAATGAGACGTCCGTGTCGTAATCAAACCTGCTGACACTCAGCAAACCTGCTCTATTTTTGCCATGCTTGACTGTACAGACCACATTCTCACTCATGGGTCATAAATCAGGACTGTGAAGTCACTGTAGAGAAAATCCTGCAACTGAAGGTGTGTCTTTTTGGGTTTTGAAAGGTTCATGACCATTAGATGCCATCTCAAGAATCAAGCAGTCACTGCATTAGACTTCACAAAATCATGCAGTTCCTCAAATCTCCAGTTTATGATAACCTACACTGACCCTGAAAGTATTTGGACAATCAAGTGACACTTAAAAATGTCTGAATGTCACTGCATCAAATAATAAATACCACAGCAAGTGTGTGTGTGCTGTAGGATCTTTTCTCAGGGGTTTGTTGGCTGCACTTACCGAAGAGCATGAAGAGGAGGACACATATCAGCGTGGCCACGATCACCAACACCGTCAAACCAACACTCTGCCACATCCTCTCCTCCTGTAGAAGAAACACACAGAAAAACTCCTTCACATCTGGATGTGCTCTGTCTAGAAGATCGCCACGATCTCAACTCAACACTACAGCTGTGACGCCCTGCCCTGTTGAAACACATTAACTGTGTCTGATAGCATCACTCATGATTTGCATGCCTGATATTATACTTCTGATAAATACTTTTTCAAATAGCATATGTGATTTGCATAATCATATAGGATCATACAGTTCTGCTCAGTTTACTTGCCAAAGCTGCAATTTATTAATGACTATAGAGTTTAAAAATTAAATAATGGGGTCAAGCTATTTGGCACAAAATATACATGTGTAAAAATGTGTGTGTTTTATAATAGAGCAACATTATGTTATTATCAAACAATACCACATCGCTGTGCCATAATACAGTACTTTTTAGGCACACATATCAGATTATATTAAACATTTTATGTTAAATGTTTAATATCGAGATCGACCCACCCTGTCTGGATAACAACATAGCAATAAAACAAACCAGTTAAATTATAAAAATGCCACTTAATCATAAGTCATATTACACAAAACAACATGCTAACGTTATGTTTCAGACAGTAACACTATGGCAATAGTACAGCGATTGTACTTTGAAAGTATACTATTGTAAGTTACTGACACTGATCATGAAAAATGTAGCCATATTATTTCATATAATATATCATATGATAAACCTCATTTTGCATGTGTGATATCAGTATAAAGTAGCCTACACGCACTAACACACGCACAGGTCCGATGCTGATATGAGTCATGCAGATGAAAGTGTTTATGTTTATGATGATCAGATTTATGATCACACTTACAGTCGTTCACTCCTCACAGTCTTCACGCAGAATCCCGCGGGGACGGAGGCCGGTAGCGCATGTCATGGAGGGTCTCAAATATTCCTCTTATCTACATCATTACGACATTTACAGAGAAAATAGAATAACGAGAAAACACCGAGCTCGAGTCAACAACACACTCAATCTGAGATGACCCGGAAGTGCTTACACCAGCCATTCCACCGCGCGGTATTGTGGGAATCGTCGTTTTCACCGACCAAGAATAATTAAATAAACTGCATTTGTCTGTAAACTTATCTCACTTCATTAAGCTATTCTGTTCTTTTCTTTATCAAAAAAGATTATGTTCTGTTCTGTTCATATTTATCATTTTTAAATATGGTAACATGCAATGTTGATACTTTTTTCGAAATAAAAAGCTACATTGGACATTTAATTATTCTCTTCACTTAAGTACCTTTTTCATTTTTTCAACTTTTTTTTTCTTCTATATTTGTTTTTCATTCATTCCTACAATGGGTCCACTAATGAGTCACTAACAATTTCTCACAAAAAAAAAAGTTCTGTCTCTCATCTCAAGTTAACGCAGCTCTGCTTATTCTTTTACTGTTTACTATTAAAATATGCTGTAATTACGAAATATCTATGAATACTAAATTTTATGTACATAACTGTTTTTTTATTATTTCATTTTAACATATTTATGAGGCTACTGTGAATTGAATGTACAAATCAAACAGATGACTGATTTATGGTTGTGAACCTGAAATGTAAGACTCAAAAAAATCTGTTACAAGTTAATCATGTAGGGTTAATATTAGACACAATAAAACAGAAACAACAATTAATTAAAAGTACAAAAAAAGAATGCCTTTATTCAGTTGTTGAATTACTTTGATGTAGCAGCAGCAGCAAATGATTATCATCCTTTGAGTAAGAATGCATACATTTATGATGTTTTTAAACATTAATTACATGAAGCATTATTTCCATCAAGTATTTCATATTAGGGCTGTAAATTCATTAATTGTGTTTGACAGGTGTGATGATCAGTGGAGTTGAGTTTTTACCTCCATATAAGGATGGGCCAAACAATGGATAGAGTTTCCCAGTAAAAGACTGATCAGTGAAAGAGTAAATATGAGAGCTGGACTCCACATCATAAAAGGAGACCAGACCCTCCTCATAATCCACAAACACACCGACCCGCTGCGGCTTCACTCTCACACACAGAGAGACACGAGGATCATCACAGGCTTTATATTCATTCTCATTCCTCAGCCACACAGTCCAGTATCCATTACTGGGACTCGCTGTGATCACTCCCTTCCTGTTAATGGATTCTCTGGCCACTCCTAAATCCCAGTCAGTCTTTCCCTTCACCTGCACCTCAAAATAAAATCTCCCTGAGGAGAACCCCTCCTTTCCCAGGACAATTACACATCTATCAAATCTCTCTGGTTTGTCTGGGAGTTTCTGTCTAATGTCTCCACATCTCACTTGTTTTCCATCATCAGACAGGATGAGATCAGGATGAGCTGTATCAGGATCCAGAGTCACATCCACTGAGAAAACAGAGAATGTAAATAACAACTACAATTTTACAATATATTTCGTGATGATGTTTGAAATGTTTAATCAGTTGATAATCATACTGTTGGTCAGTGATGAAGCTGTGAGTATCTGAATGTAATGTAGTGTAGTGCCGACAACAACTGTACCTGCATACTGCTGTATCCTCTTCACATCTGTAGAGACTAATGACAATAAAACATCAGCAGTTCCCTTTCAAAAGCTACAATCGATGCTGCGCTGCTTAGCGCATTGAGGACGTCTTTAAAGCTACTATAAAAGTTCTCAGTCAAGAGTGAGTGATTTGCTCTTTGTATTTTGTTGTTTTATTAACAGGGATAGTTCTCCCAAAAATTTAGTTGATGTACCCCAGAGACATCCATAATAGTTTTTTCCTACTAGTCAATGGGGACCAGTAACCGCCCGGTTAGCCACACTCCTCAAAATATCTTCTTTTGTGTTCAGCACAAGAAAGATGTGTTCATCACTTTAAGATCTGCACTGCACCCGAAGAGTCTAATATAGGCCTACACGCATTTGACAAGCAGATTTTTTTCGTATTTTCACTTTAGACATAACCAACTTTGTTTATGTAAACCTTGTGTGTATTTGACAGTATTAGCGCAATAATACTCGAAAGATAACTTAGTCCAGTAATCAGGCGCTGTTAGACAGGCTTTTAGTGCATGTGCGCTTCGGGCGTATTGCGCTCAAAAAAGCGCTCGTTAGAACAGCGCATCAGCAGCGAATTACATGTTTAACCGGCAAGGCTTTAAAGCACATGCAAATAATTCATTTTTATTAACTACAGTGTCTCATTCCTCTAAATTTCATGTGAATATACGTCGCGCTGTACAGTATGTTGAGACGGAGGCGCCAGAACTGCAAACTGATAGAATGCACGATCCTACGATATTTCTTCAAAAGCAGATCTTGGAGACATTTTAATCGTCCACGATCAAAAACCCCTAGCGCGTATTATATCTGACCGCCCCTCCTCGTTTCCCCCACAAAACCTCTCCATCCCTGCTTCGGGGGGCAGCGGTTTCCAGCGAAATGTTAGATGTTCCGTTGCTTCCTGCTTTCATCCAGGACACGGAACATCTAACATCCCCTCAAAAGGAAGTATTAAAGTTGATACCACTATCAGAAAGTCTGGCAGCATGGAAACTTCTGCCAGGCATTTCTGCTTGGGTATTAGGCACAGTAGCCTACAAATAGGATACAGAATCCAATTTATTAATTGTCCTCCGCGTTTCAACGGCATGGTCTCCACTTCCGTGAGACCGGAGCTGATGCATGTACTGCATGTACAAGAGCTACAAACTCTTCTGAGAAAAGAGGCCATAGAACATGTTCCTCTTCCAGAGAGGGAGTCGGGCTATTACAGCTGATACTTCCTGGTTCCCAAGAAGGATGGGGGGTTGCGTCCAATCATAGATCTTCGAGGCTTAAAAATGTTAGGTTTCATGGCCTCATCCTCCACGGTAATTCCTTTGGGGCTGTTGCACATGAGACCGTTTCAGTTGTGGCTAAAAAGCCAGGGGATTTCATCCCAGGGCCAATCCTCAAAGGCAAATAAAAGTGACGCGCCGAGGGCTTCGTACACTATCTCTGTGGCTGAGACCCCGGTTCCTCGCCTTGGGTCCCACTCTAGGGGCTGAACCTTCGTGCTGTAAATCTGGGGGAGCAGATTTACTGTCCAGACAAAAAATTAAACACGGGGGAATGGAAACTCCACCCAGGTGTAGTAAAACAGATCTGGACCAGATTTTACGAAGCAGAGGTGGACCTCTTCACCTCCCAGCAGACAGCTCAATGTCCCCTCTACTTCTCTCTGAGTCAGCCCCCCTGGGTATAGATGTAATGGCGCACACATGGCCCAAAATGCACCTATATGCATTTCCTCCAGTGGCTCTGCTCCCGGGAGTTCTAGCCAGAGTTCGCCAGCAAGGGTCTTGACTCTTACTGATAGCGCCGCATTGGTATGGTATGAGTATGGTTCTCGAAGATAATATCTCTCCTCGACGGCTCGCCATGGCCGATTCCGAAGAGGAGGGAACTTCTGTCCCAGGTGGAGGGCACCATATTCTATCCCAGGCCCGACCTGTGGAACCTTCATGTTTGGCCCCTGATGGGTACTAACTGAGGGGAACTGGGCTTTCGCCTGCCGTTATTGAGACCATTCTAAGTGCTAGGGCCTCCTCCACTAGAAAGAGTTATGCCAACAAATGGGGTGTTTTTCAAAGGTGGTGTGTCGTACAAAATGCAGATCCGATCAACTGCCAGATTGCTTCAGTTCTGGACTTCCTGCAGGAAAAATTATCAACAGGCACATGCCCCGCCACTCTCAAGGTTTATGTGGCCACTCTTACGGCTTGCCACGCCTTGGTTGACAGGGTGCCATTCGGGAGACATCCTCAGCTCGCTCGCTTCATTCGTGGGGCCAGATGACTAAGGCCTCCCGTAAGAACCAAGATCCTATCGTGGGACTTAGGTATAGTCCTCGAGGGTCTGGTTGAGACCCCCTTTGAACCTCTAGAGTCAGCGTCTGACAAACTTCTGACCCTAAAGATGTTTTTTCTTATGGTTATAACCTCTGTCAATATCGCCATCCTGCTTAGACTTTGCCCCAGGAATGGTGAAAGTGATTTTGCATCCTCATCCTGATTAGGCTACCTGCCTAAGGTACTTTTCTCAGCTGTACATCCAGTCACTTTTGAGGCCTTATGCCATCCACCAGAGCAGGAGAGATCTCACAGACTGTGTCCAGTCCGTGCTCTTCAGACCTACGTCCACCGCACTTGCCTCATCTGCTGCCTTGGCAAGGGGTGCCCCCTTGCAATTTGTTTGTGATGCGGCAGGCTGGTCCTCTCTGCACAAATTGATGAGATTTTATAGCTTGGATGTTCATGCCACTCCGAGCTCTCACGTCCTTGAGTCGACATCACAAGCTAATGTCTAGTGCTTTCTTGCGTTTTTGTGAGCACACCTACACAACCGTAAGGAGTCCAGACACCTTCAAGCACGGCGGCGTGGGCATTCTCGTTCCCAATGCGCTAAGCAGCGCAGCATCGATTGTAGCATTTGAAAGGGAACGTTCTGGGTTACTTGACTGTAACCCTGTTCCCTGAAAAAGCGGAACGAGATGCTACGCTGTATTGCCGTGCTGATGATGTCCCAGGACTGCTCTTCAGACAAAATATCCTGATGATGCACCTGCGCTTCATCTATTTATAGCCTCGCGTCGCGGGTGCGTGCCGATGACGTCACCGACCGAGGCTATATTACTTCCGGTTGATTCCATCTATGTGTCTACACACTATATTCACAGCGGGTCACGATTAAAGTCGTTTCCAATGCGCTAAGCAGCGCAGCATCTCGTTACGCTTTTTCAGGGAATAGGGTTACAGTAACCCGGAACGATCTTTGACATGTTTATGTGTGGAATTATAGACAAGATTTAAGGTTATATTTAAAGAATTGTGTACAACATCATGTTTTATCTGATCAACGTGTGTGTTTTTTAGCACTGCTAAGCTGTTTGAGCTTCAGGCCTGATATTTCACACACATCCCTCTCCTCATGAAGATCAAATCTGCCTCTTAAACACATGGGACCCTATCTTACACCCGGCGCAATGCAGCGCCAAGCGCAACGCAAGTTTTTTTGCTAGTTTCAGCTCGGCGCAGTTATCATTTTCACGTCTTGCACCACGTAGTTTAAAAAGCAAATGCATTTGCGCCCATTTGTGCGCCCATGGCCGTGCTGGTCTGAAAACGAGGTGTGTTCAGGCGCATTGTTGGGGCGTTGCTATTTTGAGGCAAGTGAAATAGACCAACTGACCAACTGACCAACTGACCATTGACCAACTGAAACCTGGTCTAAAGTCAATGGCACAAAGAGCGCGTTAGTAACGTGCGCCTATAGGAGGGTCTGCTTATTACATTAATATAGGGTCTGCACGTACACTCTGCTTATTAAACACACAGGGACGCACAGCAGCACACAAACTAGCAAAATATTAAAATGAAAGGATTACAATGTAATAGATTATTATTGTGTACATAAAGATATATGGTGGAATCCGGCTTGTCCCGTAGATGGTTTCCGTTTGCTATCTGGAGACGTTCTGCCTTTCCACTATCAAATTATGCCATGTAAATAGTGAATCCACCATGGCGCGAGCGCAAGTGTATTCCTGCACAACCGGAGGCTGCAGTTTCAGGGCCCCAGTTCTAGGACTACAGTTCCAGGACCCATAGTTGTTTGTGACAGTCTAATTTAGACTCCAGCTTCGATATTTGACCACTGTTTATGATAAAATTGGTTTGCAGTGACATTAATTTCTTAATTTATGCCAGGAGTGCAAAATTATTAATCTTTACCGTCGTTATTTTGAATAGAAATCATCACTTAAAGCACAACTTCTCCGGTTTATTTCACATGCAATATACAGCTAGGGATCTTAGTCCAATGGTGCGAATATTTGGAGAAATAATGGTAAATTAACTGCATTTATATAGCGCTTTAACAGACCCATGGCCACCGTGGCTTTACATATTGCCTCACATTCAACCATTCATTCACACACTGACAGCAGTCGCAGCCATGCAAGGCACCATTCAGCTCGTCGGGAGCAGCTGGGGTTAGGTCATGCTCATGGACACCTCGACACTTGGTCAGGTGGAACCGGGGATAGAATTAGCAACCTTCTGGTTTGTAGACAACCTACATGAACCACTGAGCCACTGCCGCCAGTTAAGCTCATCTCACGTGATTCAACGTGACCATACTCCTGCCCTTCTGCATGACGCGGTCCTGTGTACACTTCCTCATTCTGACCTCCGTGATAAAGCTAAAGACACATCGCTTCATCTGAAGCTAATAAAAGCACAATTTCGTGTATATGTGTTTTGTGTGTGATTTTCGTGTGATTTGGGGAATTTTCATATTTCATAATTTTTACTTAAAACCATTTTAAACCGCAACCGGAATATGATATAAATACTCGCTGGTGGTTTAAAGTGAGCATTAAGTAAAAGTGTAATATTAATATTTTAAATTGTGTCATGTAACTTGATGCTAATTGTTGCTCTAATCGTTGCAGGAGTGAACTATTCCATAATCTTATTTGCTAAAAGAATTAACTCAAGGTCCCAATTTTTTTTCTTTTTTTTCTTTTTTTTTTCTATCAAGACTTACAAATTAAACACCTGGGTCCTGAAACTGCAGCCGCCGCTATATCATCCAGTTCGGTAGGTGGTGCTGTCACAAAAAAAACTAGGGTCCTGAAACTGCGGTCCTAGAACTAGGGTCCTGAAACTGCAGCCAGTTGTGCAGGAACATACTACTGGAGAAACTGACATTTAAAGGGAATGGGAGATGAGCCTGATTGGTTTATTGCACGTTACGCCCAAACCACACCTATGAGTAATATGGCTACTTCAGACCAACCCATTTTAGATTTGCAAGATCCGCCCACAAAGTTACTTGCGTTTCGCGTTTGATACTTGCGTTTCAGATCGTTAAAATAGGGCCCATGATGTCTATTCATTTGATTTTCTGCTTAGAGGAGCGCTTGAGTAACCCCTAACTCTCGTCTCTCGTCTCTCTCTCTCTCTCTCTCTCTCTCTCTCTCTCTCTCTCTCTCTCTCTCTCTCTCTCATTTATTGTTAAGTAACACACCCTGTAACACACATGATCACATACTTCTCTTATTTCAGCTTGATCAGACTAATTTTTCATTACTGATTCTTCATTACTGATGCTGTTTACTATTTAACGAGTTCACACTTACATACAATTAGAGTGGGTAAGGTTTAAAGCGTTTTTGGCGTGCTGTCCGGGGGGAGGGTCCGAGCTCAGAGTTCGGCCCGCCCCTAACCCAGGTTTTTTCACTGTGTGAGAATATGGATGTGTGTGTGAGAACAGTGTCAATTGTGTGAGACTTACTCTGAATGTCTGAGAGTTGTCAGCCCTGATATAAAGATAATAAAAATGTATCTGTATCATATGGTGTAGTATCTAATATGATTGTCGTACCAGATTGCGTGAGTTTCTCCTGTAGAGAGTCCTGCAGTTTAGTCAGAGCTCTCCTCAGAGTCTCCAGACTCTCATCAGTCTTCACACTGATCTCAGGCCAGTTCCTGGTGTTTCTAGAGCTGCACAGGGATGAGTAAATCTACAGCAGGAGAGAGGAGAAATGCTTCAGCATGGGGAGTGTTCTGGTGTCATATACTGCATTATCATTGATCAGAGAGATGTTGACTGACCTGTAGGAGCTGGAGGTGATCTTCAGTGTGTGAGAGCTGCTCCAGCTCAGTGTTTCTCATCTTTAGCTCAGTGATCTCCTGCTCCAGCTCTTCAATGAGCTCTTCCTCCTGTTTCTCTGCTGCTTTCTGCGGCTCCTCCATCATCTCCAACAGTTTAGTATATGCTATCTAAAGCAAGAGTCAGTATTACTATTGATCATATTTCAGTGTTTTAGGGAGTTTTTTTCCAGTTTCATCTGCACTGTTTGGACTGAATGATTCTTGCCTTGTAGAGGAGAGATGTCCTGTGATCAGAATAACAACTAATGAAATGGCAGCAGGTAATCAAAATTAGCGCTTTTATACAGCAATTCACTAAACACAAATTTAATATTCATTAACTTATGTTTTAGACACAATATTGACAGTTTCATATATTTTTGCTTTGCCTACGAAAACATTTCCCAACAAAACCACAGCAGAAACATTTTTTGAACATGTCTGAGCAGCACATACTGTACAGGTGATTCTGTGGTTCTTTCTTTAGTTTAACCAAGTCGGTTGACCAAATTAATTAAAATCGAAATGTCTCTCTCATAAAGACAGTCACTCTTTGCCATAATGGTGTATCGATGTAACCTGCAGAAAGAGTCACTGTACAGTCCACATCAGTGACAGCACTAATACACAGACTGACAAACTTGAACAAACACAGACAAGAAGAGTGACGTAAACTGTTAAAAGTCCCCTGAACTAACTGATAATATTTAAGAAAACTGAATTACATAATTTAACTCACTTTTCTGACTTCTGCTGAGTGTTTGACGTCTTGAATCTTCTTGATTCTGTCCTGGATCATCTGCTGTGTGTCTTTCTGTGTCTTCATCAGTTGAGTCTATAGACAGAGAACACACAATATGTTTTCATAATTGATTAATTTATATCAAAGAACATGTGATTCCTCATGATAAGAGCCATTTAAAGTCAGTTTTTGTGAGAAACTTCTACCTTCTTCTCTTCACTCTCCTCTTCTAAAGGAACGGTGTTGTGGTTCTGGTGGTCTTTCAAAGCACACATCGGACACACGATAGTCTGATCATCTCTACAGAACAGCTCCAGAGGTCTCTCATGTTTCTGACATATATAGTCCTCCAGATTACTCACAGGATTGATCAGTTTGTGTTTCTTTAAACCTGCCACTCTCAGATGAGGCTCCAGGTGAGTTTCACAGTAAGAGCTCTGACACACCAGACACGACTTCAGGGCGTTCAGCTTTCTTTCCTCACAGACGTCACACAGAACTTCAGCTTTTTTCAGAACTTCATGTTTTTTCTCAGGACTTTTCTTTTTATAGTGATCTACGAGCTCTCGGAGTGTGGTGTTAATCTTGAGATCAGGTCTGTGCTTGAATGTTTCTTTACAATATGGACAGTTGCAGGTTCGGCTGTTGTCCCAGCACTTATTCAGACAGGTCTTGCAGAAGTTGTGTCCACATGGAGTGGTGACTGGATCAGTGAACACGTCCAGACATATAGAGCACTGAAGCTCCTCAGTCAGTGGACCGCTGGAGGATGACATCACTGGAAAGAGAAATACTCAATATTCACGTATTAAATAATGTTCCCTTTCAAAAGGGAACTCACACTGCGTCGAATGACGCTTCGGGGAACGCCTCAGGTGTCTGAAATCACAATCAAATCACGGCAATCACATTGACCGGCGACAGTCCGTGAATCATTAACGTGAATGATTAACGTGCGACATGGAAGTATAAAAGGGCACCTTGCAAACATGACAAATCATCTTTTCGTCTTCATGGACTGTTCTGTCTGTAACCGCTTTTGAAGATCAGCTAATTATGAAATGCACTGAGAAGGCTGAGTGCGTTTTCTGTCTAGGAAGGAAGAGCGTGCACTGGCAGGTCTCGAGGGAACTGCCTGTACAATTGCGAGCGCTTTTCTTTGAGAATGCTCCGATCTCGTCTGGCCCTCTCCTTGAGAGAAGAGGGCTCAGCGTCTGGATGTGAGTTACCAGATGAAGCCCGCCTATCGCCTTAAGAGGGGTGTAATCCTCTCAGACGATGCGGCAGCTGACGAGGGTAAGCGGCAGCGAGTGCTCTTCCGGACAAACTGGAGATGGCTGATGAGGGTGGTGATAATCGGATAGATCCTGAATCTTCTCAGCCACCCTGCCCCGGGTTGGTGTTATGGAACGGGCCGCAGGCAGGCTCAGCTGCCGTGACTGCATGTTGGGGGATAAATCGCTCGCTGTGAGAGCGTTTTTTCCCCGGTCATACTGAGATCGAGAGGACATGGAAGAACCCATACTCTTCCCGTGTCCACCGACATCAGCGGGCTAGTCTCGCTGATGTTGAGTGGATAGGAGAGCATGGGTATGTGACGAGACGTTTGCAACTATCTCGTGTCTGGACGTGAGAGCTCCAACCCTGCCAGTTGAATGGCAGAGCATACACGCCAGCTCTGCACATCATGGCGGTGTTGCGGGAACACCAGGCCAATCTGAGTCCTCTGAGCTTTTCGCTGAGATACGTATCCACACCCAGACAGACGGGAGGGCCTGGCAATCATGGTCCGAGGACCTTAGACAGGGCCAGAGAGCCAGTGTCGCCTCTCGTGCGCCTCCTCCGTGGAGGAGTAGATCGCAGAAGAGGCGCAACTCCCGCAAGTAGAGGGATCTGAGGGAGGTGATCCAGCACAAACGCACACAGCGTCGGTCATGGATCACCTCCCCTGAGGACGTGATTATATCTTAGCCCACTCCTCTCTTCCCCGACTCCCCAGGCGCTTCTTACATCAGGCCTGAGGCTGGTCTCATGGTTAGAACAATGTTCTGATGGCCCGCCTCGGCTTGGTTAGTGAGAGTGCCTCTTTCAGGCATGTAAAGGTGGTAGTTCATAAAGAACTGTCTGGTGTCTTCACTTCGCACGCCATGAGTGGTCTTCTTTAAGAGTAATTTTGTGTGCAACTAACAATTCAATTCAATTCAATTAAAATTTATTTGTATAGCGCTTTACACAATACATATTGTTTCAAAGCAGCTTTACAGAAAATGCATTTCAGAAATGTACATAAAAGTTAGTTAATCATGTAATAATTAAGGGCATAACATATCGCCGGCGTTGAGTCGTCTCTTCACAGGCGTTGGGGCATCAGAAGTCTCCATGAGAGGCTGGATACATAACTGGAGCTGGCAAAGTCTATTTAGCAGATGGGAAATAATTAGCATACTGTAGCTGCTGTTCATAATATGAATGCATTTGATCTGATTTAACTGTAGTATAAAAGGTATGAGATGCATTATGTGAATGCTTGGCTAAAGAGATGCGCCTTTAATCTAGTTTTAAACTGGGAGAGCGAGACTGAGCCTCGAACAATATCAGGAGTTTAAATGTGAAAAAGCCCTCCCTCCTTTAGTGGACTTAGATATCCTAGGTACGACCAGAAGCCTCGAATTTAGCGATCTTAAAGAGCGCGATGGATTGTAGGGCGATAGAAGATCCCTTAAATACACAGGAGCTAAACCATTTAGGGCTTTATATGTCAGTAGCAATACTTTGTAATTGATACGGAACTTAATAGGTAACCAGTGTAGAGATTATAAAATTGGTGTTATATGATCATATTTTCTTGACCTAGTAAGAACTCTAGCAGCTGCATTTTGGACTAACTGTAGCTTGTTTACTGAGGATCCAGGACAACCAGCTAATAAAGCATTACAGTAATCTAGTCTCGAGGTCATGAATGCATGAACTAACTTTTCTGCATCAGAAACAGATAGCATGTTAGATAGCTTAGCAATGTTTCTAAGGTGGGAAAAGGCTGTTCTTGTAACATTTGAAATATGGTTTTCAAAAGACAAGTTGCGGTCTAGTATAACACCCAGGTCTTTTACTGTAGAGGATAAAGTAACAGGACATCCTTCTAAATTGAGGCTGTATTGTAAGAGGTTTTGTGGGCAGTTTTTTGGACCAATCAGTAATACCTCCGTTTTATCTGAATTTAATAGAAGATAATTACACGTCATCCAATATTTTATATCTTTAAAACACTCTGTCAATTTAGATAATTTAGTGTTTTCATCTGGTCGTGATGAAATATAGAGTTGAGTGTCATCAGCATAACAGTGGAAACTAATTCCATGTTTTCTTATAATATTACCAAGTGGTAGCATATAAATTGAGAATAGCAGAGGGCCTAACACAGATCCTTGCGGCACTCTATAATTTACTGACGTTATCTTCGATTTTTCCCCATTTAAATAGACAAAATGGTAACGGTCTGATAGTTACGATCTAAACCAGCTTAATGCCCTGAACACCAGTGTAGTTTTGAAGTCAATCTAAGAGTATTTTATGATCTATAGTGTCGAACGCAGCACTAAGATCGAGTAAAACTAGTATTGAGATACAGCCTTGGTCAGAAGCTAAAAGTAAATCATTTGTAATTTTAACGAGCGCAGTTTCTGTGCTATGATGTGGCCTGAATCCTGACTGAAATTTTTCATAGATGTCGTTTTCTTGCAAGAAAGAGCACAATTGAGCGGACACAACTTTTTCTAGTATTTTAGACATAAATGGAAGATTTGAAATGGGTCTGTAATTTGTTAGGTTATTTGGATCTAATTGTGGTTTCCTAATGAGAGGTTTTATAACAGCTTGAACGTTTTTGGAACATGACCTAAAGATAGAGACGAGTTAATACTATTGAGAAGAGGCTCTTCCACTACAGGTAACACTTCTTTCAGTAGTTTAGTGGGTATTGGATCTAATAAACATGTTGTTGGTTTAGATGCAATGATACGTTTATTTAGCTCTTCTTGTCCTATAGTTGTAAAGCGCTGTAGTTGTTCTTGAGGGACGATAATTCTCAGGCTGAATCATAAGACACCATCAATGATTGTGGATTTACAATTGTTTCTGATTCTTTCTATTTTCTCAGTGAAGAAATTCATAAAATCATTACTACTACACTGTAACGGAATATTTTGCTCAGGCGATGCCTGTTTATTTGTTAGTCTAGCCACGGTGTTAAATAAAAAACTTGGATTATTTTGGTTATTTTCCATTAGTTTGCGGAGATGCTCAGCCCTGGCTGCTTTTAGAGCCTTTTTACAATGTGACATATAGTCTTTTCACGCGATTCTAAAGACCTCTAAATTAGTTTGTTTCCATTTACGCTCTAAGTTAAGAGTTTCTCTCTTGATAACATGCGTAGCACTGTTGTACCTTGGTGCTTTATTTTTCTCTCTAACCTTTTTTAATCTAATTGGTGCAACAATTTCTAAAGTACTAGAGAAAATGGTGCTCATACTGCTAGTCATTTCCTCTAGTTCATCTGTTTGTTTGGGTTCACTGAAGAGCTGAGATAGATCAGGTAAGCTATTCAAGAATCTATCTATAGTGGTTGGAAGGATTGTTTTGCCTGGTCGATAGCGCGGCGCAACATGGCACATTTCAGCAGTACATAGTATGCAAGTTACCATGTAATGATTAGTTCTACCAAAGAGACTCAGGAGAATTATCGAATGAGATAGATTTATTTTGAGAAAGATTACAGACGGAATAAAGTAGACGGTCGACAAGCTCCGTCTCAGTTCATTGGCGTGGGCTCCGTCCTCCGTCTGGGTCTGCGAGTGAACCGGTAGGTCCTGCATGATGGTCTGGGCTGGGCGGAGCCTATACCCCCTGACGGTTGGACAGGAGCCTACCTGGTGGTGGTGGGGAGGATGGGGGAAAACTTTTCTACGACACCTACAGCAACGAAAGGGGAAAGTAAGGTCAATCTTTTATATTTGATGTTGAACTGTGATTGGTGACACGAAATTACCAATTAGTGACGTGGCAATAGAGTCTTTCTGGTAGAACTTACGCTGACGCTTCCATTGACATCGTCATTTTGCGGTATAATATTTATATCGGTTGGATTGGTTCCATATGATATAATTAAATCTAGAGTATGATTAAGACGATGAGTGGGACCACTGACGTTTTGCTTGACCCCAAAGGAGTTTAGTAGATCTGTAAACGCAGCCCCTAATGCATCATTTGTGTTATCTACGTGTATGTTAAAATCTCCAACAATTATTGCTTTATCAACATTGACCAATAGATCTGAGAGAAAATCTGCAAACTCTTTTAGGAAATCCGCATAGGGCCCTGGAGGTCTATATACGGTAGCCAGGGCTAGAGATAATAGGGATTAATTAGTAATAATAGTGTACTCATTAAGATCGAAATAGTCATTCGATTTAAGCCAGGCAAAGTACATCAAAGTTATTATCTGGGACCATTTCATTTACAATAACCGCCTTAGGTGTGAGCGATCTAGTGTTTAGAAGACCTAGCTTTAGAAATTGTTTTTGTTCACTAATATTGATATTTTCTGGTTTAATCACAATTAGATTTTTCCTAGATCCTACAGTAGATGTATTGTTTGGCCTCACTAAACGAGGAATAGACACAGTTTCTATATAGTGTTCTACACTGGTACTTATATCAATTAATTTGGGACAGCAAGGAATGTGATTTGGACTGTGACTTACTAGTCATATGGTGTGTATCGTCTTGGAGATGTTGTCTGACAGGATAGCCGCTCCGATTCTGCTGGGGTGTAGGCTAACACTAAAATGTATCTAAAATGTAAAAAAATAACACTAAAATACCTCGTTCCCTGTATAGAGCTACGGGGTCATGTAAGGTAAGGTACATTTGTGGATTATTAGGGCCCTGAAGTTCCCCTTTAGGTGGCTAGAATGACTATGTTAGCCCTCGGGCTGTTAGCCACCTCAGGGTAGAGTAGTTGGTCTCTCTCTCATAGGATTTTTTACTTGGAGATTTGACTGACGCAAGAGCTTCAGATAGATCTTATGTCCGGCCCACGGGACCGTCTGACTTCTTTCCTGAGTACATCGCCCCCTTGAGCTCTGTTTGGGTTTTCAGTGGGCTGAGCGATTCTGCAGCCCCTTGTATGAAATAATAATAACTATTTTTCTAGTAAGGCTGTGGCTCCTCCGAGCCCTCAGGTAGATCTATGCTTGCAGGCTGGCCCTCACCAGGGCCGCCTCTGTAGCTGGCCTAGGCTGTGCCAGTGGAGGCGCTCTGCTGAAGCATTTCTTCCTCTGACCCTTCACTTTGTGAATGTAGGTTTCTAGTATCCCTGTATGACAGCCTTCTCCCATGGGAGTCGTTAGGCCAAGGCCCACACCCTTCTCTGATTTCTGGGCCGACAAGAGTAATGCAGCGTGGTGCAGAGGCATGGTTTATAAAGATCCAGGGTTAGGCCTCAAATAGGCCTCCCCGGTACAATGTGTCTTTATTGAGCAGGGTTAGGCCGTCTTTTGAATTCCCATTTAAGATGGTTACCAGGTAGTAGGCCTCCTCAGGCCTCCCTGAAGGTGAATTCCCACATACGGTGGCTATCAGGTAGTAGGCCTTTCCAGGCCTCCCTGTAGGCAAGCCCAAAGGACAGGCAACTGGACAGCTAGCCTGACTTACTATCAGGTAGTAGGCCTCACCGGGCCTCCCTGGAGGTTAGTTTCCACATGATGTGATTATCAGGTGGTAGGCCTCACCAGGCATCCCTGAATGTGAGCTCCCAAATATCGTGGCTGTCAGGTGGTAGGCCTCACCAGGCCTCCCTGAAGGCGAGTTCCCACATACTGTGGTTATTAGGTAGTAGGCCCCACCAGGCCTCCCTGAAGGTGAGTTCCCACATACTGTGGTTATTAGGTAGTAGGCCCCACCAGGCCTCCCTGAAGGTGAGTTCCCACATACTATGGTTATTAGGTAGTAGGCCCCACCAGGCCTCCCTGAAGGTGAGTTCCCACATACTATGGTTATTAGGTAGTAGGCCCCACCAGGCCTCCCTGAAGGTGAGCTCCCACATACTGTGGTTATTAGGTAGTAGGCCCCACCAGGCCTCCCTGAAGGTGAGCTCCCACATACTGTGGTTATTAGGTAGTAGGCCCCACCAGGCCTCCCTGAAGGTGAGCTCCCACATACTGTGGTTATCAGGTAGTAGGCCTCACCAGGCCTCCCTGTGAGTGGTTTCCCAACGATCCTGGGTTCTAGAAGCTAGTGGCCGCTTGCTATCAGTTCAGCTGGCCATATTAGGCAGCTGCTGAAAGTGAGCTCGTGCCCTGGCTCAACTAAAGTATTCGTTCTCTGCTACTGGTTCCCTCCCGGAACTTCTTATTCTGCCTACAGCCTGGTTTGCCTATCAGACAGTCCATTGCTCCCCTCACTGAGGGTCACTATGAGTGTTTGGACTCCTGAGTCTGGTCAGATGGTCGTAGGCCTCTCATGAGGCCTCCCAGTTAGATCAGCCCCTAGGCCTTCACAGGCCTCCTCAGTGTTTTGAAACACAAACACTGGGTAGATCCGTGGATTGAGTAGAGAAACTCCCCTTGCTGACAAGGGTTGTAAAGCACTATGCTGAGTCATACTCTACGGGATATCCCGTCTCTCAGATCCGGGCCGAGTGGTTCACTGCCAGCTTCGTAGTCCCTTGGGTTGGATGCCTTAAAACAAATATCCAGAGGCTCTGTCTCCGGACAGACAGGACGTTGGCCAGACTGAAGTGTCCGACGTAAGTGACACCAGGTCAGGCCTTCCTGGTGGCATTTCGGGTGGTACGTTCCCCCGAATAGTGACTGGCTGGGGATCCCTCGGGTTCCCTAGCCACATTCCCTAGAAGGGACCCCTTCTAAATTTAAGTTGTGGTCCTAGGCCTTTGAGCAGGCCCAGGTAGGCCTTCGGTAAACATTGTTTATGGAGGTCTTCCTGTTAAGCTTATAGCTTGGGCTATGACCGTAGGGAATGCTATCACTGACAGCCCAGTGTGACCTGAGGGTGAGTGGTTATAGCGTTTCATTTGATTTCTGGTTCTGACAGTTGTCACTGCCTCCTGGCATGCACTCCCCTTAGCATGGTGGCGTGGGTATATCGTTCCCCAAAGCGTCATTCGACGCAGTGCGAGTACCCTTTCGAAAGGGAACGTCTCAGGTTACGACTGTAACCTATTTTCCCTGAGAACAGGGAACGAGACACTCCGTCTCCTTGCCATGCCTCGGGGCCTGCCTACCAAACAGTCCCTTTAGACGAAGGATGATTTGTCATGTTTACAAGGCGCCCTTTTATACTTCCAGGTCGCACGTTAATCATTCACGTTAATGATTCACGGGCTGTCGCCGGTCAATGTGGTTGCCGTGATTTGATTGTGATTTCAGCAGTGTTGGGCAGTAGCGTCGCTACAAGTAGTGACGCAACTAGTTTAACTACATTTCTCAGTAGCGTGGTGGTAGCAACGCTGTTTTCTAAATCAAATAGCTTTTCAGTAGCGAAGCACTTTTTTTGATCAAGTAGTGCGGTAGCGTCCACACTACACACAAGCTACATTTTCCCAAGCATTTATAAAGTTCAAGCTCAAATCGGAAATACAACTACTAAGTATCACTGATCCTGAATCAGTAAGGGACGATGACTTCTTCATGTTTTTTACGGCGGTTGGCAACCATAGGAACATATTTTATTCCCGCGATGCAGAAAACACGGACAGAATTGCGAAATCCAGGCATAAAAACGGAATTTACTGTATAACGCGGAAATTCACGGAATTGTCATATCTTGGATTAAAAGTAGGTCAGTAAATTTAAATAAAATCGCGATATAGACTAGTGTATGTGAATATTCACATAAAGAGTATTTAAATAGGAATCATGAATGTTCTGCGTGTCTCTGAATGAACACGCGGTTTCATTTACCACACACTCAAACACACACTGAGGCATGCATGACGCTCGCAATGTTTTCAGCCTATATGAGGACATTACTGCATGAACTACACAGCCGCTCTCTGAGAGTCACTTCAGCAGAATTTTAGCTTGATTTGAGAAAAACTATCGTCACATAATAAAAACACACACTCTGTATGTTTACACGGCAACCCGTCAAAATAAAAGGTTGGTTTAACCTTTGAAGAAAGTTTTGCTTAAATCATTACATTTTAAATAATTGGTTATTATAATGTAATTAAACCATTAAAATTGAATCAAGAAAACAAAACAAAAAGAAAACAAAATTTGGTAAACAATTTTTTTTTAAAGTCATAGTGCCCCACATTTAATTAATTTTAATATTTTAATAGATGATTGTTAAATTGTTAAAGTTTCATGGTTTCAATTACTTAGACATGCTTTTTGAATAGCCTACTAAAATTTAATTTAACCATTAAAATGGGAGTCCAAAAGTATTACAACGGGAAAAAACAGAATAGAGAAAAATTTTAATACATTTTTTTTTTTTTTTGGAATGTGTGAAAAAAAAAAAAAAAGTTCATAGGGCCCTACAACCAGCTTTTCTGTGCATTACCACCACATTCTGCTCTGGACATGGACATCACGTACCAATCTCAATCTTTGGGTTGACACGTGAGAAATTTGCTTAATGGAAAGATGCACACACTCTCGACACCTGGTTTTGTTATAGTTTTAAATAGTTATATGGTTGTATATAGTTTTTTTTTTTTTTTTCAAATTGGTTTGGAACAGTTTGTGAATTAACAATTGAACTGATAAATTATGCCTGCCTATCTGTTTGACTGACATGATGTTTAAAAATGATAAAAATGAATAGGCTAACAATAAAAAAATAAGCTTAGATGTAGTAAGCTACTTTTGCCATATTGCTGTAGCTTAGCTTGCTACATTTCTCAGGGAGGTAGCTTCAGTGTAGTGAAGCTGAATTTAGAGTAACTGCTAGCTTAGTAGCTTGTCCAACACTGGATTTCAGACACCTGTCACGCCTGAGGCGTTCCCCAAAGCGTCATTCACGCAGTGTCTCGTTCCCTTGTTCTCAGGGAACATAGGTTACAGTCGTAACCTGAGCCGTTTTACATAAGAGGAAAATGCAGTAATTCTTTTTTCTGTAATTAATTTACCTGGAGGTGTATTTATACTCCGTCTCCTGGTCTCTCTTCCTTTTGATAATAATGATAGCGATTCTGCCATTATTTAAGCCTTTTCAAGACAAATCACAACAAACTAAATATGGACTGCTGATTAGAAAATACCAAATGATCAATTATCTTCTCAAAATAAACAAATGTGTTTTATGATTTCTTGTTTTATGCAGGGCTGCCAACTCTCACGCATTACACTCAATTTGACCCTTCGCTAAGCCCCGCCCTCCTTAGTTACTGTTGCTACGCCTGGCAAGCATTCGCGCCTGGCATGTCTATTATAGTGTGTATGGACCGGTGTCAAACATTCCCAAGGAGATAATGCAACCCTTTTTGGCGAACAGTGAAATATCTGAGAGAGCGAGACAAAAGGGACTGCAGTATGCATTCGAGGGATATATTCACGACATAATATGCAACCGATTAGAGAATAATTTAATCAAAATTGAAGCTAAAGCCTATAGGCTTAGTGCCAGCATAAGCAGCAGCCGCCTCATTCGCCGACCATTCAAATGGAAAACACACAAATTGAGGAACAGCTATGTTCATGCACAGCAGGGTAAGTGAAATGTGAAAATAAATTATAATCTAATAATTATAAATCAAACAGCTTATCCATCTTGTGGAATAACACTAACACCGGAAGAGCCGCGATCGATTAACAAAACCGTCGATTAACAAAATGCTGAAATATATTTTAAAGTATGTCAGTGAGCCTCCATCTTGCCTTTAATCGTCTTATTTTACGTTCAAATATGTGCATTATGAGCAAAGAACCATCATTATTTCCAAGCAATATAAGGTTAGGTGTGTTTGTTAATCCTGTGGACATTAGTTGTGAATGCGCGTCCCACACTGCTTGATCCACGCCCGGCATTTCTCCCCTCGGCTTTTAGGTTTCGGGAAGGAAAAAAACTCCACCCCACCGTCCAAACTTTTAGGATACTGGGTATCAGATTTCCACAATTCACCTTTGGCTAAGCCCTGCCTCCCTTAGTTACTGTTGCTACCTCCGACAACTTCATCTGGGCTCTGGTTTGGTATCAACATGGCTTATGCTGTGACAGCTCTTCCTGCTGAAATTTTATCAAACTTTTATAAAGCAGCAAATAAAGTGTCCGATAAAAGTAGGCAAAAGGGGCTACAGTATGCGTTCGAAGGCTATATTCAAGACATACCGGTGAAACGCAAGCAACAACAAGGCATCCAAATAGAGACAAAAGCATAACGGTCAGAGTTAAAAAATGAACCACCGCATATCCTAATCGAGACCGAGGCTGGGACTAACAATATCAGGAGAGAAACACTGTTCATGCAAAGCTGGGTAGGTCTCTATTCACTTCTATAATCGTTATTATTTACAAAGCAAACGGACTACGCGAGTATAAAGTTGTATTTATTAGCAGCGTGTGCTAGCGTATCAACAATTAGGGTAGAGAACCGAAATCATAACCTAAACCAGCATAAAACTGTCTAACTAGTATAACTTCACAGTAAGGTTAAAAGCTAAATGTATCTTAGAGCACAAAAGTGAGCTTGTTGATCCTTGAGGGGTTTCGCTGATCGTGAGGACGTCCACACAGTTTAATCCAAAGACGACACTTGTCAGTATTGAAAAAAAACGGACACCCCCCTCCAACCTCTCTGGGAAACGCGTATCTGTGTTACAAATGCCCCAGGCACAACGTTTAACCATATTTTTAATAAAATTACGACGGTAATAGCCTGCCGAGACCAAAAATATGAGACGCCTGTGTTAAAGTCAATGGAGCGCTGTGAAAAAGTGTCGGACCTCTGTGGGAGCTCGTTCTTGGCTGCGCTGTGATTGGTCAATCTACATTCTAGGGCGTGGCTTAGCCAAAGGCGAATTTATACGCACAGCGCTTTGGCATGTTTCCCTCGCTCGAAAGCTTGCCAGACCTCCCGCGCCTAGTTACGGTTGCTAAGCCACGATTGGCCAGTGGTGCTTTTCGGCCGTGGCTTAGCGAAGGGTCAAATCAATTTTTATTTTTTAACATGTATCTACTGTAACTAATAATTATCAAAATGAATCGATATTGAATCAATATGTCAAGCAATAATAAATACAGTAACCTGCCAGTAATTGTAACCATGCAGCTAAACATTGTAACATGTCAGTAAACTTAATAAAAATAAGTTACCAAATGTTTTGACAATCACAACTTATTGTGATGCAAGTTTTTTTTTTCCACATACCCCATAACACCCCCACCCCCCCAAGCTAAACTCAAAAGTTGGCAGCCCTGTTTTATGTAAAGTGACTCTCACCTAGCAGGTCTGTCTGTCTGCAGGTAATTACTTCCTGATTCTCTCTGGCTTTTATATGTTGTGTGAAAAACACCAAACTGTCACCAAATGTCAGTCAAATGATTTACAATACAACTGTGATACCATTTCAGTGCAGTGAACAACTAAAGTAGTTGAGTATTTGACATGCTTAAACCTGGTTCTGTTCAACTTATTCCAGTTCGAATTAAACCTGCTAAACCAGATCACTTCCATTAGAAACCTGTTCAGCACAATCTCTCTTATATTTCTCTCTCTTACCTGTGAGGATCAGATGTGTCCACAACACTCTTTGAACGGATCAATAAATATTCTGTTGTTTAAAGAGGTCGATCGTTCAGGCGTCCATATTGTTGTTGATCAAGTTAGTTTCACTTTTTCTGAATCTCTCTGAACTACAGTGATGTCAGAGCTCCTCCTGTATTCACACATTTATATTTGTCCCTGTATTCAGTGTTTGGTTCATATGTGTCTGTTTGTATTGGGACTGATGTTTCTATCAGGTCATGAAGAAGAGATTTCAGCAGACTTACAAAAGCTTGATTGTTTGGTGATATTTTTAAAAGTTTCCTTGACGAATGCTGCTCAACTTACAGATTGACAATAAGAGCACAGAAATGTCAACAATTAATTCATAAAACTTAGTCTTTATTCAGATGTTGTCATTTTTTTAAAAAGTAAGACAAGCAGCAACATTTTATATGTAATGAGAGTTCAGAGAATTTATTTTTTCCCACATTCATTTCACACGTCTAGTACAATTGTGTGTTTTTGTTTCATTAATACATATTTGTTTTCTTGATTTACCCCAAAAGAATGGAAGTGAAATGTGACAACATGCCCCATAGGTATGGTACTGTCACGCACCACACACGGGAAACAGGGGTTAGATCCATTCGCAGTTTAATAGGGTTATCCGTACTCGTAAACAGTCCAGGCAGGGGTCAAAATCAGAGAAGCAATCCAAAAACATAAAACAATACAAAACAGCCAACAAAGCAGAACTCGGAAGTGGTGTGATAATATACAAGGACTCCTTGACAGACACTAAAACAGACAGGGTATAGATTCACACAGAACTAACAATGAAACAGGGAACAGCTGGGAACAATGATGACGGGGAACAGCTGAGTGCAATGAACAGTGATTGGTACAGACAAGGATTGTGGGGAATGCAGTTCATGATGTGGGTGACACCATGGGGAAGAGGACCTCTAGTGGACACCAGGAATACACAAACCAGACACTGTGACATGGTACATTGTAACATGACCATATGGCAGCTTAAAATGTTATCTGATGTAATCAAATATACCGGTATATATACAAGACCAACTAAAATATGTTGTCAATAAAATAAAATTATTTTAACTCTGACAGGAGTGACCGGGGAAAAACACTGAGGTTTAACAGAGGAGGGAGTGGCAACAGAAACCAACACAGGGGGAACAGCGGGTGGCGGAACAGGTAACTTGACAGGGGAAGCAAAGGGCAGCAAAACAGGATGCATGATGGGGTGCGTTACTGACGGTTGTGGAGCTGGAAAAGGCGCTGGACTCACAGAAACGGAACCGGAATCCACGCTCCGAATCAGAGGTAGTGAAAACTGAAGCTGACTCAGGAACCGGGCTACCAGCAGCGGGCTTGGGATCAGCGCTCTCTGCAGCTGGCTTGGGATCAGCGCTCTCTGCAGCTGGCTTGGGATCAGCACTCTCTGCAGCTGGCTTGGGATCAGCGCTCTTTGCAGCTGGCTTGGGATCAGCGCTCTCTGCAGCTGGCTTGGGATCAGCGCTCTCTGCAGCTGGCTTGGGATCAGCGCTCTCTGCAGCTGGCTTGGGATCAGCGCTCTCTGCAGCTGCGGCGGGTTGGAAAGTCAACACGGAGCCAGGGGAAGACAGCGACGGAGGACAAGAGGCTCCCTTTCTCCTCTTCTTCTTCCTGGGTCGCGGAGCAGAGACCGTAGCTGGATTTGTGACCGGTAAGGGAGGCACAGCGGGGACCGTTGCAGGAACTGGGGAGCCCACCACAGGCAAGGAGGATTCTGTGGAGGACGACTCTGACGCCGACTCCAATGACAACCGTCTTCCTCATTTCCCACAAAGACCTGTAGCAGCGGATGATGCCTCTGAAGTCGAAGTGGAGCGAGCCTGGTACCCCTGTGAAACAACGGCTATGACACGACCCTCCGGGATCACAGGCAGAGTGGCAGGAGGAGAACCCGTGGAAGAAGCCTGCAGCTCCTCCCGATAGTGATGCTCTACCAACTCCCAGTATGGGCGAAGAAACAGCTCCTCCTGTTCAGACAGAGGAGGGGGAAACGAAATCCCGCTACTCCTCGTGTAGGAGACAGATGGCGACCACCATTGTTCCCGGAGCATTGATTGTTGTTTGATAAGGGAAGGCATACTGTCTGCTAGGTTCCTTCTTGGTCATTCAGTTCATTCAGTTATGAGGGTGTGGAGGATGAATCACAATGAACCGACACAGGACAGCAGATACAAGGGGATAAAATTGGGAGAAACTAATGAGGGGAACAGGTGATACAAACTATATAATCAGCAGATGACACAGATGAAACAAAGACTAACGAAGAGAACAAGGGGGCGGGGTAGAGTAACGAGACAACGGAAGCACATGACCCAAACAAAATGCCATGTGCTTGCACTCAAAACATGGGTCTGTCATGATCCTGTCTCAAGACTAGAGAAAATCAAGGACAAGAAGGCAGAATCATGACATCTCCACATCTCCGCTGTAGATGCGAGAGAAGTTGTTGGACAGGATTACATAATCAGATGGTAGGCTACCGTATTTACTTTCAATTCGATTTTTTTCGTTGGTGGACATTTCAAGCTTTATAGTAGATATATTTATCATGTCTGTGAAGCTATAGTCTTTATGCTGTTTTTCAGTAAATTTTTGAGATGCGCTCCAATTCACGGAGACCATGAAAGCGCGTCCTGTTCGTTTTCTTTTCTTTTCCAAAAGCACAACGTTTTCTTGTTATTGTGAGTTTACACAAATAAAAATTGTCGAAGGATGTATTATTATTTTCTGTTTGACCTGAAATGATGGAGTATTTTAAGTTATTTCCACTGTTGATAGGAAAATGCAAGTAATAGCCAATTTGAAAAGGGCAGCTGAAACAACACAGATAAACACCCAACGCTAGTGTTTTGCTTTAAATTAATTTGTTTAGGCTTTAAAGTAAATATTGTTTGTGGGCTAATTAATGGCACAATAATTTGTTTATTTTATAGGCTACTTATATTTTTCATTTTTGTTTTGCATTGAATAGCTAGCCTACTATTTAAAGTATTTGTTGTGCACCGCAATGCTCCGCACCGCTTCCCATAGAAAGCCACGGTGGATTTTTCTTTATAATAACGGGTTTGGAGGAGAACGCTTAACGTGTAATTAAATGGGTTGCGTTCATATTCTGGGCTCATCTGCTTTTCTGTAGGATAGTAGGCCTAGACTAAGGTTTATTCATAAGGTGTGTAGCCTACATAATTTGATCTTTATCACTGTCTTAGGATTATGCCACATTAAAGGCCAATTTATACTTCTGCGTCGGGTGCGCGCAGTAGGTATGGCGTAGCATACGCATAGACGTGTACCATACGCTGTACCCTTCGCCGTACCCTGACGCGCACCTCCTCAAAAATGTAACTACACGTCGCGACGACGCGGACCGCAAGATCTGTGATTGGTCGGCTTGGTAGCATTGCGTTTCCTCCTACGCATTTCCGGCGTGTTCTTCTGCACCGCCCGCCATTTTTAAATTCAGAAGTTCAGTGAAAGTTCAGTGAAAGTTCAGTGAAAGTTCAGTGAAAGTTCAGTGAAAGTTCAGTGAAAGTTCAGTGAAAGTTCAGTGAAAGTTCAGTGAAAGTTAAGTGAAGAACATGAACATGGACATGGACCAAGTGACCTAGCGATTGATTGAAGAGGTGCGGAAAGTTCCTTGTAGTAGCCAAATCAAAACAGCCACGAGGAATCTATACACAGTGGAACTTTAAAACCTGCCCCCGCCTGCTAGCGTTTCGGCGGTGTAACTGCAGAGCAACGCAGACATGAACGCAGAAGTATAAATGCTCACGACGGCGTCGCCTACGTGCGTAGCCTACGACGTACACTACGGCGTACACCCGACGCAGAAGTATAAATCAGCCTTAAGCCTTTATTATAAGGGTTTTCTATGGGAGGAAAACGCTTTAATTACAACAACGTTCGTATTCTGGGCTCATCTGCTATTCTGTAGGCTACATGCTTTATTAATAAGGTACAGAATTGTATCTTTTAAAGGGACAATAAGTATCTTTTTAGGTATTTTATTATAAAATCAATATTTGTATTCATAAATATGTCCTCAATGGTGTACAAATACCTCGGCCAATTACCTGACTTATCCTTATAAATGAAGAATTTATTATCTTTATATACATGGGACGGGTAGGTCCACGGAGGCTTTCATGTAGTTCCGCCATCTTGCAAAACTATAATAGCAGAGAGGGACAAAAAGTACTAGGCCAACGCGTTTCCACAATGCGTTTTCGTTGAGAGCCAGCCGAAACCAGCAGAAACGCAGGTGCAGAGCAGTGAGAGGCGCTTGAAACTGCACCGGCAAGTTTAAAAGTCTGGATTGCATTGTTATTATGGACCATACATATGCCAAGCCACAGGAGAAGAAAACATCGTCGCCAAAAAAGTCAAAAATAGAACGTAAAATGCGTGGGATTTCCCCCTTTCTGGTCAATGTATCTGCCTCTGCTTAATTATTTTTATCCCCGGTGGGGATAAATTTATCCTCCCCTCAAAGTGATCATAGTGCTACTACATAGTGGCGAGACGGATCACAAAACTTATCACGGATCCGTGGTTTGATTAAAGTCAATTTTATTTTAAAATGATTACTCACTCACTCTTGAGCGTCTGGCGCGAGTGATTTCAATGTAAAGACGCGTGCGTCTAGAGGTCCTGCGGCGCGGTGTTTAGCGCGGCGCGGTAGACGCGAGCCTCATTCTACTCCAGTTTGTGTAAAGTTAACGTTATTGCATGATCACAGTTCATATGTGTGGGGAAAGATAAGCTATTAGAGTAAAAATATTGCGTTAGGCTACTTCAGTTAATAAGAAAAAAGATTTTACAATTCCTGCAAATGCAGTGATGAAGTTCATGTTCTCATGATTTATTTTTATGAATAACAATGTTTCAAAACATGTTTTTCACAGTCAGTAATTCATACTGTAACATTCGTTTGTTTGTTGTCATGTTGCAGTTTGTTTGAAATAACACACCTGTTCACCTGAAGGAAAACTCGACGAAAGTGCTATTAGAAGACATCCTGTCAAAGCTTTTTGGTACATATCGCCTACCGTAGATGCAATGCGCATTTGAAAAAGCGAGGCGCTGGAGAGCAAAATTAGTTTGAATGCAAAATACAAATTCACCACTAGATGGGAGTAATTCCTACTTATTGTCCCTTTAACATGAATGTCCATTGGGGGCTGCTAATGCTTCAGCTTTTTGAATGTATAGGGACGTTCAAAATTTTGATAAAGGCATGATAGGTTATATAGCCTAAATGTTATGTGGAGGCATATTTGTACATGACTACACATGTCCTTATAATGCCAAGAAAATCTTAAATAAGATCTCGTTTTTACGATATAATTGAGTGGAAAAATAATATGTATGTGGCAGCAATGCGTCACCGTAGGATCCAGAGTCACATCCACTGAGAAAACATAGAATATAAATCACAACTTAATACTCACATTTAGTGATGATGTTTGTAATATTTCATCAGTTTTTAATGATACTGCTGGTCAGTAATGAAGCTGTGAGTATCTGAATGTAATTGTAACGCAGTTCAGATGTTATGGGAAGAAGGAGGCGGCGGGAACCGGTGAACATTCAAATATTTAAATAAATAAACAAATACAAAAACAAAAGTATAAGCCAGCAGCTCCTCGCGGACGACTGCTGGCCACACAAAACAGAAACAACACATCAAATAAAATCCAGGCCTGGCCTCTCTCGATCTTCACAGTCGTCGCTCCACCTTTATGCTTCCGCTCCTCCGTGAGAGATATGAGACCGGTGCGCCTCACAGGTGTCGCTTATCATTAATCACGCGGCACGCCACCGGTCTAGCGCTGTTCTCTCACGTCCCTCGACCTCGTCCTGCTCACCACAGTAATCTATGGCACCATGCAATGTTGTGACGTTTTGGTAATAGTAGCTACAACTAGATATGTAAATTTTCTGAGGAAAATGTAAGTGGTGCTTATACCATGTGCAACTACACTAGCCTGGACATCCAGACCTAAATCTGAAAGATTTATGGTCTGGTGTCGATTAATGAAAATCGGCCAGCTCGGTCGCACCAAGCATGCATTTGAAAATCTCACTGCACGCAATTGGATAACACTACGACCAATAACAACAATACACGGGGTGACGTATCACCAGAGCCCGTCTACAGAGAGCCTGGCCACTCCCTATTAAGTCCTATTGTACCGAATTTTGGTTGTAGTTCCACCAGAGTTCCACTGGGGACGATCGCCCGTGTGCAAAATGAATGGGAGTCTATGGAGCTAGACGGCTAAATTTGTCTCTTTCAGCCGATTGCCGTTGAGAAATCTCAGATGTGATTGTAGGCTTTGCAAGTTCAACATGGGTTATAGGTCGAAAGTTGAATGAACAAGTACTTATGTCCTTTCGATTTCTTACAGGTTGAGTTGTTGTTGCCCATTACACGCTAGCATTCTGCTAATGAACGCTGATTGGTCAGTGAAGGACTGATTACGACCAGAGATACCGCTTGATGGCATCGTGCGTGGCATCCGAAGCGGGACCATAATGTCTTCTAGCAAAAACTCTTCTAGCACCTGTGTCAGCTGTGTTGTCGATCCCTCGAGAAAAAAAAGAAAGTGCAGAGCGCGAAAGCACCAAAGTGACTGAAGGATTGCCGTAAAGCAGTTTCTCTGGTCGTACGATGTGTATGACGTCATTTACATTTTAAAAGACGTTTTAAAGCAAATAACTGACTCAAAAAATTCGAACACCCAGCACTGTGTAATTTCTTTGCATCTCCTTTCGAATAAAACATTCAAATTACTAGACAAAAAATTATATCCTGAGAAAAGTGGATTTTGAGGGTATATAGCTCCATAGACCTCCATTCATTCTGCACTCGTCCTGTGAGCGCCCTCATGTGGAACCAGAGTGGAACTGCAACCAGTTCAGAAGCCGGAAGTTTACTGAGAGTGGCAGTTCTCCCCATATTAGACATTCTCTGGTATAAGCCAGCAGCTCCTCATGGACGACTGCTGGCCACACAAAACAGAAACAACACATCAAATAAAATCCAGGCCTGGCCTCTCTCGATCTTCACAGTCGTCGCTCCTCCTTTATGCTTCCGCTCCTCCGTGAGAGATACGAGACCGGTGTGCCTCACAGGTGTCGCTCTTCATTAATAACGCGCCGTTCTCTCACGTCCCTCGACCTCGTCCTGCTCGCCACAGTAATCTATATGTAATCTATGGTACCCTGCAATGTTGTGACGTTTTGGTAATAGTAGCTACAACTAGATATGTACATTTTCTGAAGAAAATGTGAGTGGTGCTTACCATGTGCAACTACACCGCATCGAGTCAAAAAAAGCTTAACCCCATGTCTGTACGATATTCTGAGAGGGTCCGGGATATGGGTGTGGATTTAACAAGATGCTAACATTATTAGCATGTTTTTAACAAGATGCTAACACGATTAACATGTTTTTAACAAGATTAGGACACAATTAGCATGCTTTTAACAAGATGCTAACTCTATTAACATTTTTAACATGAGCATGTAACTATTCACTGCTAGCATGTGTAGCATGTTGGAAGTCCTGTTTGCTAGCATGAGTCAAAAGAGCCAAACCACGTGTCTCTATGATGTTCTGATGCAGAGATATAGATCTTGTTAAACGGTTGCTAGGGTACTCTATATGGTTGTTAGGGAGTGGCTTGGCATCTGCCAATGATGATACACAGGCTGCTTGTCAGTATGAATAATATAAATCAACCACAACCCCTATATGACATTCAGATTTGAAGATATAACTCTTTGGGTTTGGGTTGTTAGGGTGCTACACAATGGTTGCTAGAGCATAGCTAGGAAGTGGTGAAGGTGATTGGTGAATGGCTGTTTGCTGCCCTAAGTCAAACAAGCCCACCCTCATGTTTCTATGATGCTTCTATCCGAAGATATTTCTTTCAATGGATGTCTATGGACTTGTTGCTAGGGTGCTCTAAATGGTTGCTAGGGCGTGGCTTGATAGCTTCATGATGATCTTGAGAGACTGATTGGTTGCCTGAGTAAAATGAGCCCACCCCCTTGTCTCTATGACTCTGTGATGCAATGTCATGTTCAATACAAAATTCCTATGCAAGTTACCAGAGTAGGATAAACACGTGTGCGCAATCCCCGTTTCATGGGCCGTCCTTCTCCATAGTATGTCTATGTGGCAATTTTGGGCTCCTCTTACACCCCAGGGGTTCAACTTACACCCCATTGCGAAGTATGTTCTTACAGAGCCTGTCAGCCTCTTCAAATGTGGTAACCCACACATTTATACGAAATCCTCGCTCAGATAAATGACCCGTCAAAATTTGTCACAATGTAAAGTCAAAATGTGTCACAATGTAAAGTCTATGGGATTTTTTTTCGCCTGCCGGACGAACATCGTTCACTCAATCGCTTATAAAAGTCAAAACTCAACTCTCCTCAATAATCCACACGATTTGATGTCCACCTCATTCATGGGTCTCTGACAAACGGTGCGGGACGAGTTACACGCCAAAGCTTTTACAGAAGAATAATAAGTATGTGAGATAATTTTTATGGCGAGCTCCAACAATATGGTGTTTGGACTTGATTTTTCTCTTATCTTTATTATTTATTACCTATCTTTCTATCTTTGTTTTTTTATTAATTCCACTAGCAATTCACAAAAACATAAATTAGGCCCATTCATATTTATAAATATGTACAGGTGAACTTCTCACAAAACAATTGTCTTGTATCTCAAGCTAACGCAGCTTTCTTTACTTTTACTGTAAACTGTGATTAAATATACTGTAAAAATGAAAAATCTATGAATATCTACTGAATTTTATATATAAAATATATGTTTTAAATTTCTTCTTAACATGTTTATAAAGCCACCTAAAGTGTGTGAATTTTATGTACAAATCAAACTGATGACCCCGGTTTATGGTTGTGAACCTGAAATGTAATAATCACACTCAAAAATCTCTGTTACAGGTGAAATAATCATAATAATGGACACAATAAAACAGAGACAAAAATAAATTATTGTCTTTATTCAGATGCTGAATCACTTTGATGAAAAGCAGCAACAATAAATTATTCTCATCCTTTGAGTAAGAACATATGTATTTTTTATGTTTTTAAACATTAATTACATGAAGCATTATTTTCATCAAGTATTTCATATTCAGGCTGTAAATTCATTTATTGTGTTTGACAGGTGTGATGATCAGTGGAGTTGAGTTTTTACCTCCATCATTATTGCACGGGCTAAAATATGGATAGAGTTTCTCAGTGAAAGACTGACCAGTGAAAGAGTAAATATGAGAGCTGGACTCCACATCATAAAAGGAGACCAGACCCTCCTCATAATCCACAAACACACCGACCCGCTGCGGCTTCACTCTCACACACAGAGAGACAGGAGGATCATCACAGGCTTTATATTCATTCCCATTCCTCAGCCGCACAGTCCAGCATCCATCACTGGGACTCAGTGTGATCTCTCCCTTCCTGTCAATGGATTCTCTGGCCACTCCTAAAGTCCATTCAGTCTTTCCCTTCACCTGCACCTCAAAATAAAATCTCCCTGAGGAGAATCCCTCCTTTCCCAGGACATATATATATCTATCAAATCTCTCTGGTTTGTCTGGGAGTTTCTGTCTAATGTCTCCGAATCTCACTTGTTTTCCATCATCAGACAGGATGAGATTAGGATGAGCTGTATCAGGATCCAGAGTCACATCCACTGAGAAAACAGAGAATATAAATCACAATCCAGATATTTAGTGATGATGTTTGTAATATTTAATCAGTTGTTGATCATACTGTAGGTCAGTGATGAAGCTGTGAGTATCTGAATGTAATGTAGTGTAGTGCAGACAGCAACTGTACCTGCATACTGCTGCATCCTCTTCACATCTGTAGAGACTAATGACAATAAAACATCAGCAGATCTTTGACATGATTATGTGTGGAGTTATAGACAAGATTTAAGGTTATATTTAAAGTATTGTGAAAAACATCATATTTTATCTGATCAACGTGTGTGTGTTTTAGCACTGCTAAGCTGTTGGAGATTCAGGCCTGATATTTCACACACATCCCTCTTCTTGTGAAGATCAAATCTGCCTCTTAAACACATGATGTCTATTCATCCGGTTCATCCGGTTTTCTGCTTTTGTAGTTTTGGTGAAACATGTAAAAGTATTCTCTGCTAAATTGATTTGCAACTGTTTATGGAAACCCTTAGGAAATGTATTCACCGAATATATTGATGGAAAAACTGAAAGGACAAACAAATAAAAATATTAATGTTCATCTTTACAGTTTCCCCTCTATACAGTTTTACATGTTTTCTGAAAATGACCTGAGGAACTGTGAGCTGATGATAATAATGTGAACATCGAGTTTGCGACACAAAGATATTGAATTATTTGTATTTATTTTATTTTTGATCTAAGTATGTCTATTTCTATTTATGCATGTACATAAGTGTTTTAATTACTTAAATATGTTATAATGAGTTTGCATTGAACAGTTGAGCTGCGTTATCTAAATTCTGGGTGGCAGTTGAGAGAGAAGAGTTACCATGACAACTGCAGCATCTTAACACTATCACTGTCTCTCTCTCGTTTATTGATAAAGTTAGTTAAATTCATAACATTTCACGTCACGCTGTAATTTATATGCTTTAATCTCCAATTAATTTGTTTCAGTTGATTATCTATTTTATTAATAATTGTTTGTTTATGTCATAAAGAAGTATCACTTACCGGAGTCATTTACCGGAGATACCCGAGTTCAGCCAGTTGTGTGAAAGAATTAGAGCATTTGTGCACATATTGTTTTTCTTTCTCTATTTATTTACTTATTAATTGTGATTTGTTTTAAGTATTTATATGTATTATTTACATGTATTAGTATTTATTTCAATGCATTTATCAATAATGTGATTTAAAGTCTTAATGACTCTGAAATACAATATATATCCTCAGAAAACACAGAGGAGCGCTTGAGTAACTACTAACTCTCGTCTCTCTCATTTATTGAGTTTTTCACTGCTCACAGTCCCTGTAACACACATGATCACACACTTCTCTTGTTTCAGTTTGAATCAGACTCATTCTTCATTACTGATGCTTTTTACTATATAAAAACATGGCAGCAACTTTTGACGCCAAAACGGTATTTATTGTTTGAATTTTTTAATAAAACGTACAATATTTGAAAGCTAAGACTTTGTTTCATATAAAAAAGTAACCTTCTCTGTCTTATCTGTCTGTCTTGTGTGTGTGTCCTCTTTGCTCCGCAATGTTTTTTCACTGTGTGAGAATATGGACGTACGAGTGAATGCTTGAGAACCGTGTCAATTGTGTGAGTCTCACTCTGAATGCCTGAGTTGTCAGCCCTGATAAAAAGATGATAAATATGTGTATCTGTACGGTGTGTTTGATATTGTCTTACCAGTTAGCGTGAGTTTCTCCTGTAGAGAGTCCTGCAGTTTAGACAGAGCTCTCCTCAGAGTCTCCAGACTCTCATCAGTCTTCACACTGATCTCAGGCCAGTTCCTGGTGTCTCTAGAGCTGCACAGCGATGAGTAAATCTACAGCAGGAGAGAGGAGAAATGCTTCAGCATGGGGAGTGTTCTGGTGTCATATACTGCATTATCATTGATCAGAGAGATGTTGACTGACCTGTAGGAGCTGGAGGTGATCTTCAGTGTGTGAGAGCTGCTCCAGCTCAGTGTTTCTCATCTTTAGCTCAGTGATCTCCTGCTCCAGCTCTTCAATGAGCTCTTCCTCCTGTTCCTCTGCTGCTTTCTGCTGCTCCTCCATCATCTCCAGCAGTTCAGTCTGACATCTCTCAATGCAGCGGATGAGATCAGTGAAGAGCTCCACACGGGCCGCTTTCTCCTTCTCTGTGTTTCTCTGAACAACCAGGACCATCAACACATTATTAGTGGAGTTTGCTAAGAGAAGAATCAGTGTTATTATTTATCATACTTCAGTGTTTTTAGACGGTTTTCAAAATCCCTCATTCTGCACCGTTTGCACTGAATAATTCCTCAAATCATGTGTCTTGTTGAGGAGAGATGTGTTATTACTTTACTAAGTGATCAGCGAATCACAGACGTGTCGATATTCAGACCAACAGTGTGACTGAGTGTGAATTTGCTTTTATACAACAATTCAATAAACAGTTTAAACCACAATAATAGGTAATTAAATTAATTAAATGTAATCATTTTTAACTCACTTTTCTGACTTCTGCTGAGTGTTTGATGTCTTGAATCTTCTTGATTCTGTCCTGGATCTTCTGCTGTGTGTCTTTCTGTGTCTTCATCAGTTGAGTCTATAGACAGAGAACACACAATATGTTTTCATAATTGATTCATATCATAGAACATGTGATTCCTCATGATAAGAGCCATTTAAAGTCAGTTTGTCAGTAACTTTTACCTTCTTCTCTTCACTCTCCTCTTCTAAAGAAACAGTGTTGTGGTTCTGGTGGTCTTTCAAAGCACACATCGGACACACACATGTCTGATCATCTCTACAGAACAGCTCCAGAGGTCTCTCATGTTTCTGACATATATAGTCCTCCAGATTACTCACAGGATTGATCAGTTTGTGTTTCTTTAAACCTGCCACTCTCAGATGAGTCTCCAGGTGAGTTTCACAGTAAGAGCTCTGACACACCAGACACGACTTCAGGGCGTTCAGCTTTCTTTCCTCACAGACGTCACACAGAACTGCAGCTTTTTTCTCAGGACTTTTCTTTTTATAGTGATCTACGAGCTCTCTGAGTGTGGTGTTAATCTTGAGATCAGGTCTGTGCTTGAATGTTTCTTTACAATATGGACAGTTGCAGGTCTGGCTGTTGTCCCAGCACTTATTCAGACAGGTCTTGCAGAAGTTGTGTCCACATGGAGTGGTGACTGGATCAGTGAACACGTCCAGACATATAGAGCACTGAAGCTCCTCAGTCAGTGGACCGCTGGAGGAAGACATCGCTGGAGAGAGAAATGATGAAGATAAATCACCTACTAGTCTAAAGTTTGGAAACACATTTGACTTTCTGATCTAATGGCTTTTGCTTGAAGGACTGAAATAACAATTATTATTATTATTATTAGCCTATTATTATAAATGGATGAGTGGACAGTGAAGGAAAAGACTCAACAAGCCTCCCGTGAACTCATTTAATACGGTTTATAAAGAATCTCATGATGCTGAAGCTGGTTGAATGTAAAGAATATCTAGAGACAAAGATTCTTTGAAGAAACTCAAATATATGAGAGATCATGTACAGTCAGCTGGTTATTACTGCAAACCCAGAGAAAGTGATCAGAACCCTAATGTGAAGCTCATTACACAAACACTTACTGTACCAAATAAATAAATACATGAAGGAGCAATATTGATTTTAAATGTTTTTATCTGTTACTGTTCACTCCTGAACTGTAGCCTATATTAAATATTATATGAGAAGACTGTAAGTTATTCATGCACTAATTCATTCTTCTTCAGTTTTTATTATTTATTATTTGTATTTACTTACATGGAGGTGTATCCTCAATACTCTGTCTCCTGTTTTTTCTTGCTTTTATTGATGTTGGTGAAGATTCTGCCATTGTTCTTCCCTCTTCGTTTTCAAGAATAGAAAAGTTATTTAACGATCAAAGAACTGATAAGAAACATCTAAGCCTATTTGGTCCTAATGTGTATTTAGTCACTGAGGTTTAAATGAAATCTTACCTCGAGTCCGATTTAGTTTTAATCATTCATCATAATATTATTTCAAGTCAAATTTATATCAAATTAGTTAAAATGAATGTAAGAATTTATAGTGAGGGAAACACAATCAATCATTCATTTGAAATTCAGTAAGAAACTCATAAACTTACAGAACAATCTGAACTTTGACCTGCTGTTTAAGATTACCCAAAGTACAAAGTAAAAGTGATATATTTTCCAACAAAACTATATATATATATATATACAGTGCTATGCATAAGTTTAGACACCCATGCTAAAGTTGCCTAAAAAGAGGAATAAAAAATCATCTTTTGGAAATTTATCTTAATGCCTTAATTTAAAAAATGAGGAAAACTCCAACCTTTAAGGACACCAATTTTCTTTGTGAATGAATAATGTATCGTAAAAAAATAAATGTTCTTCCTTAAAATACAGGGTGCATAAGTTTGGACACCCCTATGTTAAATTCCCATAGAGGCCGACAGATTTTTATTTTTAAAGGCCAGTTATTTCATGGATCCAGGATACTATGCATCCTGATAAAGTTCCCTTGGCCTTTGGAATTAAAATAGCCCCACATCATCACATAACCTTCACCACACCTAGAGACAGGGCCGGATTAACCATTAGGGCAATTGGGCAATTGCCCAGGGGCCCAGGACATCTAAGGGGCCCTGGGCACCGTCAAATATTATGTCAAATATTATGATTAAAATGTCTCCACGATCTGCTTTTGAAGAAATATCGTAGGATCGTGCATTCTATCAGTTTGCAGTTCTGGCGCCTCGGTCTCAACATGATGTACAGCGCGACGTATATCCATATGAAATGCAGAGGAACGGGACACTGTAGTTCATAAAAATGAATTATTTGCATGTGCTTTAAAGCCTTGCCGGTTAAACATGTCATTCGCTGCTGATGCGCTGTTCTAACGGGCGCTTTTCTGAGCGCAATAACGTTACACCCCGACGCGCACATGCACTAAAAGCCTGTATAACAGCGCCTGTTACTGGACTAAGTTATCTTTCGAGTCTTGTTGCTCTAATACTGTCAAATACACACAAGGTTTACATAAACAAAGTTGGTTATGTCTAAAGTGAAAGAACAGTAGAAAAAAATAAGAAACAAATCTGCTTGTCAAATGCGTGTATATTAGACTCGTCGCAAGCAGATCTTAAAGAGACAGTAGCCCTAATAGTAAACATGCTGCCGCTTGTCCTTAAAGGGATAGTTACCCAAAAATAAAAATGATGTCATTATTTACTCACTCACTCTAATGTTGTTCCATACCTGTATTAATTTCTTTCTTGTGCTGAACACAAAAGAAGATATTTTGAGGAGTGTGGCTAACCGGGCGGTTGCTGGTCCCCATTGACTATACCATAGTAGGAAAAAACTATTATGGAAGTCACTGGGGTACATCAACTGTTTGGTTACCCACATTCCTCCAAATAACTTTTATTTTCAACAGAAGAGGGAGACTTATTTGGGTTTGAAACGGCTTGAGAGAGTAGGCTAAATGATGACAATTAAAAATGTCCCTGTTAATAAAACAACAAAATACAAAGAGCAAATCCCTCACTCTTGACTGAGAACTTTAATAGTAGCTTTAATAAGAATCAATGTACAATTTATACAGTGAAGTCTATGTTGTGTTTTATTTTCATATTTCATATAATTTAATGACTTTCTTCCATGCTGTTAAATACACATACTGTAGCTGAAAAAATAAATCACTGTTTATTTCATTTGTATATTAAGTTAAGGGGGGGGGGGGGGGGGGGGGGGGGTCCTACAAGTCATTGTGCCCAGGGGCCTCTGAACTCTTAATCCGGCCCTGCCTAGAGATTGGCATGGGGTACTTTCCATAAGATCATATCTCAATGCAAATTAAACCAGCTTTTAAGCTAACTGAAATAAAACCATGCCAATCTCTAGGTGTGGTGAAGGTTATGTGATGATGTGGGGATATTTTAATCCCAGAGGCCAAGGGAACTTTATCAGGATGCAGAGTATCCTGGATCCATGAAATAACTGGCCTCTAAAAATAAAAATCTGCCTGCCTCTATGGGAATTTAACATAGGGGTGTCCAAACTTATGCACCCTGTATTTTAAGGAAGAACATTTATTTTTTTAAGATACATTATTCATTCACAAAGAAAATTGGTGTCCTTAAAGGTTGGAGTTTTCCTCATTTTTTAAATTAAGGCATTAAGATAAATTTCCAAAAGATGATTTTTTATTCCTCTTTTTAGGCAACTTTAGCATGGGTGTCTAAACTTATGCATAGCACTGTATATATATATATATATATATATATATATATATATATATATATATATATATATATATATATATATATATATATATATATATATCTTTAAATAAAAAAATAGATACATCTCTCCAAAATACATTATATAGTCAAGTGTAGTTTTAATCTTGTTTAATGTAAATGTGATTTTCATCTGCAGTTTAGCAGGTTTGTGTTCAGTGAATCTGCAGGTCATTTACTTCCTGTTTCTTTAGTCTTTCTGTCGTGTGACAAAATGACAGAAACCCCAAACTTTGCTTTACAACCTATCAAATGACACACTTTTAATACACTTCTGATACCAGTTCAGTGCAGCAAACAACTAAAGTGGTTGAGTATTTGACATGTTTAAACCTGGTTCTGTTCAACTTATTCCAGTTCGACATAAACCTAAACCAGACCACTTCCATTATAAACCTGTTCAGCACAATCTCTCTAATATTTATCTCTTTCTCTTACCTGTGAGGATCAGATGTGTCCACAACACTCTTTGAACGGATCAATAAATATTCTGTTGTTTAAAGAGGTTGATCGTTCAGGCGTCCATATTGTTGTAGATCAAGTTAGTTTCACTTTCTCTGTCTCTGAACTACAGTGATGTCAGAGCTCCTCCTGTATTCACACATTTATATTTGTCCCTGTATTCGGTGTGAAGAAGAGATTTCAGCAGACTTACAAAAGCTTGATTGTTTGGTGATATTTTTAAGAGTTTCCTTGACGAATTCTGGATCATAAAACTTATTAGTCTTTATTCAGATGATGTCATTTAAAAAAAAAAGTCAAACAAGTAGCAATATTTTATATGTGATTAGGGGAGAGTTCAGAGAATAAATGTTTTCCCACTTTCATGTCACACGTCTAGTACAATTATGTGTTTTTGTTTCATTAATACAGTGTAAATTTGTTTTCTTGATTTACCCCGAAAGAATGGAAGTGAAATGTGACAACATGCTCCATAGGTGTGGTACATTGTAACATGCCCATATGACAGCATGCAGAGCCGGAGAGCCTGGCCACTCCCTATTAAGTCTGATTGTACCGAATTTTGGTTATAGTTCCACCAGAGTTCCACTGGGGATGATCGCCCGAGTGCAAAATGAATGGGAGTCTATGGAGCTAGACGGCTAAATTTGTCTCTTTCACCGATTGCCGTTGAGAAATCTCAGATGTGATTGTAGGTTTTGCAAGTTCAACATGGGTTATAGGTCGAAAGTTGAATGAACGAGTACTTATGTCCTTTCGATTTCTTACAGGTTGAGTTGTTGTTGCCCATAACACGCTAGCATTCTGCTAATGAACGCTGATTGGTCAGTGAAGGACTGATTATGACCAGAGATACCGCTTGATGGCATCGTGGCATCCGAAGCGGGACCAGAATGTCTTCTAGCAAAAACTCTTCTAGCACGTGTGTTTACCTGTGTCAGCTGTGTTGTGTGTTTACCTGTGTCCGCTGTGTTGTGTATTTACCTGTGTCAGCTGTGTTGTGTGTTTACCTGTGTCCGCTGTGTTGTGTGTTTACCTGTGTCCGCTGTGTTGTGTGTTTACCTGTGTCCGCTGTGTTGTGTGTTTACCTGTGTCCGCTGTGTTGTGTGTTTACCTGTGTCCGCTGTGTTGTGTGTTTACCTGTGTCCGCTGTGTTATGTGTTTACCTGTGTCCGCTGTGTTGTGTTTACCTGTGTCCGCTGTGTTGTGTGTTTACCTGTGTCCGCTGTGTTGTGTTTACCTGTGTCTGTTGTGTTGTGTTTACCTGTGTCAGCTGTGTTGTGTGTTTACCTGTGTCAGCTGTGTTTACCTGTGTCCGCTGTGTTGTGTATTTACCTGTGTCAGCTGTGTTGTGTGTTTACCTGTGCCCGCTGTGTTGTGTGTTTACCTGTGTCCGCTGTGTTGTGTGTTTACCTGTGTCTGCTGTGTTGTGTGTTTACCTGTGTCCGCTGTGTTGTGTGTTTACCTGTGTCCGCTGTGTTATGTTTACCTGTGTCCGCTGTGTTGTGTTTACCTGTGTCCGCTGTGTTGTGTGTTTACCTGTGTCCGCTGTGTTGTGTTTACCTGTGTCTGTTGTGTTGTGTTTACCTGTGTCAGCTGTGTTGTGTGTTTACCTGTGTCCGCTGTGTTATGTTTACCTGTGTCCGCTGTGTTGTGTGTTTACCTGTGTCAGCTGTGTTGTGTGTTTACCTGTGTCCGCTGTGGTGTGTGTTTACCTGTGTCCGCTGTGTTGTGTGTTTACCTGTGTCCGCTGTGTTGTGTGTTTACCTGTGTCCGCTGTGTTGTGTTTACCTGTGTCCGCTGTGTTGTGTTTACCTGTGTCAGCTGTGTTGTGTGTTTACCTGCGTCAGCTGTGTTGTGTGTTTACCTGTGTCCGCTGTGTTGTGTGTTTACCTGTGTCCGCTGTGTTGTGTTTACCTGTGTCCGCTGTGTTGTGTGTTTACCTGTGTCCGCTGTGTTGTGTTTACCTGTGTCAGCTGTGTTGTGTGATTACCTGTCTCAGCTGTGTTGTGTGTTTACCTGTGTCCGCTGTGTTGTGTTTACCTGTGTCCGCTGTGTTGTGTGTTTACCTGCGTCAGTTGTGTTGTGTGTTTACCTGTGTCCGCTGTGTTGTGTGTTTACCTGTGTCCGCTGTGGTGTGTGTTTACCTGTGTCCGCTGTGTTGTGTGTTTACCTGTGTCCGCTGTGTTGTGTGTTTACCTGTGTCCGCTGTGTTGTGTTTACCTGTGTCCGCTGTGTTGTGTGTTTACCTGTGTCCGCTGTGTTGTGTTTACCTGTGTCAGCTGTGTTGTGTGATTACCTGTGTCAGCTGTGTTGTGTGTTTACCTGTGTCCGCTGTGTTGTGTGTTTACCTGTGTCCGCTGTGTTGTGTTTACCTGTGTCCGCTGTGTTGTCTGTTTACCTGTGTCAGCTGTGTTGTGTGTTTACCTGCATCAGCTGTGTTGTGTGTTTACCTGTGTCCGCTGTGTTGTGTGTTTACCTGTGTCCGCTGTGTTGTGTGTTTACCTGTGTCCGCTGTGGTGTGTGTTTACCTGTGTCAGTTGTGTTGTGTGTTTACCTGTGTAAGCTGTGTTTACCTGTGTCCGCTGTGTTGTGTGTTTACCTGTGTCAGCTGTATTGTGTGTTTACCTGTGTCCGCTGTGTTGTGTGTTTACCTGTGTCCGCTGTGTTGTGTGTTTACCTGTGTCCACTGTGTTGTGTGTTTACCTGTGTCCGCTGTGTTGTGTTTACCTGTGTCCACTGTGTTGTGTGTTTACCTGTGTCCGCTGTGTTGTGTTTACCTGTGTCAGCTGTGTTGTGTGTTTACCTGCGTCAGCTGTGTTGTGTGTTTACCTGTGTCCGCTGTGTTGTGTGTTTACCTGTGTCCACTGTGTTGTGTGTTTACCTGTGTCCGCTGTGGTGTGTGTTTACCTGTGTCAGCTGTGTTGTGTGTTTACCTGTGTAAGCTGTGTTTACCTGTGTCCGCTGTGTTGTGTGTTTACCTGTGTCCGCTGTGTTGTGTGTTTACCTGTGTCCGCTGTGTTGTGTTTACCTGTGTCAGCTGTGTTGTGTGTTTACCTGCGTCAGTTGTGTTGTGTGTTTACCTGTGTCCGCTGTGTTGTGTGTTTACCTGTGTCCGCTGTGTTGTGTGTTTACCTGTGTCCGCTGTGGTGTGTGTTTACCTGTGTCAGCTGTGTTGTGTGTTTACCTGTGTAAGCTGTGTTTACCTGTGTCCGCTGTGTTGTGTGTTTACCTGTATCCGCTGTGTTGTGTGTTTACCTGTGTCAGCTGTGTTGTGTGTTTACCTGTGTCCGCTGTGTTGTGTGTTTACCTCTGTCAGCTGTGTTGTGTGTTTACCTGTGTCCGCTGTGTTGTGTGTTTACCTGTGTAAGCTGTGTTTACCTGTGTCCGCTATGTTGTGTGTTTACCTGTGTCAGCTGTGTTGTGTGTTTACTTGTGCCAGCTGTGTTGTGTGTTTACCTGTGTCCGCTTTGTTGTGTGTTTACCTGTGTCCACTGTGTTGTGTGTTTACCTGTGTCCGCTGTGTTGTGTGTTTACCTGTGTCCGCTGTGTTGTGTGTTTACCTGTGTCCGCTGTGTTGTGTGTTTACCTGTGTCCGCTGTGTTGTCGATGCCTCGAGAGAAAAGAAAGTGCAGAGCACGAAAGCACCAAAGTGACTGAAGGATTGCCGTAAAGCAGTATCTCTGGTCATACGATGTGTATGACGTCATTGGCATTTTAAAATACTTTTTAAAGAAAATCTAAAAAATCTAACACCCAGCAATGTGTAATTTCTTTGCATCTCCTTTCGAATACAACATTCAAATTACTAGACAAAAAATTATATCCAGAGAAAAGTGGATTTTGAGGGGTATAGCTCCAAAGACCTCCATTCATTCTGCACTCGTCCTGTGAGCGCCCTCATGTGGAACCAGAGTGGAACTGCAACCAGTTCAGAAGCCGGAAGTTTACTGAGAGTGGCAGTTCTCCCCATATTAGACATTCTCTGGTATAAGCCAGCAGCTCCTCGCGGACGACTGCTGGCCACACAAAACAGAAACAACACATCAAATAAAATCCAGGCCTGGCCTCTCTCGATCTTCACAGTCGTCGCTCCTCCTTTATCCTTCCGCTCCTTCGTGAGAGATACGAGACCGGTGCGTCTCACAGGTGTCGCTCTTCATTAATAACGCCACCGGTCTCGCGCCGTTCTCTCACGTCCCTCGACCTCGTCCTGCTCGCCACAGTAATCTATATGTAATCTATGGTACCCTGCAATGTTGTGACGTTTTGGTAATAGTAGCTACAACTAGATATGTACATTTTCTGAAGAAAATGTGAGTGGTGCTTACCATGTGCAACTACACTGCATCGAGTCAAAAAAGCTCAACCCCATGTCTGTACGATATTCTGAGAGGGTCCGGGATATGGGTGTGGATTTAACAAGATGCTAACATGATTAGCATGTTTTTAACAAGATGCTAACACGATTAACATGTTTTTAACAAGATTCGAAAACAATCAGCATGCTTTTAACAAGATGCTAACTCTATTAACATGTTGTCAGCATGATGCTAACACATTGTGACTTGTTTTTATAAAATAAAATAAAAAATGGTTGACATTTTTAACATGAGCATGTAGCTATTCACTGCTAGCATGTGTAGCATGTTGGAAGTCCTGTTTGCTAGCATGAGTCAAAAGAGCCAAACCACATGTCTCTATGATGTTCTGATGCAAATATATAGATCTTGTTAAACGGTTGCTAGGATACTCTGTATGGTTGTTAGGGAGTGGCTTGGCATCTGCCAATGATGATACTCCAAAGGCTGCTTGACAGTATATGAATAATATAAATCAACCACAATCCCTCTATGAAATTCAGATTTGAAGATATAACTCTTTGGGTTTGGGTTGTTAGGGTACTCAACAATGGTTGCTAGGGCATAGCTAGGAAGTGGTGAAGGAATTGGCGAATGGCTGTTTGCTGCCCCGAGTCAAACAAGCCCACCCTCATGTTTCTATGACGCTTCTATCCGAAGATATTTCTTTCAATGGAAGTCTATGGACTTGTTGCTAGGGTGCTCTAAATGGTTGCTAGGGCGTGGCTTGAAAGCTTCATGATGATCCTGAGAGACTGATTGGTTGCCTGAGTAAAATGAGCCTGCCCCCTTGTCTCTATGACGCTGTGATGCAAAGTCATGTTCAATACAAAATTCCTATGCAAGTTACCGGTTTGCCTACCGCTCGAACAGGTCAGTGGATGACGCGGGGGCACTGGCACTTCATCATATTTTGCAGCCAGTGTTGGGGGTAACGAGTTACAAAATAACGGATTACAGTAACGATATTACTTTTTTGGGTAACGAAGTAAAGTAACGCATTACACTAAAAATATCAGTAACTATACTACTTTACTAGACTATAGGAACGCGCTTTCCTGCGTTACCCAAGCCGTGTTTTCATGTGTGTAAAGCTCTGATCTGTCGAAGTGGTGCGTGCATGCCTGTGTGTGTGTGCTTGCCTGGGCACCGTTGCCATAGAGATCGATTTGAGTGACGTAGCTGCTGGTGCAAAGGACAGAGAGGAATGGAGATGGAGACGGAGACGCGAGTTTCGGCTAGTGGCGATATTCACATTACTTTCAGTTTATTGCTCGAAAGGACAAAAATATTTGCCAGAAATTCACTCTATGCCCTGGCAGGCAAGTACTGGACATCGGGACTACCGGGAGATTCACGGCTTTTTGGGCCGATCCGATGCATCTAAAACTTTTTTGTTCGTTTGTCTTAACGGCTCATAAAACTCGTACATCGGCGGCCCATTCGTTTTGTTTTGCTTAATTGGCGGCGCTGGGTAAGTGCTGGTGTAATGCATTGGTTAAAAAAAGTCAGCATTAGTTTTTTTTCTGACAGACCGGCCCATGAAACACGTAGATTGGCCCATTGGTTATTTTCTTGATTGACACTGGACTGGCCCAATCACATCTTTAAACGCCTCCCCCCTTGGGCTTTGAGCGAGCGTGCAGTGTCAGTGTATCTGTCAAAATCTCTTATATACGGTCTATGGTCAAAATACAGATGGAGAAGAAAGTTTCAGTTTTGCAGTTTCCGTCAAAATAAAATACAATGTTTATCTCTGTCCAGCCCTGATCATGTGTCTACCACCACGGACATAATCCTGTTGTTTGTAGATTTTACAGTGAGGCATATTTCTTTGTGCAGACAGGGATAGTTATTTTATATGGTTTTACATGCCATTTTTATCGGCTACATTTATAAACACTATGCGGACATGCAGGCTAAATGATGATAGGGCTATGATGTTTGTCCATGTATCTACACGGTAAATTAAGAAACGGGAAAGTAAAGTAATAAGTAGTGAAGTTACTTTTCAAATGCAGTAACTAGTAAAGTAATCTCATTACAATTTACAGAAGTAACTAGTAACTAGTAACTAGTTACTTTTTTTGAGTAACTACCCCAACACTGTTTGCAGCACCTAGACACTCCCAATACATATGTACGAGTATTGTTTCTGGACTACAGCTCCGCTCTTAATACGATCCGGCCGACGAAGCTGACCAGTAAGCTGATAGAACTGGGAGTACCAATTACCACTTGTAATTGGATAACAGACTTCCTCACAGACAGGCCACAGGTGTGAGGACGTGAAAGACGGTCTCAGCTGAGCTCACAGTGAGTACAGGTGCCCCACAAGGATGCTGTTTGTGCCCTATACTTTTTTCACTATATACACATGACTGTGCCACCAACTCGGACAATAACAATATTGTCATTAAATATGCAGATGACACCACTATCCTTGGCCTCATCAAAGGTGGCAATGAATCATCATATAGGGACATGTTTCACAGGGTCACTGTCTATGGGGAGGACAATGATCTTGTTCTCAACATAGACAAAACAAAGGAACTCTTTCTGGACTTTAGGAAGAGAGCTTCCCCGCTACAGCCTCTAACCATCAAGGGGATTGAGGTGGAACGAACTGACAGCTATAAGTTCTTGGGACTTCATATCTCCGAGAATCTCAGCTGGGCTAAAAACACTGTTGCAACAGTGAAAAGAGCTTAGCAGAGGCTGCATTTCGTTAGGGTACTGAAGAAGGCCGGACTTAAAAGTCAACCTCTAACCCATGTTTATAAAGGCCTTGTTGAAAGCATCCTCACCAGTGGTATCACAGTGTGGTATGGCAACACCACCCTGGCTGAGAGGAAATCACTGCAACGGGTCATTAAGACTGCTGAGAGGGTAACCGGCTCAAACCTTCCCTCCATGGGCACTATATACATCCAGCTTTGCAAAAGAAAAGCACAGAGCATCCTTAAAGACAAACACCACCCAGCTTATGCCTTGTTTAAATGGGTGGACACAGGCTATAATTTGAGACATCGTAGGCCTGTGAGCATTAGCACCCACAAGGCCCGTTTGTTTAAAAGTGTTTTCCCAGCCACTGTCAGGCTAGTGGCACAGGACATTAAGGAGGGAAAACCGTATCCTACTCCATGTTTTTAATTATCGTAATGATCAAGTGCAATAGTAATTTATTCTATTTAGAGTTTTAATCTTGAATGCACAATATTACTATTATTTATTCTAATGTGTATTTATCTATACTAGGTAGGTTATGTATACACCGGTTCTGTATGTCTTTTGCATTCCTTTTAAAATGTCTAGTCGCTCTCTGCTCTACCTCATGATGTGCATGTGTATATGTGTATGAATGTGTTATCTTTTATACATTATTTTTAATTTAGAACTTGACTTTGAGAAACGCATAAGCATTCCAATGTACCTGTACTGAAACGTACCTGTGCAAATGGCAATAAACTTTTGAACTTGAACTTATAGGATAAACACGTGTGCGCAATCCCTGTTTCATGGGCCGTGCTTCACCATAGTATGTCTATGGGGCAATTTTGGGCTCCTCTTACACCCCAGGGGTTCAACTTACACCCCATTGCGAAGTATGTTCAAATGTGGTAACCCACACATTTCTACAAAATCCTCCCTCAGATAAATGACCCGTCAAAATGTGTCACAATGTAAAGTCTATGGGATTTTTTTCGCCTGCCGGACGAACATCGTTCACTCAATCGCTTATAAAAGTCAAAACTCAACTCTCCTCAATAATCCACACGATTTGATGTCCACCTCATTCATGGGTCTCTGACAAACGGTGCGGGACGAGTTACACGCCAAAGCTTTTACAGAAGAATAATAAGTATGCGAGATAATTTTTATGGCGAGCTCCAACAATATGGTGTTTGGACTTGATTTTTCTCTTATCTTTAGTCTTTATTACCTTTCTTTCTATCTTTGTTTTTGTATTAATTCCACTAACAATTCACAAATATGTAAATTAGGCCCATTAATATTTATAAATATGCACAGGTGAATTTTTTTCAGGTGAAAAAATCTCTTATCTCAAGCTAAGAGAAAAATATGAATATCTACTGAATTTTATATATCAAATATCTGTTTTAAATTTAATCTTAACATGTTTATAAAGTCACCTAAAGTGTGTGAATGTTATGTACAAATCAAACTGATGACCCTGGTTTATGGTTGTGAACCTGAAATGTAAGAATCACACTCAAAAATCTCTGTTACAGGCGAAATAATCATAATATTGGACAATAAAACAGACAAAAATAAATGAATGTCTTTATTCAGATGCTGAATCACTTTGATGAAAAGCAGCAACAACAAATGATTTTCTTCCTTTGAGTAAGAAGATATGTATTTTTTATGTTTTTAAACATTATGTCAGGGTTCTGCCCTGGCAGCTTTGTCTTTGTTTCATGCATCTATGTTTGTGTTGTGCTTAAACATGTGGTTTTGTCTTTGTTTGTGTTGGCCATGTGCTCCTCTGTCCCTGCCTCCTTGTTTCCCTGTACCACACCCCCTTGTCTAGTTGTGTCCTCGTTTGTCTGAGTATTGTCACCTGTTCATGTTCTCTGCTCCCTTGTTTGGATTCTCGTTTACCTGAGTGTGCTCTCCTGTCCCTTGTCTGAGTGTGCTCTCCTGTTCCTCTTGTTCTCTGCTCCCTTTATGTGTCTTGTGTTTACTGTCTTGTGCTGCAACTTACTCAGCTAGTGTCTATTTAGTTGCATGTTCATTACTTGTTCTGTGTAAGCTCGTGGCTAGCAATTGGTTATTGTTGGTCATGTGCTTGTGTGTGATTTTCATGTTTGATGTGAGCACATGGCTTGTCTCGTTATGCTGCCATGTGCTCTATTATCTAATGTCTGACCCTGCCCATCTTGTTATCTTATTATTGGTTCAGTTTCCCCACCTGTCCTCCCTCGTTACCTGCCTTGTTTGCTGTCCCATTTATTCCCCTTGTGTTTGCTGTCCTTTGCCAGATCGTTATCGCACATCGTCGCATGCTGTTGTTACCCTGCCTGTCTGATGAGTCCTGTCGTATGTGTGTCCTACCATGTCTAGTGTATAGTGTTTTCCCCCACGTGGTAGTTTCTGTTTTGTTTTACTTTAATAAAGCTCATATTCCTCTGCATCCTTGAGTCCTCACTTCAACCCTACCTCAACCTGTGACACATTAATTACATGAAGCATTATTTTCATCAAGTATTTAATATTAAGGCTGTAAATTCATGTATTGTGTTTGACAGATGTGATGATCAGTGGAGTTGAGTTTTTACCTCCATTAAGGCTCGGGCTAAAAAATGGATAGAGTTTCCCAGTGAAAGACTGATCAGTGAAAGAGTAAATATGAGAGCTGGACTCCACATCATAAAAGGAGACCAGACCCTCCTCATAATCCACAAACACACCGACCCGCTGCGGCTTCACTCTCACACACAGAGAGACAGGAGGATCATCACCGGCCCAATATTCATTCCCATTCTTCAGCCGCACAGTCCAGTATCCATCACTGGGACTCGCTGTGATCGATCCCTTCCTGTCAATGGATTCTCTGGCCAATCCTAAAGTCCAGTCAGTCTTTCCCTTCACCTGCACCTCAAAATAAAATCTCCCTGAGGAGAATCCCTCCTTTCCCAGGACACAGGAACATGTATCAAATCTCTCTGGTTTGTCTGGGAGTTTCTGTCTAATGTCTCCACATCTCACTTGTTTTTCATCATCAGACAGGATGAGATTAGGATGAGCTGTATCAGGATCCAGAGTCACATCCACTGAGAAAACAGAGAATATAAATAACAATCCAGATATTTAGTGATGATGTTTGTCAGATATTTAGTGATGATGTTTGTAATATTTAATCAGTTGTTGATCATACTGTAGGTCAGTGAAGCTGTGAGTATCTGAATGTAATGTAGTGCAGACAGCAACTGTACCTGCATACTGCTGCATCCTCTTCACATCTGTAGAGACTAATGACAATAAAACATCAGCAGATCTTTGACATGTTTATGTGTGGAGTTATAGACAAGATTTAAGGTTATATTTAAAGAATTGTGAACAACATGTTTTATCTGATCAACGTGTGTTTGTGTGTGTTTTAGCACTGCTAAGCTGTTGGAGATTCAGGCCTGATATTTCACACACATCCCTCTTCTCATGAAGATCAAACCTGCCTCTTAAACACATGATGTCTATTCATTTGATTTTCTGCTTTTGTAGTTTTGGTGAAACATGTAAAATTATTATCCGCTAAATTGATTTGCAACTGTTTATGGAAACCCTTAGGAAATGTATTCACCGAATATATTGATGGAAAAACTGAAAGGACAAACAATCACAGAGTTAACTAAATATTAATGTTCATCTTTACAGTTTCCCCTCTATACAGTTTTACATGTATAGTGAATTTGTATTTCACTGTGGTGTATTTGATATTGTCGTACCAGTTTGCGTGAGTTTCTCCTGTAGAGAGTCCTGCAGTTTAGTCAGAGCTCTCCTCAGAGTCTCCAGACTCTCATCAGTCTTCACACTGATCTCAGACCAGTTCCTGGTGTCTCTAGAGCTGCACAGGGATGAGTAAATCTACAGCAGGAGAGAGGAGAAATGCTTCAGCATGGGGAGTGTTCTGGTGTCATATACTGCATTATCATTGATCAGAGAGATGTTGACTGACCTGTAGGAGCTGGAGGTGATCTTCAGTGTGTGAGAGCCGCTCCAGCTCAGTGTTTCTCATCTTTAGCTCAGTGATCTCCTGCTCCAGCTCTTCAATGAGCTCTTCCTCCTGTTCCTCTGCTGCTTTCTGCTGCTCCTCCATCATCTCCAGCAGTTCAGTCTGACATCTCTCAATGCAGCGGATGAGATCAGTGAAGAGCTCCACACGGGCTGCTTTCTCCTTCTCTGTGTTTCTCTGAACAACCAGGACCATCAACACATTATTAGTGGTGTTTACTAAGAGAAGAATCAGTGTTATTATTTATCATACTTCAGTGTTTTAGACGGTTTTCAAAATCCCTCATTCTGCACCATTTGCACTGAATGATTCCTCAAATCATGTGTCTTGTTGAGGAGAGATGTGTTATTACTTTACTAAGTGATCAGCGAATCACAGACGTGTCGATGTTCAGACCAGCAGAGCGACCGTGAGTGTGAAATTTATTTTATACAACAATTCAATAAACAATTCAAACCACAATAATAGGTAATTCAATTAATTAAATTTAATCATTTAAAACTCACTTTTCTGACTTCTGCTGAGTGTTTGACGTCTTGAATCTTCTTGATTCTGTCCTGGATCTTCTGCTGTGTGTCTTTCTGTGTCTTCATCAGTTGAGTCTATAGACAGAGAACGCACAATATGGTTTCATAATTGATTCATATCATAGAACATATGATTCCTCATGATAAGAGCCATTTAAAGTCAGTTTGTCAGTAACTTTTACCTTCTTCTCTTCACTCTCCTCTTCTAAAGAAACAGTGTTGTGGTTCTGGTGGTCTTTCAAAGCACACATCAGGCACACGATAGTCTGATCATCTCTACAGAACAGCTCCAGAGGTCTCTCATGTTTCTGACATATATAGTCCTCCAGATTACTCACAGGATTGATCAGTTTGTGTTTCTTTAAACCTGCCACTCTCAGATGACGCTCCAGGTGAGTTTCACAGTAAGAGCTCTGACACACCAGACACGACTTCAGGGCGTTCAGCTTTCTTTCCTCACAGACGTCACACAGAACTGCAGCTTTTTTCAGAACTTCAGCTTTTTTCTCAGGACTTTTCTTTTTATAGTGATCTACGAGCTCCCGGAGTGTGGTGTTAATCTTGAGATCAGGTCTGTGCTTGAATGTTTCTTTACAATATGGACAGTTGCAGGTCCGGCTGTTGTCCCAGCACTTATTCAGACAGGTCTTGCAGAAGTTGTGTCCACATGGAGTGCTGACTGGATCAGTGAACACGTCCAGACATATAGAGCACTGAAGCTCCTCAGTCAGTGGACCGGAGGAGGAAGACATCGCTGGAGAGAGAAATGAAGAAGATAAATCACCTACTAGTCTAAAGTTTGGAAACACATTTTACTTTCTGATCTAATGACTTTTGCTTGAAGGACTGAAATAACAATTAGTATTATTATTAGCCTATTATTATAAATGGACGAGTGAAGGAAAAGACTGAACAAGCCTCCCGTGAACTCATTTAATACTGTTTATAAAAAATCTCACGATGCACTTCATGACGCTGGTTGAATGTAAAGAATATCTAGAGACAAAGAGTCTTTGAAGAAACTCAAATATATGAGAGATCATGTACAGTCAGCTGGTCATTACTGCAAACCCAGAGAAAGTGATCAGAACCCTAATGTGAAGCTCATTACACAAACACTTACTGTAGCAAATAAATAAATACATGAAGGAGCAATATTGATTTTAAATGTTTTTATCTGTTACTGTTCACTCCTGAACTGTATATTAAATATTATATGAGAAGACTGTAAGTTATTCATGCACTAATTAATTCTTCTTCTGTTTTTTATTTATTTATTATTACTTGTATTTACTTACATGGAGGTGCTTCCTCAATACTCTGTCTCCTGTTTTTTCTTGCTTTTGTTGATGTTGGTGAAGATTCTGCCGTTGTTCTTCCCTCTTCGTTTTCAAGAATAGAAATGTTATTGAACGATCAAAGAACTGATAAGAAATATCTAATGTGTATTTAGTCACTGAGGTTTAAATGAAATCTTACCTCGAGTCCGATTTAGTTTTAATCATTCATCATAATATTATTTCAAGTCAAATTTATAGCAAATTGGTTAAGAATTTATAGTGAGGGAAACACAACCATTCATTTGAAATTCAGTAAGAAACTAAATTTACAGAATAATCTGAATTTTGACCTGCTGTTTAGATTAACCAAAGTACAAAGTTCAAGTGATTTATTTTCCAACAAAACTATATATATATATATATATATATATATATATATATATATATATATATATATATATATATATATATATATATATATTTATATATATGTATATATATATATATATATATATATATATATATATATATATATATATATATTGTACTTGTACTTTTTTGAGTATATTTTTTAAATCTGTAATTTTACTTGTACTCAAGTAGAAATTAATCTAAGTAATCTACTTCGCTACTTGTAAAATCATATTTCATTACTGAGTACAATTTGAATTGATAATCAAACCTTTGACCGGCATTTCGGTAGCCAATAAAAATATCTGATCGTAAACGGACCAATAAAAACCCTGATATTTGGACTGAAAAAAGCCGCCGCAGTCTGAGGTTTTTAAGAGCTGATCATAAGTGAAGGAGGCAAGTAGCTCAGAGTGATTAATAGCTGGACTGAAAGTTTGGAGACACAACAAACGACATAGATACATTTCGATAGTGAAATATCTGACAATACTCTAATACTCATTTTTCTGAAGTATATAGACGGTTTCAACGGCAACAACATAAACAGCCGTTACTGCGCATGCGCGCCTTTGTGGCCCAAACTTAACTTCCGGTAGACTTCTGCAAAGAATCATTAACAATAGAGGCTGCGTTATCTTTCTTATGCGTCATCTTTCATTTTAATTGTGCAACATTATCAGAATGAGGTCATTGACAGCAATGCCGGTGTAAATTAGTAGTGAGATTTCAATGAAGAGCTGCGCGCTGACGCTAAAATGACTTAAAGTTATACTGCCAGAGGAATAATTGAAATACACTATGATTTTTATTTTTAATGTTCTATGTTTTTGTTTCAGAATGTTTATTATAATCTCCTGTCACAATAGCGTAGAAGTGGGGGGAAGCGTAGGCGTAAGCAGGGCTCGACATTAACGCTTGTCCTGAACAAGTGAGAGTGAATTTTACTTGCCCGACAGGACAATTAGCCTAATTAAAACGTCAATAACAACAAAATAACTATATAGGGAATCACCAAAAACGTGAGAATGATTCAGCATTCATTTAGTGTAAGTGTCGAATGATTTAAATAATGTACTGACGGACGGACTCGCATTGCCTCATGAGAAAGTGAAGCAAATGAGCGAAGCACACACACAGAAACTCATTTAAAATACTGCGGTAAAAAAATTATCCTGAGTTTTTATATTAAAAAGTAACGCGTCTTTGCATTGACTTAACATTGAAATCACTCGCGCCTGACGCGCTATTCGCGTCCGGTGTGTGGGTGCAGTAACGCATCTCACAGGAACACGTAACCGTGTTTTCATTACTGATTCCTACTGGTGGTTTAGTTTCGTGTTAAAAAGTAACTTTCTAACATTTGTTATTTGTTCAAAAAAAATATTTAAAACAATCTCATAACATTATTTAATGCAGTTGTATTTTTTTCAGTGTAAATTATTTAATTTGACAGTGTCGTCTTATTCTAATTTAATGATCAAATTGTAAAACATTTAAATGAAAGATGAAGCATATATTTAAAATGACTAGGGAATAATGCCTAAAATATCCTAAATATGGAGATTTAAATAGCCTATGTCAAAAGCTTACTGAACACTGATGAGAATGTTGCTTCAGAATAAATTATATTTACAACACACAAAAAAATAATATATAGGCTATATTTTTCTGAACAAGCAAATTTGAATTTGAAAAAGTGAATGACCGATTCACTTATTCGCAGGACAAGCACATGAAAAGGCTTAATAGCCCCGAGTTATATATTTGATATAGTATTATGGTTATGTGTCGAGCCTGAGTATAGTTTTATACATCAGCCCAGTCTATTCTGTAAAATTTGTGATAGGCTATGCAGAGTCAGGGTTTTTAGCACATTAATCTGACAATAAATGTGGCACACGCAGTTTTTATTATGCAACAACAAATCATAAAAATAATGAATTCATTATATTTTATAATTTTATAATTAATTTGGGCTAATTAATAAATCACAATCCCGTGCTATATGGGCATTGATATAAGATGAACCAAGAGTGGTTTTACACTCCGTGATAAAGGCCTATTACAGACCTAATTTCAATATTTTGCGGGAAACTGAAATCCGATCAGTTATCCAGATACAGAGAGCACTTGATGAACAAATGTAAACGCCGACAGCGACACTGATTAACTGACGATCCCTCCTGATCTGCCTGATCCCTCTAGAGTACATCATTACAATAACAAGCTAAATAAAATACAAAAAGCCTTGTTACACAAAAATTTCGCCACCACTAGCCAGATAACACAATAAACAAACACAGACCGGAAGTTAACTTCGGGCCAGGCGCGTAACCGTGGCAACGCGTGTGCGTTCGATGAAACCGTCTATAGCCTACAGCCCTACCAGCTGCGCGTTCTCATTCTCTCATCTCTCCGACAGCGAGTTTGACACCCTCCCCTCAGCGCGGGATTGCAGGTATTGCGCATCATTTTATTCATACCTGCAGGTTCTCTTACGAGAGTTCTCTTGTACTGCGTCGAAGACGATACGGGAAAGATTCTTTCTCGAGATATTGAAGCCAAAAATTTATCCTTAATTTTGTAATAATGTAAAACGCTTTGCAACAGCATACAGCCTTAGGGCGGAACAGCTTGCGGGCCTATTGGCTGCTCTGCAGCAAAAGCAGCAGCCTATGCGAGGCCTCTCATGACGCTTGACCCAATGTTCGCCGCTGCGTCACACATTTTTTCCCGCACTAAAAGAGCCGAGCGTCTTTTTCAAGATGCCTCGCAACTCCTGTGGCTCGTGTAGAGCACCACTCGGCGACGGGGACCACCATGTGAGTTGTGTTTCCTGCCTGGGTGAGGACCACGCAGCTCTAGCTATCGCTGATGGCGGCTGCCATCACTGTGAAATGATGCCTACGGTGACTCTGAGGACTCGCCTGGCTTTGTTCGCTGAAGCTGCACTTCCGCCCGCTGTAGCGCCGCGTCGTAAAAAGCACCGTGCTCAGCGGAACCCGGAACTTCCCTCCACCACGAGGAGCTCGCCGGCTTCGCTGGACTCTCTGACCGACGGACATAATATGGACGATGAGATGGAAGCGTCTGTGGAGGACGACTGCTGTTCTCTCCTCGCTTCGGGTAGCGAGGGATGGGCGAGCTCTGTGGATCTCTGTGAACGTCGAGGAGGAAAGGCATTGAAGCAGAGCTGATGCGTCTGCTCACGCAGGCCGTCGCGAGCCTCGGCCTCGAGTGGTCGGCGCCCAAGGAGCCTGCGCTTAACCCGCTGGATGGCTGCTTTCTGGCGGGGGACCGTGCTTCGCCGTACTCACGACTCGCGCCTTTTCTTCCTGAGCTTCACGAAGAAGTCGCGAAGTCCTGGAAAGCCCCTTTTTCAGCCAGGGTGCGTACTTCTGCCTCAGCAGCATTCTCCGTTGGACGGTGCTAGAGACAGAGGATACCAGTCCCTCCCTCCGGTGGAGGAAGCTGTAGCACCTCACCTTTGCCCAGCCTCTACTGGATGGCGGGCCAAGGTAGCGTTACCATCCAAAGCTTGCTGCATGTCTTCAGCTCTGAACAGTCGCGCTTACGCCGCCGCTGGACAAGCTGCGTCGGCATTGTACACGATGGCGGTGTTACAGATCTTCCAGGCCTCAACAGGCCCGAGACCTGAGACCGCGCTCTCGCTCGGCTGGACGCCGCCCCCCGCCGCGTGGGCCTCGGCCAAAGATCGTGATCAAGTCCGAGGCCTCCAAGCCTTACTAGCCCGTTTGCCTGCACACAAACGCCGTTTTTACGGCGACCCAGATAAATCTGAAAAAGAGTGTAATTTCTGGTGTCCCGGCTACGGCCGATGGTGTAATGTGTGTAACTGTAATGCCCACAATCCAGTGCCCATTCGTACACACAATCACAGCCCTACACAATATAGGGCTTGCACACATAAAATCGACTCATGTCGATTGTGCATCACATGTAGTGAATGTGCCCGCTATTCAGTGCCCACAAACACTACACGTGTTTTTCTATAAAAACAAAACCAATGCACGGCCAGTCAGTTCTAATAGACAGTACTCCCAGTGCTATAAATGTGGCCCGCTGTCACGCACCCACATTTATTCCCAGACATGCCGAGCCCTACTGGGCTCGCCCCGCGCTCTCTCTCGATTAAGCGCACCCCTGCTCGATTAAGCTGCAAACACAGCGTCCATGTTACAGCACACGGTTGCTCTCGCGTCGCCGCCATTTCGCGACCAGGGCCCAGATTTCATTCTACCCCTAATTACTCGTGCGAATGCATGGGAAAAACTTCCCGGGGTTTCAGAGTGGGTGCTGAACATTATAAAAAGAGGCTATTTGCTACAGTTCTCGCGACGCCCCCACCGTTACACGGCGCGGGTCGAAACTACGGTGAAAACAGAAGTAGCACATCTACTTTGAGCCGAAATAGCGAAACTATTGAGCAAAGGGGCCATAGAGCCTTTATCTCAGGCTCAGAGCGAAGGGGGTTTGTACAGCAGATATTTCCTGGTGCCAAAGAAAGACAGGGGTCTCAGACCCATTTTAGATCTGAGGCAGCTGAACAAAGTGCTTGTGAAGCGCAAGTTCAGAATGCTCACGACCAGAAATATCCTCGTGCAGATTCGCAGAGGGGACTGGTTTATGTCAATAGATCTGAAAGACGGGTATTTCCAAATACAAATTGCGTCACGTCACAGGCGATACTTGGGATTCGCCTTCGAGGGCCAGGCTTATCAGTATACAGTCCTCCCGTTCAGCCTGTCTCTAGCACCTCGTACATTTACAGTGTGCATGGACGCGGCGCTGGCACCCCTGAGACTCCAAGGCGTACGAATTCTGAATTACTTGGAGGATTGGCTGATTCTAGCCCAATCGCGATCAGAGCTTGTACAGCACAGGATGATATTACTCGAACACCTCGAGGTTTTAGGTCTCAGTCAACTGGGCAAAAAGTTCACTGTCTCCCAGTCAGAAAATATATTTTCTAGGCACAGAACTGGACTCGCTGTCTATGACAGCACAGCTGTCACCACAGCGCAGACTGAGTATTCTGCACATGATAAAAACTTTCCGTGGCGGCTCCATAGTTCCGCTCAGGAAGTTTCAGAGGATGATGGGTCTCATGGCCTCAGCATCATCAGTACTACAGCTGGGCCTGCTTTGCATGCGCCCGCTGCAGTTCTGGCTAAAAGCGCGAGTGCCGCGCCGAGCATGGGTTTCCGGTCTTTGTCGCCTCAAGGTCGATCAGGAATGCTTGTACCAGTCAGGTGTAAGCCTGGGGACTTCCTCGAGCGTGAAGGTGGTGTCTACGGACGCATCCACCTCAGGCTGAGGAGCGCTGCTCGTTGAGACGCTTTTGTCCCCGGATAAAAGGACATCACGTCCTGGCCCGTTCGGACAACATGTCAGTGGTGGCCTACATAAATCGCCAGGGCGGTGTCAGATCCCGAAACCTTTACAGGTTAACGGAACGCCTCCTGGTTTGGGCCCAGCACAATCTGCGCTCGCTGAGAGCTGCACACATTTGCCTAAATGTCGGCCCAGACAGACTCTCACGGAACAATGTTCCTACAGGAGAGTGGTCTCTACACCCACAGACAGTACAACTGCTCTGGAAGACATTCGGCAGAGCGAAAATAGACCTGTTTGCATCTCAGAAAAACACTCACTGTCCGAAAAATTTTCTCCAAGAGCAAGGACGCGCTGGCCCACGTCTGGCCCCGCTGCCCGCTCTATGCTTTTCCCCCCGTCTCGCTTCTACCTCAGGTATTAGAGCGAATCAGGGAAAGCGGATGCTCCGTGCTACTTGTGGCTCCGTTCTGGAAAAACCAAGCTTGGTTTCCAGTACTGATGCGGCTGACAGGCACTGCTCCATGGCCGATACCAGTGAGGAGGGACCTCCTCTCTCAGGCCAGGGGCTCGATTTTGCATCCTCGCCCGGAGCCATCAACGGGTACCCGCTAACCTCCCAAAGGGAGTATTAGACACGATCGAGCAGGCTAGAGCCCCGTCTACTAGACGGCTCTATTCCTCTAAATGGTCTGTGTTCTCTAGCTGGTGCTCAGTCCAGGGCGTATCACCCCTGCAGTGCGGGGAAACGGAGGTTCTCTCCTTCCTACAGGAGCTGCTGGATAAGGGTAGGACCCCATCCACACTCAAAGTTTACGTGGCGGCTATAGCAGCGTTAGTCAATCCAACGCTTGGCCGGTCACTTGGTAGGAACAACCTGGTTGTTTGTTTCCTTAAAGGAGCTAGGAGATTGAATCCTCCCAGACCTCCTTCAGTCCCCGTCTGGGACCTTTCTACGGTATTGGATGCCATGAAGGGTGCCCCGTTTGAGCCTGTGCACTCAGTTGACATGAAGCACTTGTCTTTCAAGACAGTGTTTCTTCTGGCTCTCGCTTCAGTGAAGCGTGTGGGGGATTTACAAGCGCTCTCGGTGAGAGCGTCGTGTATGGAGTTCGGGCCTAATGACTCTAAAGTCGTACTAAAGCCGAAACACAGGTATGTCCCTCAACACACCGTTCAGGGCTCAGGTTATCTCCCTGTCGGCTCTGCCGGCCTCCGAGGAAAAAGACGACGCTAGCTTCCTTTGCCCGGTTAGTGCGTTAAGAGCTTACGTGTCCCGCTCCGCTGCTTTTAGACAGACGGAGCAGCTCTTTGTTTCGTTCAGCGGACGTCCCAAGGGACTAGCTGCGTCAAAACAGAGCCTGTCCAGATGGGTAGTGGATGCCATAGCGCTAGCCTACGCATCAAAACGACTGCCGTGCCCGTTGGGCATTAGAGCACATTTTAAGAGGGGCATGGCCTCCTCGTGGGCTTGGTCTAGTGGAATCTCGTTGCAAGATATCTGTATGGCGGCAGGCTGGGCCTCCCTGTCTACATTTATAAGGTTTTATAACCTAGAGGTTCTCGCCTTGCAGGCCAGGCTTCTCTCAGTCTAAACAGACATATATGGTGTTTCTGCCCCGTTTTGTTCCGGCCCAGATTGCCAAACTGTTTTAAGCATCACTCACTGACAGTTATGTCTTATAAACAATGTATTGACCCAACATATATATTTATATACATATATATGCTGAAAATGCCCCTCGGGGCACTACTTGTAAAGGAATGATGCTATTCTAGCCCCTCTTTCCTATAACTCTGTGTGAGTTTTTTCTGGTGATTATACTATGTGTGCCCGGGGCGCGGGAACTACAGTAAGGTCATAGTCCAATATAGTTTCCAGAACAAAGGCTGCACATAAAATCATGCTTGTAGGGAAATAGACTGACATACACTGGCTTATAGATCTATATAAAACAGATATGTGGATCGTGAAACTTCTAGGAACAGGACTGTTCAAAGTTTAAGACAGTGGTCCTTTCCTTTTGAAAGAACTGTTTTTGCTTTATTTGAACTTCATTTCCAAAAGTCTCCAGTAGAGGCCGCCATTCTCTCACAATGACTGCTGTTATCAGTGTTTTGTTATGTATGTATTAATACTGTTATTCGCCATTGTGCCTGCAGGCGGCACTGCCACTTGTAATTAGTTGTTGAGTAAATAGAGAATGTTGGCTGTGTTATTTTAACATGGTATACACCCAAGTGTTTTTTACATGTTGATATTGAGAGTTATGTCAGATGTGCTGTGATCACACCTGGACTGGATTTTTTCTTTTGAATAACAAGTAGTTATTTGTAGTCTAGTACACACGGAGTTGGGCAAATTTAATCTAATTTGCTTTATGAATATCCAGTAAGTTTTTAAATTGGCAAATGGTTAGTCAACTTCTCCCCTTAAAAATAGTCTTGATAATAGAATATAAAAAAAACATTTGCATGTCCACCTATAGATTTTCTGCATCATCTTGTGGCTTGAAACATTCTGAATGATAGATTTGTCAATAATATATATAGGCCTACTTTTTTGGTCCCTGTAAGATTTCACTTTAATAGGTAATATTTGTCACTCCTAGGCAGTTGATTATTCTTATATTTTCACATTTTTAATGTTTTATCCTGTAAAGTTGTGTACACTATAGGATTTGTTAATACAGGTCAATCCTTCATAGCCGCTGATGTTTAACTAATGAATCACAAATCTGAGCTTCTGACATAATCTTTCACATCTCTGTGCCTGAGAATGCCTGAATGACTTTTTATTATCTGTGACAGTAGCCTATCTACTAGTTTATTTGCTCTGTTTGACAGCAAAGTTAAATGACAGTCATGTTCAAGATAGTGTTATAGATGCCAGAAAAAAATGGCAGCATTGTTTTCAGAAGAGATGTGACTCAGTCATCAGTTTGTTTGGTGATCTTACTTGCATCCATGTGCGGAAAATAAACTCTTGACTCATGAGTCGATATTTGAGTCACATCAGACAATCCTGAAGGCCAGTGAGAGCAGGATACCGATACACATCTAATGATTGTGATGACGTGCAGATAGTAAATATGTCACATAGTCTTTCCAGCTGTGTGACAGTGACAATGTACTGTGCATGAGTGCTTAATGGAGATTTTAAATAAAAGAAGAAAAAAACATTTGAGTTACAAGCATGAGTAATACTAATAGTGATGCTTGATTGTCTTTCTTTTTTTTTTTTCTTTTTTTTTTTACAATTGCAAAATTCCAAAGACCGAGATAAGAGATGAGAAACCATGCAAAAATTCTCTCCACCACAGAATTTCTGATTACTGACAATTACTGTGATTAGGGTCAATATTACCTGCAGGGGAAACTTCAGTACATCCCCTTCATAGTGAGCTCAGGAAGATAAGAACGCTGTTAGAAACAAAAATGTCTAAGACTGTAAATGTAGGTGTTGTTACTGGCTCTTAGACCAAAAGACTGATATGTGTTTGATATTTGATCATTTTACATGAGTTTCCACTTGCAGGATAGAGTCACAAAAACTGAGTAAATGAAAGCAATTAATATGCATTTACATACAACACTAACACTTAATTCGCTAAACAATAGTTTAGACTAGCTAAAGTGTGGGGCATTTTGTAAGGTAGCAGACAGTTCAGTTCAATACCACTGTGGTATTTTATTTTAAATCATATTTGAGAGTTCTGTCTGTCAGCGTATGAGCAAACCAAAAAAAATTGAAGATGAATTTCATAGTTTTGGGGAAGTCCAATGACCATGTGCACTAGAGACATGATCTCCCTCGTGACGCCTCTGTCTGAACCACTGAAACTCTAGAAAAATGATGTATCATTACTCCAGTCAGTGTATGACGACTGTCACCCCTGAAATAAGCACATCATATGATAATCATAATAAAGTATACTAAATTAAGTCTGGAAAATGACATACGTATGCTGTTGTCCCTCTCATAAAAGCTTTAGTTCCTCTGAAATCCTTTCACCTCCCCCAAAAGGCCACTTCCTCTGATAAAATGTATCTATTAAGGACATCTACAGCTCTTCATGTATGCGTTCTTTTCTGACGTCTTTGCTGCTGTGTGTGTGGTTTGTATTTTTCCAATTGAAATTACAAATGATTATTCAATAAACCCCATACAAAATACATCATTCTGTAGCCTTTCTTGGCAGTTTTCCCCTTCATGTTATACCACTTATTTAAGACCTTTAAAGTGTTATTTTACTTATATATTTTACTTTGTATTTTTTATATTAGTGCAAGGTCTAACAAATGTAAAAAAGTCATAACATAGCTATTTAAAAATATTATTTTGTCTTATATTTGTCTCTTTATTTCGTGTCTCAAGTTTTATCAGGATTTCAGCTTTCAGAAATCAAAGTTCAGAGGAATAAGAAGCTTTTCAATTTGCATGAAGGTGATTTTCTCATATTGAAGATAGTTCTTAATTTATCATTAAATATGTTTCACTCATTTAATGTTACAATATTTAATCTTTGAATTTTGCATACCGGTAATTTTTTTAAATAGAATAATATTTGTTTTACTCTTTCGTGAGAATGTTTCTGGATTACAACCATCTCTTGATTCGTGGAATGTAGTCAGGTGAAAAAAAGTCAAGATGTCCTTTATGATTGGGAATAATGTCAATAATATTACTTAATATAATGTTGTTAATCAGTTCCATCAGATTTTCTGGGAAAAGAAACATTTGCTTTTTAAATATAAACTCTCATGCATGTAAGTGAAAAGTTTTAGAAAACATTAGATGTTGTCAAATACAAAGGTCTGTCATGAAACTCTAGATGGTGCAGGCTAATATGTCTTTAACTCAATCTGCTTGCAATCACATCATTCTCTGTAAGGCACAGCTGATTGGTTCTTGCTGTATCAGTAGCCAATGAGCTCACTGCTCAACCTTCAAATACTTGGTTAGCATTTGCAGCAAGCTTCCAGAAACCCTCTACCTTCCCCAGCTCCACCTGTATAGATCTGCTATTGGTAATTCATGTACGCTATGTACAGCAGCAGCATGTCTTACTCGCGTATTAAGTCCTATACTTGCTCTGCAGCAACAGAAATAACAGCAGCAGCAGTGTAGCAGATCTATTCCACCAAGACCAAACATATTAAAATTATAATATCCATTACCATGCCAAACACTCCGTTAGTCGTCATGACAAACAACGTTATTCTCTCCAAGGCTAAATATCATTGAGGCAAAATGGTTAGCAAGTGGGTTATTTGCTTAGGTGGTGTGAAACTATCTGTGGTGTATATATAGCATTTACATTAGGTGGTTTCTTAGAAGGGAACAGTGATTTAAGTGAATGCATCCTTCACAGATGAAGCCGTCACTTGCAGCGTGAACGCTTCTAAAGGTCAGGTCTCCTCGAGCTTGTGATAAAGTATGTTCGTTCACACAATCACGCAGAGGAACAACACACAAGACATTCACTTGAACAGAATTTTAATAAAATTCAAAGACTGATGTGTACATAAATAAGGCATTTATCATCATAATATAAGATACAGCATAAAAAGCAAAGACACGCTTAAATGAGCTAAGAGCGCATTAAGATCTGATATGCCACTAAATGAAACGATGGCAAAAAAATTGCCTACTCAATATTGCAGACTTCCCTTTTAAAGTCTTAACAGCTTCAATACAAACTAACAGAGGCACCAAAAGTTCCATAACAGTGTTATTTGTGCATGTTTCATGATTTTGGCATTTACCTTTGAGAACTTTCACTGCTGATGATTGCATGCTTTAGGACATTTTATAAGTTAGCACTTATTAAAATGGGAAAATACACCAAAGGGTGCGTACTCTTCTACCTTTCTGGTAGTTCTGCTTAACAAGCGTCAGTTACGGCACATGGTGCCAACACGTTCAACCTACACGGTACTGCAGTCCATGCAGAACCACAAATAATAACACTTCAAACACAATTTTTTTCCACAAAAAAAATAATAATAATCATGCCATCATTAAATAAGATCTAATCTTTTATAAAAAATAATGACAAGGCTGATACTGAGAACCACAGCAAAAGGGTAAAAACCCTTTTAATACGACTAGTAGTGAATTCGCCATAGTTATACGTCAAATAACAATATTAAAAATGCAACCGAAATAAATCTTGGCTTGAATTGAGTCCATTTCATGACAAAGATTAAACATATATTAAAGTATAATTGTACTTTTAAGCTGTGCAGACATTAAAATAATTATTTTATTATTTCAAAACATGTCCTGACCGGGAACGGCATGACAATTTGTTTGACAGTAAATTCCGGGATTTTGGACCAATGAGATTTCACTGTGGGCGGAGCTACACTGCATTACATGACAGACTGGGACAAAATCACTTGTTGTGGTTGAGGTTGAGATCTTGGTGTAGCACACTCGGTGCCTGAATCTTTGTCTTGTTATCTAGTCTTTCAACAAGAATCATAGAGCCCCATCCTGAGACTGAAGGGTCAAAATCTCTGCTGCCAGTCTTTGTGGGTCCAGGAGAAATGGGAACCTGTCCATGGCCCGGTCCACCAAACGTGCATTGAAAATAGCAAGTAATTTCTTCCGCACCTGCTCCCGTTCGGACCATTGAGGACTGTGATTGGAAGGGGACCAGTGTCCATGTCCTCTCTCTGGCATCGCATTGTGGGATGCCGGAGGATAGCCACTATAATGGTCGGACCAGTAGCCCTGGTGGGGAGGAGGCCCTCTGCTGTGTGGAAATGAATACTGGGACATGTTGACGGGAGGGTAAATTGGACCTCCGCTGTAGGAGTGATAGCGGGGTTGACCGTAACCCGGGTTTGGTGAGCTGCTGTGGTGCTGACCGGCTCCACCAGCACTCAGGGATTGGTAGGAACAGCAACTGCAGGGTTGGGTATTGGCCGGAACGTAGTGATGCCGCCCACTGCTGGATGGTTTGGACTTCCTTTGGTCGCAGTAGTGATCACAATGGGGAGCTTCATGAGAATGACAGTCGTAAGAGCCCAAGCCAGAATCCATACCCTCTTGAGATCCGTTGTGGAAAGAATCCAGGCTTGTTGACGAATGCCGACGTTCTTTTTTCGAAGGAAACTTCCTTTGCGTTAGCGGGGGGGCTCCTTTAATGACAAGGACATTTTCACTGGCATAACTCTTCTTGAGAGATCCGCACACGTCGAGGGACAGTTTCTGTTCCAAAACTTCATCCAGAGATGGAGTCTGACTGGAAAGCGGCTGAGGTTTGTGCGTTGTGGATGAAATTTTGGCTTTCTCCCGGAGCTCATCGGCCAGGGCACGCTGGGATTGCTTGGTTCGCTCCGGATGATGGAACTTGCACTTGATTCCGTAAGTGCACTTCTTTCCTGCATTGATAATGGAAGAGTTTATTTTTTTGTTCACAAATAACCAAATCAAATGGGTGGTGAGCATCGTGCGATTTTGGCCACGATTTGGCCGTCTGAGACAAATTTTGCAAATCCTAAAAGATTCCTCTGATCCTAGTTTAAAATCTGAAGTCTTTGATCGTTAGTTTGACATGTTCACCAACAGCCGATTAATGACCGTTGCGATTTTACCTCAGACGAAATTCTGGAAGTGTCAGAAGATTTGACTCTCAGTCCTGCAGTGTGACTTCTCCTACGACTACCGTCAAATTGTCTTTTTTTAAGAAAAGCCATGACCAAAATGAACGGTAGAGATTTCTTTGTAGCCACCATTTCAATACCGCTTGTAATGCACTGGGAACGTATGTGTCATTGATTGATGATGTAAAACTCTGGACAAGTTTTCTTGCGTGTGTCCGTTTTTAACGTGTCTTGACTGTCGTACAGTTTGACATTAATGATGATGACAACTGAGATCTTACAGCATGACACGGCTTACAGCGAAGATCATGTTCGTACAGTCTGACAAGCAACAATCGTAAAGGACTATAATAAAATCGCAGTGTGCACCCGGCTTAATACATCTTACTGACATGCCATGTGAACACACTTGAACAGTGTCACTCATTCATTAAAGTCAGAAAAAACAAACTCACCATAAGGACAGGGCTGTTTCTTAGGTATACGTGGAGTCTTCCTGAGAAAGTTGTCGAGGGTGGGTCCATGTCTTCCCAAAGGGTCATCTGGAGGCATAAACCTAGAAAAAAGCAATGTGAATTTAATCAAATTGGAAAGAATTAGCAGCAGGGCTATTATCAAACAGCGTGACGTATGCTGCAAATGACCAAAATGCAACAGCACTTACTTGTCATTGACGAACGAGTACATCAGAAGCCTCTCCTCTATAAAACGCTTCCACTCAGGACGTTCTCCTTGCAGATCTCGGTAAGTGTCATTGGATACAATGATGCCGTCGGAATCATAGGCCAGCTTCACGATAAAACGGTCATCATAGCAAACCACTCGTTTTCCGGCCACCCTTCTGGATGGTGTGAACACCAAGAGCTTCCTCCGTTCTAATTCCCGCAGAATGTGCTGATCTGAAGAAAAATATTCATGAAATAAGTGTTGACGCATTATGCAATTGTTAAAATTAGGGCAGTCATTTTGATGCTATAACTTAGTATACTTATTTTAAAAAATGACCATACAATTAACATATTTAGTCATGCAGCCTGACAGTGTGTAACATTTGTAATAAGAAATTGGAGTATTTTAAACTTGAAATGTGTTTTGCACTTTCTAAAATTAAATCTATACGAGTAAGACATATATGCATTGGCTAGATGCATATGTCTCATGCATATATATGAACCTCGGACACATTAAAAAACTTGATTGTAAAATGAATTTCTGTGAAATGTAAGCCAGTGATAGGTTTACAGTATGTGCGTGATATGGAAAAAAACAAACAATATACTGACTTCTAAAATTACTTTTTGAAATATAAATTTAATGTTTTTTGTCTGTCAAAAAAATGTCCTCAGCAAATATCAATATTTGATTGACATGAAGTTAACAGCATTTCATGTTATTAGTTTGACATTGTTATTGACATATGAGATTAACACCATATCATTTAATTGGTTTGACATAATGTTATTGATTTACAGCCAATGTTGGAACACACTGTCTACTCTGTTAAAACTAAAGAAGTCTTGTTGGTTTTCAAGTATACTTTTGGACCAGCTGGAACAAACACCCCAAGGGAGAAAGATTGTTGGCATCTTAATTTGCTTGTGATTTCCATTGGGCACGTGCCCATTTACACATCGACAGTTTAATTAAAAGGAAGCAGGAATTCAAACATATTTATGCAATGTTTGCATAGTGAAATGGCAACAGTTGAGACAAATCAACATCACAACTAACCGTTGGTTTCACGGTATTATTACTACAACCACAAAGTTGCATTATTTCCCTCTAGCTAGGTCAAACTTCTTGAGAGATTGGCAAACAAGCAAATCAAACAGGCTGGTACATTGGTACAAAAGCAGCAGTCGCGTTATTACACTGCGGCCTTCTTTGTTTTACGAGGAAGTAACGAAAGTTTTAAAAACCCAAGGTACTTGCCAATATATCCGATTACATACTTCATTCAGTCAGCTACAAAAATTAAATCATTTAGGGTTTTCCCATACTTCCAGTTCTATTATTTTACACATGCGTTTGATTGGGTTTAAAACCAGACATAAAAAAACAGAACTGCATTTCTAGTGATCCATGTAAACTTTAGTTGAAAAATCAATCATGCATTATTTGCAATCTCCTGTCATCATCTGTTGCCTCTTTGTTTGGCCATTTGGTTGCTATGAGGAAACAGACACTGCTTATGGGAATGTTCTTTCGGACAGCAGGAATCGTTCCCGACACCAGGTGCATTCCCTTTTCCTCACCTGTAATGGGCACATCAGGTCGCGGCTGTTCTTTTCTCCAGGAAGGCACAAACACGGTGATATCAACGTGACCCCGCTCCAGGAAAAAGTTCACTGCCAGCTGGATTCCCAGACAGGAAAAAACTTCCTTGTTCCCGTGGCTAAGAAAAAGGTTTTAGAAATTAGGTTTGAATTTGCATAATAAATTCATATTGCATGTTGTACAGACATTAATTCATTTGGCAGGCACTTTTAGCCAAAGCTACTTACAAGCAAGGAATATCAAATTTGTAACTTTTTAAATTGAAAGTTATTTTAGAGCAAATCAACTACATAACCAACAGACATAATGAGATCTGCTGATGAAAGCAGTAAGATGATATCAGTTAATTTTCTTTCATTATCAGTTTAAAATAAATGTTGTTATACTTCCTTCTAGACAGTAGCAGACTTGTCAATAGGCAACATAGGGTGATGTACAATTCAGATAAATCACAAAAGTGGTGCAAGTGTTATTTTTTTCAAAACAGATACAATTAGATGAACAAGTACATTTTAGTTTAAATCCAAGCTGTAAATCACCAGAAGTGGGTGTGTGAAAAGTCTGTTTTAATAAGGTACTTAAAAGTGTCTGATTTATAGGAATAAAAATAGCACAAAGGTGGGCAGAGCTATCCAATCAGACGACATGTTGCAATGCTGTTGGGCCTGTTCAGTTTCACAGTGTACTTTTCACAGACATTCTCCTTCAAGATAGAAAGAAGGAAGGGAGGGGACTGGAAACGGCACTGATTTGCATATAAGATTATTTGCATACTGGAGTAATGACAGCTACAGGAGCCTGGAGGGGCAAATCTGGACTCTACTTGCAAATGCGGGTGAAATACAAAGGGAAGGGAGGGTTTTAAAAGACGCAGACGGCATACAATGCTTCAAAGGATCACAAGAAAACTGCAAATTCACTTTGGAAACATATGATCTAACTTCTCCAAATAACTTCCTAATTTTCTGGTCTGACATTTGGAATTAATCACTCATTACGACAAATCCCACGCAAAGAATTTGTTGAGAAAAATACTATGATGTGGAGTGTCCAAATACCATTCAGTCTGTCCAATAACGTTTATCTGTTTTCTATTACCGGTACATGATTGCCAAATACATATACATGCTCAAATAAGCGGTCAGTCATGACTCATAAAGTTGCCCTTCACATGAGCCCAAATACATGTGAACGTATTCACAAAAACAGAAGGAAATGGACATGATTTGCACATTTTTAGGAATGTGTGTGAGGAAACACTGGGTTTTATTAAACGGTGACAATTACTGAATGCTTGTAAAAATACACAGTACAAAGGATAAACAATTCTCAACCGTTCCCTTAATTTGTAAACACTATTCATCAATTTTACAGTAAACAAACAGACTTGGCCATGTAGTAATGAACATTCCTCGATTCATTATAATCAGAATAATTATTTGCAAAGCCAACTATAATTAAGACAAAAAAGTGTGGCACTATTAAAACATTAGCCCAACAGGGCAACTTTTTGCTAAACCATTTTTGATATTCCGTTTAAATGGCAAAAAAATTGCACTTTAAAATATTTCAAAAAATGTAAAGGGAAAGCAGCCTTAAATAGAACAACATGTACTAGTTCTATAAAAACTGTTATCTAGTGATTTTTAACATTTAAAATGTCCTGTTAAACATTTGATACAAAGGAAAGGGTCATCAAAATTAATATTGCCTTTAAATTTATTGTAAATAGGAATAGCAAAGGGATGGGAGAAGTAGTGTCATTTAAAGCATGTCACGTGTACAGTAACTCACCTCATGGCTACATTAGACCCATCAATGACTATCGGTCTGAGTGCGTCCTCGTCCTCTACCAGCTCTTCCGGAGCACTTGACACTGCCAGAGCACTTTGACTTTGGGTTTTACTGGAACCATCCCCACGTGGAACCAGCACCGGGGACGCTGTAGGTTCCTCTCTCTCTTCAGATTCCCCAGCAGCCTGTATCAGCTCCCCCAGAACCCTGTTGGTGTCTGCGCTGAGGCCGAGTTTCAGGAAAGCGGCGCGGACCTGCGTTTGGGAAAACCCCAGCTTGAGGAACAGGTCGAGCTGGGTCTGAAAGTCAGACCCCGGTTCTGAGGATTCATCTGGAGTCAGGCTGGGCTGAGCCGGGTCCATTCTGACGTCACAGAAAACGGGAGGGTTGTACAGAGACGTAGGTGCTGTTACCCATGCGTTGGTGGGGTTTGCGTCAGATTTGTGTGATCCTACGCTGGATGACCAAAGGGAATCCAAATACAATTGTAACGTGGGGATGGTGCCGATTTCAGCACTCATCTCTTCATCTGGAAAAACGTCCTCGTCAGTCACGTCTGTTTGCAGAAAGCGTAATGTTAGAGATAAGATAAATTAAGCATTTATAACCTCAGATGACAACGTTTGAACAGATGAAACTAAGATATCATCTACAGATCACATGGCAATACTATGTGACAATCAGACTGATATTTCAAACATTTATAAATGTATGAATCTAATTAGAAATCTTAAACCAATTAAAAATTACAATAATAGCTACAATTCTGATATGGTTAAAATAAAGACAAACATTTTATTCCCAAAAATAGGCTACATCTTTTTTTAAATAAACAATATTTTATTAAAATTAGTTAGTTCTATAAATTATTAGTGTATATTTATATTAAAACTTATAAAATGTATGAATATTTATAACTAATAATTCATATTTATTAACTCAATGACATCTAGAAGCAAACAAGCTGTAAAAAGCAATGCATCTAAACTGTTAATGTACCTTTTGAACAGGAAATGTCATCTTCAGACGTGAAACTTTAGGTTTCACAGCCATTAAAAAAAAATAGTAGGTTACTAAACTCATCTAGTCTTATATATTTTCACTACAACACCGACATCAAATGATTTCAGTTTTAATTATCTTTATTTGCGGGGCGTTCCCGCATTCCAACACATGGACGCGCTCTATACCCCTTTTTAACTTCATCACTTTGTTTACAAAAGTTTTAAAGTTTATTTCTACATACTACTTGACAAAATAAGTAGCCATTAAACAGTTCGCTATCAGAAATGTCAATGACAACTACTAGGAAAGTCAATTTACCGAATCTATCGTTTAGTGTACTTAAATGTACAGATAAATAAGTTAAAACAGTTACAAGCAAACCAAAAGTCATACGAACCTTTACGTTATCTGTTCTCTGTGTTTTGAGGTGCTGTCTTGTGGTAATTAAGTTAATACGTTCATAAGTTTCACTCCTGATGAACCCAAAGCAGCAAAATGCTGGAGAGAGATTCGACCATAGACAGTATATGGTTTCGACACACCTTTATGTCGCAAAACCAGGAAGTAGGCTAAGCAAAGACGCACTTGTTGACGTCACGGAGCGGAGGCCTTTGGATTTTACCAGACAGTTCTCTTTTTCCTCCATAAGTTTACTGGTATATTTTTGTCAGTCCAAATTAAACTTATAAATATTACCCTTGAAATGATATCTTATAAACAGATTTAATTGTGATATTGATATATTTTGTACATTGTATGATTTATTTTAGAGTTTTTGGTTAGATTTCTGTTTATTTATTAATGACCCGATCATGCCCAGATGTCAACTGTGTTTTGGGAAAGTTTTATTCATATTTTTTTTTTCCACTCATGACAGATCTTATCATAAGGAATACATTTTAATTAACATGTTACTTCTATTAGCTGAATGTTGTGTATATAAATAATGGTCAAATAAGCCTTTGTTTTTAAAGGCAGAAGTTATTTAAAACACAATATTAACTTTGAAAAATAAGAAGCTGTAAAATGTGTTAATATTTGTAAAAAGAAAGAAAAAAAGAAAAAAGGAGAAGTTATCCTTGCTTAAAGTTATATATGACAAATCTAAACCATGTATTGATGTTTTACACGTTATGTCAATTGTAAAAACGTCCCATTAAAATCAAGTTTCACGTGTCACATGACAACTGATGTCATATGAGAACTTTACGTTCCACTTTTTATTTCCCGAAAGCTATAGTCTTAAAACATCAATAACTATTTTAATTCAAACTCAATAGTCTTAATAATAATTAAGAAGATAACAGTATATGATGTATAGTCTGTAATGTTATTAATGTATTTTTTTGGTGTATGATTCTTTAAATTAACCTTTTAAGCAAATGGTCTACATTAGTGAATTTCCCCAGGAATTAAAAAAAAAAAAATATATATATATATATATATATATATATATATATATATATATATATATATATAGGCCTACTACCACACACACACACACACACACACAATATGACAGTGAGAAGTGAGTGTGTAATTCCTGGTGCTTTTGTAAATTCTCATTATTACTCTTTAGGTGATTATTTCCTCAAAACCAGGCAAATACTACACATCACATCTGGCTGATGTTATCTTCAGGTCAAGAAATACAAATGTCAAGAGAATAACTGTTACAGAATCATGAACATTTTGGTATGTGTTAAAAGTAATTTCCTTTGTGGTTTGTAAAAAGGGAAGCCCCTAAGTGAACACAGTTGCATAGATTGCAGAGGCTCCTCACCTTCACCGCAGAGCAAGAATCTTTTCTTGGCAAACAAAACAACGAATGACAAAATACTGTTTATTTGTGTATTTTATTTGACTGACAGGATGTGTTGCTGCTTATGATAAATATATGCTGTAGTTTATAGAGATCAAATTGTGGAAGTGTTCAAGATTTAAGTGGTGATTATGTTTATTTTATTAAGACTAAGATTCCCCTTATAATGTTTAGAGTAAAGGAGATGGTTGGGGTCTTGCATGAACTTTGTGGCATTTTACCTTTTTAATAATTTTCTTTCTGGATATGATAGTTGTCACAAGATGTTCATCATGTAGTGAATGAGATTCATCCTCTGATGGAGAATGTTTGGCATCTTCTGCTGGATGATCCTCTCCTGTAGACTGAGTTTCTTCTGCTGGATGATCCTCTCCTGTAGACTGAGTTTCTTCTGCTGGATGATCCTCGCCTGTAGACTGAGTTTCTTCTGCTGGATGATCCTCTCCCGTAGACTGAGTTTCTTCTGCTGGATGATCCTCTCCTGTAGACTGAGTTTCTTCTGCTGGATGATCCTCTCCCGTAGACTGAGTTTCTTCTGCTGGATGATCCTCGCCTGTAGACTGAGTTTCTTCTGCTGGATGATCCTCGCCTGTAGACTGAGTTTCTTCTGCTGGATGATCCTCTCCTGTAGACTGAGTTTCTTCTGCTGGATGATCCTCGCCTGTAGACTGAGTTTCTTCTGCTGGATGATCCTCTCCTGTAGACTGAGTTTCTTCTGCTGGATGATCCTCTCCTGTAGACTGAGCTTCTTCTGCTGGATGATCCTCGCCCGTAGACTGAGTTTCTTCTGCTGGATGATCCTCTCCTGTAGACTGAGTTTCTTCTGCTGGATGATCCTCGCCTGTAGACTGAGTTTCTTCTGCTGGATGATCCTCTCCCGTAGACTGAGTTTCTTCTGCTGGATGATCCTCTCCTGTAGACTGAGTTTCTTCTGCTGGATGATCCTCTCCTGTAGACTGAGTTTCTTCTGCTGGATGATCCTCGCCTGTAGACTGAGTTTCTTCTGCTGGATGATCCTCTCCTGTAGACTGAGTTTCTTCTGCTGGATGATCCTCTCCTGTAGACTGAGTTTCTTCTGCTGGATGATCCTCGCCCGTAGACTGAGTTTCTTCTGCTGGATGATCCTCGCCTGTAGACTGAGTTTCTTCTGCTGGATGATCCTCGCCTGTAGACTGAGTTTCTTCTGCTGGATGATCCTCTCCTGTAGACTGAGTTTCTTCTGCTGGATGATCCTCTCCCGTAGACTGAGTTTCTTCTGCTGGATGATCCTCTCCCGTAGACTGAGTTTCTTCTGCTGGATGATCCTCTCCTGTAGACTGAGTTTCTTCTGCTGGATGATCCTCTCCCGTAGACTGAGTTTCTTCTGCTGGATGATCCTCTCCCGTAGACTGAGTTTCTTCTGCTGGATGATCCTCGCCTGTAGACTGAGTTTCTTCTGCTGGATGATCCTCTCCTGTAGACTGAGTTTCTTCTGCTTGATGATCCTCTCCTGTAGACTGAGCTTCTTCTGCTGGATGATCCTCTCCCGTAGACTGAGTTTCTTCTGCTGGATGATCCTCGCCTGTAGACTGAGTTTCTTCTGCTGGATGATCCTCTCCTGTAGACTGAGTTTCTTCTGCTGGATGATCCTCGCCTGTAGACTGAGTTTCTTCTGCTGGATGATCCTCTCCTGTAGACTGAGTTTCTTCTGCTGGATGATCCTCGCCTGTAGACTGAGCTTCTTCTGCTTGATGATCCTCTCCTGTAGACTGAGTTTCTTCTGCTTGATGATCCTCTCCTGTAGACTGAGTTTCTTCTGCTGGATGATCCTCGCCTGTAGACTGAGTTTCTTCTGCTGGATGATCCTCTCCTGTAGACTGAGTTTCTTCTGCTTGATGATCCTCTCCTGTAGACTGAGTTTCTTCTGCTGGATGATCCTCTCCTGTAGACTGAGTTTCTTCTGCTGGATGATCCTCTCCTGTAGACTGAGTTTCTTCTGCTGGATGATCCTCGCCTGTAGACTGAGTTTCTTCTGCTTGATGATCCTCTCCTGTAGACTGAGTTTCTTCTGCTGGATGATCCTCTCCTGTAGACTGAGTTTCTTCTGCTGGATGATCCTCGCCTGTAGACTGAGTTTCTTCTGCTTGATGATCCTCTCCCGTAGACTGAGTTTCTTCTGCTGGATGATCCTCTCCTGTAGACTGAGTTTCTTCTGCTGGATGATCCTCGCCTGTAGACTGAGTTTCTTCTGCTGGATGATCCTCGCCTGTAGACTGAGTTTCTTCTTGTTGAGAAGGATGTTTCTCGTCTGAAGAGGATACTTCTGTTTTTTCTTTTTCTTTCCCATCATTCTCAAAAATGCCATCAACAGAATCAGGTACAGCAACATCTTCATTGCCACTGTCACCTACTATCTCTGACCCCTTGCCTAATTTGCTATTAAAATTGATGATTGTTTGGATGACTTTTGGACCAGGGAAATCCATAGCAATTATACCTACACAGTGTGGTCTACTGTTGTCCCCTTTAAGATCAAGGAGATAATCATCAACTTGTTTATTCAGTGTTTTTGCAATTTCTAGCGGCTCCTCTGTTTCTCCTTTGGCCCCGGTGTATGTGAGCATCATCTCATGATCACACTTTTCTGAAGCTAACTTGATATTTTGCCTCATTTGTTTTTCTTTTGTATCCATGTCTGCATCCAATTCTGTTATATGAACAGGAAGTCCTAATTGTAATGTTGAACTCTGAATCAAGACTATCTTCCCTCTCACCTGTCCCATTGTTGGAATCTCTTTGTCTCTCCACACAGGAAATTTATCACGACTTAAATATGTTGTGACTTGAGCAACAGCACCCTCATCTGGAGTCACTCTAAGCAACAGTGTCTCTTTCTTCTGTTTCGCAAGAAACGTCAGCAGAGTTTTCAGAACATAAGAAAGGGTCTCTGATTCCTGGACACTTCCAGTCTTATCATACTTGATGCTGTCGGAAGACACGTGCAATTCAAAAAAGCGTATGCCAGCATCCAGTTGGTTGTGCAGTCCCCATGCTTGATACATTGGTGGGGATGTTTTCAAGCCTTTGTTGCTTTGGTGTGTTCCAGGGATTGATATAGCTGATAGAAGCTTGTTATCTTCTATTTTCTTCATCCACTTGTGATTGACATACTTGTAACTGAGGGTTTCAGAGATGCTGGCATGTTTCATACCCTCACACGTACAGATAGCCACCCTGCAGGTAAAAAATATCAATTGTAATACGCACAATGTGTCACTTATGTATTTTACTCACGTTAGATTCAAACAGTCTAAATGTTTTCATATTTGTCATATATTACTCACCACAATGGAACTTACACTATAAACACAGAGAGGTACTGAAAATGTCCCATTACTCTTAGCTTCCTTCTGCAGGAATGTCTGCAAAAAAATGTATAAAGATAAAAAAATGTATATAGTTATATAAAGATGGCTTGAACATTAGTCTCTGAATATTTCATGAGAGCTAAAATCACTCGTCACATTATTGAACATTGCTATTGTAAAACAAGTGCAATCATAAAAAGCTAGTTTCACCCTTTTGAAAGCAAAGATCACACATACAACCCACAGTTCCACATGTTAAAAGTGCAAGAGATTCCCTGTTAAAAGTCATTTGGATAGCCATCATACCTTCTAACCACATGGAATTCATATTTAGGAATGTGTTACATAATGATTTTCAAACAACAACAAATATGTATACTTACAAAGTAATGTGTAGAAATAAAGAATGTTTTTAGAATAGGTTTACATTGAATTCGAACCCTGGCATCAGACAGTTCAAGAAACCGAAGTAAACGGTGATGTTTGCCGTCTTTCCTTTTCCCATGTACTTTACATCTTTAACTGATGCAGTTTTACAGCATTTGACTACATTTGCCTAAACAGTCAATTTTAAAATGAGCCCTGAAATAGTTTGCATTCATTCTCCATACACAGACGGCGTATGAAAATCATCAAAAACTTTATAACTGACAGCAGATGATCATTTTCCATGAACAGCGTTTATGATACAAAAGGCAGAAAAATGCTGGGAGTGCTTCTTGGGTGTAAAGGTGTGTAAATACCTCCGGTGCTCTTCAGTGACATATATCTAAAGATAAGGGTCTGAGGCACTCAGGAGGATGAAGATTAAAAAGCCTGATGGCTAGTCTAATAAAATAAAAACATGCCTACGCGTTTCAGCCAACGAGGCTTTCGTCAGGGCTTGAAGTGTTTGACAAACAGCTCACTTCCTTGCATTTATGATATCTTTAAAATAAGGGCACAGAATTGTTCTATGAGGAAAGTAGATCTTAACTTAAAGGTTAAACTTTTACAGTTAGGGCAAGTTGTCACATATTTTAAATCTTATACATTTATATATATATAGGCTAAAATACAATATTTGGGTTGGTTAAACAGTTAGATCAAAGATAAAAAAAATGGAAAAAATAGCTGTCTCTAAAATTATTTAACAGATTATTTACTGAATCAACTAATGATTCGTTAAAATAACGAATAAACAATAGCCTACAGTGGAATATGCAAATAAATACTTATAATCCATCCACCGCGCGCGTCTGGGAGGTGTGTGTGAGCGCGCGCGCAAGAGCAGCGGGTAAGCGTGGCATTACGTGACGTCATAATGCCCCACTAAAAGCTCTCGTCTTTGATGTGACCGTCTCTGCGGCGTGTACTCTATACCAGAAGAAAATTAACTTGACAAACTGCAGTAACAAGTTCGTGAAAGTGAGCAGCTAATATAATAACTTTTTTCAGCATGTCTCAAAGAACTCTTCCTTTGCTCATCATAAACCTCGGTGGAGAAATGATCTACATTCTGGATCAGCGCCTCCGAGCGCAGGATGAAAACGATGATAAAGCTCAGAGAGGTAACCAACCAACCAACCAACCCCATAGCCCATGATAGCTGCTTACTAACGAATTCTGCTTTAGTAAACTAGTGCATCAAAATGACCTTTATCTGCCATGCACATCTCACGTGTGTTTGTTTTTTATTAATGTATTATGAGAACAAAAACAAAAGTACAGACAATAAAGATGTGTGATTCGTGGTGGAAAACGGGAGAAATCGTTAAATGCAAATAATAATACTTTATATATATATATATATATATATATATAAGTTAAACCTTTGACCATTGAAGCCACATCCACAAGTGTCCCACTGACCGCTAATCTTCCTATTCAGATCATGTCAGTCATTGTGCACATTATTGGACCAATGCAATAGATAATAGGCCTAAATATCAGTTTGTTTTTAAAGACATGTTTGTACCTTTCACAATAAACCTGTGCCCTGAAGCAAAACCAGTTAAGAACCATAAGTTGAGAAATATTTTTATTCTTACTAGTAAATATAATAAAAGATTTCATAGAAATATATCAGGAATAAGCACTGTAGGCCTATGTTTACATGCATGATCATGCAATCTCAGCTGTTGTCAGAGGGTAATTTGTGTAACAGACACAGATTAATGAACCATGTCTACTAATCTTCAATTAGGCCTGTAGACACATCCGGTCGAAACGCAGTCATGGAGAATTGCATGAACTCGCTCAAATGTAACAGGATTCTGGTCTGAACTCACTGACGCAGGTTCATTTCTTTTTTTGCAGGTGGTTGGACAGAAGATGACAGGAAAAGAGGTACAACAAGTTTTGAAGTTTGTTCCAAATATTTGATATATCGTACATGTGCCATGCAGCGTAATCATGTGGGAAAGAATCTGTTGTGGGAAAAAAGCCACATTGAGCGCACCAAGATTTCACTCTTGCCTCAGTCTTTCTCTTTTTCTCAACTGTCATCATTCTGTTTCTGTAGTTATGAATGATATAGTGGGCACTATGTTCAATAAGGCTTTTCTAGAGGAGCTCTTGCGGCCGCAGGATCTGTATACCCACCGAGCTCTGCGGACAGTTTTGACACGGATAGCACACACCTCCATTATGCGTCTTAAGCCGGCCAGCATGGACAAGGTATGAACTCACCCTCTCCCCAGGCAAAAACAAATAAATGTCTTGACTGAACTTGAAATGTCAATTTGCCATGACTTAAAAACATGCCATCATCAACAGGTTACTAAATGTGACCAAAAAAGCCAGAGTAAAAAAAGCAACTAAATTAAAGTCCAGCGATAGTCTTTTCTTCTTTATTGTGAAGATCACTCACCAGAAAAAGGGGGTCCAACTCGGCACTAACAAGGTGTACCTAATAAAGTGGCCAGTGAGTGTGTATACGTGTGAAACGGCTTCTCGAACAAGAAAAAATGTAGGGTGGGACTTAATGTTGTCCATGGGGAATTGATTGGAAGTTGGTTTGCTATTGGTCGATCTCGTTTGAGTGACAGGTTGCCTTCTCCAGAAGAGAAGAGATGTCACTGCAAGAGGGAGGGGAAGCAACTTTGATTAAAGATTACAAGAGCATATGAATTTTAAATAAATAATGGTGCACGGATAAATTATTCATGATAAAAACTGCAACATTCCATTAAAAATAAGAACTGTCCATTTTGATTTAAAAAAACAACAAAAAAACATGCAGAGTCCGACTTCGCTGCTTAACTTTAAAAAAGTAGACAAAATGCATTATGTTGGCTTTACTTATGTTCCTGAACACTGTACTTCTGAATATTAAGTAAACCAATTTTTTAGCATTATTTCAATCATCTATGAAGCATTAACAGTTTACACTGTTATGTAACTGTGGTGTTATTTCTTCTTGTTCCAACCCATAAAAATGACTTAAATGTAGTCAGGCACATTCAATAATATTTCTAACTTGAATAAAACCAAATAATTTGAAGCACATTTTATAGCATAGTTTATATTGAACACTGATTACCTGTTTAATGTGTGTTGTTGTCTTTATTGTAGCTGTATGATTTGATGACTATGGCCTTTAAGTATCAGATCGTTCTGTGTCCACGTCCACAAGATTTACTGCTCGTCACCTTCAACCACACGGACACCATCAAGGAACTGGTTAAGGATAATCCCAGCCTTGTTAACCAGATCAACGAAGCCCAGCGGCAGCTTATTGAAGTAAATGTGCACTGGTGTCCACCAACAACTTAGTTTCTAAATGTGGTGGAAACTATGGACGCTTGTTTCTCTGCCATGAAATAAAATAAAATAAAATAAAAAAGGCGACTTTTTATCTGACAATTCTACCTTTTTTTCTTGCAATTTAAGATTACATCTCACAATTCTGAGAGAAAAAAGTCATAATTGCAAGATATAAAGTCGCAATTACTTTTTTTTTATTCTGTGTTGGAAACCAGCTTCCAGTGTAAACATCTTGTTTTATTATGTGTAAAACTATATTTATGGATCTCTTTACAATCGGTTGTTCTGGTGAAGTAATTCTATCCATAATCTATCGCACATCAAGTTGCTTTTCTGTGCCAAGATTATTATTATTTCGAGTGCATGCTATTTCTAAAGCACCTCTTTCTAAGGTATACACACCCTTATCCGATGGTGAGTTTCAACTCATCCGACACACGCTGCTGGTTCTCTTTCAAGATATGCAAATCAGGGTGAGCTATTTACTTGTGTGAAAGCTAATTGTTATAAGTGTGTGAAATGGATTGCTGCCAGATCATACAGCTGTATGCAAATCATTAATAAGTCATGGTATTTTTTGCAAGAGCATTCAAGTGTAGTTTTTTTGTCATGTAGTTGTAGTCACACATACTGATTTAATGAGATTTGAGACATTTTTCATACACAGATCTCAATTTTCTTGAAAGAAAAAATCCAGAACCCAAACGGGCATTTTGTGCTGCAGACCGCAGGGCCGGTGCCGCACGGATTTGAGGTTCCCGGTTTAATCAGGTAAGGCAGGTGGAGGTCAGAGGTCACAGGCAGGCTCCTTATATTCTTTACTGAGTTCTTCATCAGTAGCTTTGGACTGGAAAACACAGTGGTTTCGTAGGAATATGATCACATTCTTACAGTCACACACTCATTTTGTTCCTTCAGACTTCCAGTAAGCATTCTTGTCATGCAGGTGGTTTAATGCTAAAGGGCGCGAGGCGAGGAGAACCAGGTTCCCCAGTGGAGGAAGCTACACAAGTGCTGGACGCCAGGGCTCGTTTGACCTCTCTGGAGACAGGGTCACACTTCTGGGCACCAACATGTACATATGAAAATTAATAATTAGGAATTATAAATGCTTTTTAAAAATTCTAAAATATTTAAAATTCAATATTAAATATTATTATTTGTAAAAATATGTAAATAATAAAATGTAAATAATAATATAATAAATGTAATTAAAATAAAATATAAAAAATATATTTTACTGGGCTATATATTATAGACATTAAAATAAATTAAAAAAATTGTACTTATTTACAAATAATATAAAGTAATATACACTAAAAAATAATAAATATATATACACTACTGTTCAAAGGTTTTGGGTAAGTTTTTTTTTTTTTTTAAGAAATTAATACTTTTATTCAGCAAGGATGCATTAAATTAATCAAAAAGTGTCCATGAAGACTTTTACATTGTCACAAAAAATATATATTTCAAATTAATGCTGTTCTTTTGATCTTTCTATTCATCAAAGAACCCTAGGAAAAAAATTAAGCAGCAGAACTGTTTTCAACATTGATATTAATAAAGCTAATATAATAATTAATAATACTAATATAATATTTTTTCTTAAGCAGGAAATCAAATCATATTAAATTATTTCTGAAGGATCATGTAATGATACTGAGCTTTGCATCACTGGAATAAATAGCACTTTAAAATGTATTCAAATAGAAAACAGCTATTTTAAAATGTAATAATATTTCACAATATTACGGGTTTACTGTATTTTTGACCAATACACGTTATTTTAAGTGTGTGACACCTCTTATATTTGTGGTTTTATCATCCTAAAACATATTTCTTAATTCACGCACATGTGAATCTCTGATGTCACCTGCACAGGTACAGCACACCCTCACCTGGAGACACGGATCCATCAAGCTCCTCTAACAGCAGAGGGAAACTGAAGCAGGTACACCCTCACTGCAGGCATCATGGGACATTCCAACAGCACAGCTCATGCTGAGGGGGGAAAGCACAACACTAAATTAGGCTTATGTTTCATCATACTAAAGTTATATTAGTCTTATGAAGTGTTATCTTTGCAACACAAGGCGCTCTCTGGATATCATTGTGTTTTTGTGTGAATATCTGGACAGGCAGACACAACCCCCAATCCTCTGGCCACAGAGGAACTCAATCTGCTCGCTAAACTGATAGGTGGAATGGAGGTGCGGAAACTCTTGAATGTGGACGCTGGTTTCAGAGTCAACCTGTGGACCTTAGATCAGGAGGAGGACATGTAAGCATTACTAATCCAGGCATAATCCTGCCACGTCCACACACAGCCTCAGAGGCGTGTGTGTGTGTGTGTGTGTGTGTGTGTGTGTGTGTGTGTGTGTGTGTGTGTGTGTGTGTGTGTGTGTGTGTGTGTGTGTGTGTGTGTGTGTGTTTGTTACTCTAACCTTTTTTCAAACTTTTTCAGTGGAATTTCTGAAGGAACAGAGCATCAGTCATCTAGAGTCATTAACATACAAGTCACACAGGTGATGTGTCATGCATTTCACAAAACTGCACATGCCCTCGTTTTGCTTTATTTTGTTGCCCTGGGCTGGCCATGTCCTTTGCTTCTGGTAAAATCTGTTATCGTATACTAATAAACACCAGTGTTGCTCCAGGGCAACCTTACATTAGAGAGCTTAGTGTGTATGTCAGGTTAATTTTTTTTTTTTAGATATATTAAATAAGGGTTAGATGTCTGAGTGAAAATGTAATTAGCATTAAAATTATTACTGTAACTGCCCTGCAATAAGATTTATAGCCATTTCTGTCAAGATCATATTTTTAAAACAAGGGCTGAGTTGTGACGTCATACAAGGGAGTCGCGCCAACAAAGTTCTATTGAAGTATGGAGAGTTTTGAGTCTGAGGAGATCCAAAATCCCCCTCAAACCTATACGATGGCCCACAGCCATACAATTTTGAGCCTCCCAGGCGGGAGACAGATGAGGAGCCAAACAGAAATGTAAATAATTCCTATCGAAGAAACATAAATATCTGGTGTGAAGAGAAGCAGTGGAGAGTTGGTCAGGTGTCTGGTAGTATAGGCATAACTTAGCGGTGGAACGGTACATGTATTCGTATTGAACCGAAACGGTACGGGCGTCACGGTTGAATATACACGGTATAAAAATAAATAAAACTCGCGTGCAAATTAATTCATGCCGAACTAACGTTGGCTTACTGTTATACGCGGGTTATTTAGGGACACCTAATCTGTAGCTCCGCCTTAGCTCTGAAGCTCCGTGGCTATAATGAACAGCCTGCGGTGTCAAGATTGCAATGCTGGAATATGTTGGTGTGTGTGTGTGTGAGAGAGAGAGAGAGAGAGAGAGAGAGAGAGAGAGAGAGAGAGAGAGAGAGAGAGAGAGAGAGAGAGAGAGAGAGAGAGAGAGAGAGAGAGAGGCGCGGGCGCGATCGACTGCTTCAGTAGCACCGTAGGCACCGCATCAGCTGCCAGTCTCACTCGGGTTTTAAATCCCATTTTATAACTCATGAGATCTCCAACCGCGTAGTCCTTCTCAGTGAAATGGGCGCTGCAAATGACCGAAGCAGCACTGAAGTCAGCGCGTTTGATCCGAACAAAGTTGACCCAGGCACGGAACACAGTGGACTCTGTGACCGGTTTTAACGGTGTTTTTGCACACAGCACAAACGCAGTAATTCACCATCGTGAAAATACGCCTGCGTATACTAACTACCTAACTTAAATAACTAAATAAATGTCCTAATAACTAATTCTCTCGCTCTATCACTCGTACAATTATCAACACAACTCAGCGAGCGGGGGAGACGTCTCCCTGTTATGACGTCAAACGATTCGTTTGGGGGGAGGGGCAGTTTTAAGTGAGGACTGAAAATAACGAACTTTTTCATCTTATATTCTGCCTTTAGGTATCGAAAAACATACAAAACAATACATCAACTTGTCAAACGTTTATTTCCCCTAACTATTTTGTGTTAATCATAATTAAAAATTTAACCTGACATACACACTTTAATGGAAGTTACAAGGAAGTTAACACCAAAAAAAGAAAAGAAAAAAGAAACCACACATTTGTTCCTGTTAATTCAGGAATGTTTTATGAGTTTGCAATAATGTTTTAGTAGACAATATCTTTTTAAGTACATGCCAACATTTTATATTCATCTCATTCAAATTCCACACTGGGTTTGTTGTAATCTTGAACCACATCAATACTGCTGTAAAGAGACCAAATGTTTTTTTTGTTTTTTGTTTTACATTAGTGACACAACAAGATAATTGATTATTATTGAACTTTAGTAAATGGCACAATAGAAATCACCTTTTAAAAAATGTCAGTTCTTACTCATTCCTGAGTGTTTACCTTTGTACTCCAGGATCGGCTGGCCAGTACTGAGCTGGCACGCATAGCAGGAGAATTTGATGAAGAGGAAAGCCAGACAGAGGGACCCGGGAACAAGGGAGACGACTTGCTGGCCATGATGGATGAGCTCTGAAGGGCAGTCGCCGAAGACTGTGAGTCAGGATGCATGTGGTAGGTCTGATGGGACGGTTGAAAATGCCTGGAATACATACATTCAGAAACATAATTAAGAACAATCTGGAAGCAAAATTGTACTGTTTATGATTTTATCTAAGCTTAAATAAAATAAAATACATAATGCAATGTGTTTTAACTTTTAAAACATCTTTTTAACTATAGGCTACATTAAGGACAAATTTGTTGAAAAATGTCTCCTGAAACTGTCAGACCTGACAAATTCTCTTCTGGGGACGTCTTCAACAGGGATATTAATCTTTCTTTTAAAAAACATGTCTAAAATGTCAGTTCAATTGATTGATGTTCACTTTCTGACGTTTGGACTTGTAATTTACGCACGCCCAGGATAACTGATACATCTGTCAACTCGTTTTTTACAGCAAAATAAAAGTCAAGAATTTTTAAGTTCACTGGAAAAAAACATGTTTCATTCTGCTGACAGGAAAACTATGAATTCCTGCTGTTATTCATTCAAATCTCATTGTAACCTGTTTTTCTGGCATTTCGTTGCTGTTTCATTGGTGGTTATGTGCATCACAAAATATATAAATACATGATTAAAAAAACAGAAAAACCACATAGCTTTTGGGTAAACAAAAGAACACAATAAAACCACACATGCAAACATTTAGACAACTGTCAAGGACGTATTCAATTTGATTAGATTTTAGTTCGGGGCAATTTGTCTCAGTTTTAAATGTTGTGTTTTAAGTAATTAGCTTTAATTGCTGTAGTCAAATGTAGCTTACACAGCAATTAATACATGTTAAATACAAGTATGTTGTGTGTTTTTTATACTTTAGACAGTATTTTAAAATGCTCAGCAGATGTCCATTGTGACAACATGCCCCGCCACAGTAGTCAATGTGTTAAATTATTATTATTATTTCTTGCACAACAACGGAGAAAACAACCGATTTAACCTTAAAAATAAACCGAGATAAATATTCACTGAAAAAAAGTATAACTGTACCATACTATGATGTTTATCCGAGCAACTCGCTAGAGGGAGCGCGCGCGAGCGAATTCAACCGGTACGTCTTGATGACGTCACTCTCCTCTGCGACGGAGCTCGAAACCTTTTAGGATGTAAACATGATGTTTTAGACTTTAGAGCATGTTAGACAACATAAAGTAAGGTAATAAAACGAATATGTTTACTTCAGGGTACATTTATGAGTGACCTTGGATTATGTGAGAGTTAAATATCGTAAATATTTCCTGTCTGATCGTAACGTTATGCTATATCTTTAGTTAAATACAGTTGCAGTTTAATATTTGTTGACGTCTTTTCATGATTCGCGACTAGTATCGTTTTCAATTTCACTACTACCTATTCGTTAAATGGTACTTTATTAGATACTTATATTAATCGTATTTAATGAATAAGTGACTAGTGTATTCAGTTAGTCATTAGTACTTTGTCTTTGCAACTGGTCACTGTTCCAATACTAACTTAGCCTACTTCCAAACTATTGCATTGTAACTAGAATCAGACCGCAATTGCCATTGGCACATGGGGATCTTATAGTTGCTAGTGAAATTAAAAATATACTAATCACTTCTGAGATACTTAATAGTAATATATATATATATATATAAATATCAACATTTGTAGCATATTACAAATACATACTAGTTAAAGTAATAAATGTTATAACTGGTGGTAAAAATATAGGCTAGTGATATATTGCAGGGTGGTATATCTGGAAGAAGTGAGACCCCTATTGGAAATGTGTAACCTCAAAATGAAAATTCAACAAGATTTTGTGTATACAAACAACAACACTTTGTTTGATTTTATTTATGCAATGCAAATACATTCATTTTGTGTGGCTAAAACATTTAGAGAAAATTTAAATGTTTACAGAATTAAACGATACTTTTACTTTTTCATTCTGCATTTCACCTTGCTTGACAACATAGCTAATTTGCATATTTGCCATCAAACATTTAATAAGGTGGGTTGTCTATCCGCAGAGCATCGCAGCCAGAAGCCTGTAGTTAACATTAATTATGTGCAGGTGTGCACATGCTTGAAAACATTAAAATAGAAATGTTGAGTGTGTGGCTGGAGGTGTAATAAAACAAATCATACATTTATTTGAGGCTGCCGTTTTACAGTTAATTGGCAGAGAATCACCAGTATTTATCTGCTTATACTTGTTTTTGGTTTTCTTTGGTGTCATGACCTTTGAAATAAAATTCAAAGAAAGTTTTTAAATTGCTCACACTGTTAATGATTTGTCTGTGCAGAGGTGAACATGGAAGTGAGCCATTCGATTCGTGAACGCACCATCGCCGAGAACAGCCTGGTGATTCTCCTGCAGGGTCTGCATGGTCAGGTGACCACCGTTGACCTGCGAGACGAGAGCACGGCCAGGGGACGCGTTATTAATGTGGACGCTTTCATGAACATCCGGCTGGAGAAGGTTCTGTACAGGGACAGACGTGGACGTATGTCCAGCATGGACGACCTGTTTGTCACTGGCCGAAACGTGCGCTATGTCCACATCCCAGACCACATGAACATTAGAGAGACAATAGAGTCCCAGCTCGCCAAAATACACCGCGTGCGAAACTTTGGAGCAGGTGGTGGACGGAAAGAATACTCGAAGAAAAAATAGTTTATGTGTGAGATTAATGTTTGTCTTGCAAATGTATGGTTTTTGGAATGCACACTATTATTTTTAAGTATTGCTGTCATGGAGCAAAAAGTAATGCATTGATTGTTGCTAGTAAGTAACTGAAAAAGTTCAGAATGTGTTCTCAAGGAACAGTGTGGGAAAAGTGATTTCTGTTTACTTAGTACTGCTCTGGTGGTTTGGAAATTCAATAAACGGATGAATGTGATGAAATAACCATTGATTGATGAGTTCTTTAACTTGACGTTGTGTTTGATTAGACAACGCCTCTGATTACTGTGTTCTTTTTCTTAATGCTGATGTCAATATCTTTACTACAAGTACACTTATAATTAAAAATATATATATTTATAGAGTTTACGTATGCAAATATTGGTACTTTAAAGCCCAATTCAACACACTGTTTGCAGTGCAATGAATGTTTCTGTGAACTTTTTTTAAAATTTGCGGTAAATAGGATTTTAATAAGATCAAAAGTATAACTAATAAAACATAGTCATTGATTGGACTTACAAGGAATCATCTAACTTGGGAAGTAAAAGTAAATGTACTTTTGCATAAAGTTGTGTAAAATGAGCAATCAAATCAATTTGAGCCTTTAGATCAGACTAAAACAGAAGGAATGCTTTTCTCATTCTTCTATTTTTGTCTCAGCTTGTGGTCAATGTGGCAAGAGGTTTTAAATCTTATTTTGGAACAGTATTATTTTGCATACTACATACATTTTGCCATTGCTTATGAGGAATTTTTCGGTGACCACATAATCATCATCTTTGAAATTACTCATAAACCTCGTACCTGTTCGGACACAAGCCACAGTCACAGGAAAACAGGAGTATTCTGGTAAACAAAAACATTACACAATATAAAAAATAACATGTTGCCCATTATGAAATTTGAATCCAATTAGGGAAATATTATTTTTAAGGTGTTAATTTTTACTACATGTGTTGTTTGACTATCAAATAAAGCTTGTTTGCCGTATTTTAAACAGGAAAAAGTTACTCTTTGACCTTTATGATGGGAAAAGTGGCTCAAACGTGCTGCGTAACACGAGAATGAACCTCATTGGTTCTTACAGAAGATTCTGTTTATATGGTTTATAGGAATAAAAGCCGAAATTTGATCTGTTCATCATAAAGTGATCATGTCTCTTCGGAAAATTTGGACTATATACCACTGAATTTATATGGATTAATTTTACGATCTCTTTATGAACTTTTTGAAGCATCAAAGTGGTAGTTGTGAAAAGAGGGGCAGAAAGGTTATATCATATCTATCAGATTCAACAAACACTTATCTGAAGAGCATGGCTCATTGTACCGTCAAAGATCGAAGGTTTTCATTAGTTGTTGCTAGGCTTGGGACGACGCACGGTTTGAGAGTGGCTTCGGGTGCGTGACTCTCGTTGGACGGGAGGGAACACAACGAGCTCTTTTTATCCAGCATTAGTCTGAAGCCGAGGCTCTGTGCCCACTGCATTTCACTATATGTCCTGTTCTGTTCCACCCCACAGGGTTAACCCTTGACAGACAGATCTGTCTCTCTCTCAGTCTCACGCATGTTAGACGTGTCCCGTCCCAGAGGCTGGGCGGTCGGCCTTACTCAAGCCTGCACACGCTGGCTGAAAGACATCATAGGTGCCCGAGCCCGGGTGTTTGAGTGTTGAAAGACAAACAGAAGCAGAAAGAGGCTGGTTTGAATTTTACATTTGCTATTTATCATTACTTTTGAGCTCTGCATGTTGCATATGTAGGACATTTATGTTGGCTGCCATTGTAAATGTTAACACTGGAATAACTTTTTCTGAAGAGAATTGAGCAGGACTTCGTCCTATACACGTCTTTTAATCAGCTGGAGTTTTGGTGATTTTAATGTTATACTAATGACTCAGACAAAGAGACAATACTTGTCTTAATTTTATAAATCAAAATATTATATTCACTACTACCTTTTAAAAGTTCGAGGTCATTTTTTGAAAAGTTTATAATGTTACAATAGATTTCTATTTCAAATAAATTATGTTTTTGAATTTTCTTTTCAAATAAAGTAACCATTTCCACTCAAAAAAATTAACAAGCACAACTATTTTCAACATTGATAATAATAATAATCATCAGAAATGTTTCTTCAAATCATCATATAGAATGATTTCGGAAGGTAATGATGCTGAAAATTCAGCTTTGATCACAGGAATAAATCACATTTTTACAATATTCAAATAGAAAACAGCTATTTTAAAATGTAATAATGTTTCACTGTTACTGTTTTTACTGTGTGTGTGTGTGTGTATATATATATATATATATATATATATATACATACATACATACAGTATATAAGTATGAAATCTTGCATACCATATATATATATAGTAAATGGTATGCATGATTTTATTGTGAAAAACATCTAAATATTTAAATAAATTGTGACTTTAGTACAACACAAACAAACAAAAATTTTTTAGTTTTTTTTGTCTTTATAATTTTATACTAACTATTTTCTATTAGGGGCTTAAATTATATAACTCTCTTTCATGAGGGGATTGTCATATTTTATGTCTTTGGCATCAAAACGTTTCTTATTTAAAGCCACTGTTTAGTGTATAAACGACAATATAGACCATTCATTTAAACTATACTCACTTCATTCCGCAAAGCATAGATAGTCTGTCCTAGATTAAAGAAAACAAGTTGTGTGTTTGACTGTGGTTTACAGTCAAACACACAACTGTGGTTTACCCCCCCCCCCCCCCCCCCCCACACACACACACACACACACACACACACACATGTGTGGACGTGAAGAAGAGGTTTACAGTGATGTGTGGACCAGCGGGTGTGAAATGTGGCCTGGATCTCACTGCCATCCTGAGGGTGTAAACTCTCCTGTCGCGCGCCCCTCCCTGACTCTATTTTCCCCTCTGACAGGAAACACCTCCCTTCACCCAAACTGCTTTTCTATGGTCTGGTCCCAGTGAGAGAGACGCTGTGTGTGTGTGTGTGTGTGGGTGACCACAGAGGGCTGCTTCTGCTGATGTCAGGCACAGACATGTGTGTGTAGACGGGATCTCAAGCACCTCTCAGTGTTTCGTGTTCCTGCTTTATCTTCCAGCGTGCTGAGGTCACAGCGCCTCTGGATACGGGACTCATCTTTCCTCCTCCGGGACATTCTGGATTGAAATGATGGTTCGTTAGAAAAGGTAAGAAATTAAATACTTCATTTTTGTTAAAGGGATTACACATCAAAACTAGTTGACTTTAAATTAAGATAAAATGTGCCATGGTGGGAGGATTAGTATACTTTAAAAGTGCTTGCTATTACTTTTAAACTATTTCTTGTCAGCTGAAAAATATAACCCACAGCCTGAAGGAGAGTCTTGAGTCTAAAGACCAGAGTATCACAGGGAAGTAAGGGCTGACTCTTCTGACTTGGATCAACAGTCATAGAAGGACAACAACCTAGCAATTGCATAGCAATGCCCTAGAAACTAACACTTTGCATTGAAAAACAATAGGTACTAGGCACAACATCCTAGAAACACCTTAGCAACTGCATAGCAATGCCCAAGCAACCATCCACAACACCCTAGAAATCGCATAGTAACACATTAGCAACTGCATAGCAACGCCCTAGCAACCACCCACAACACCTTGTATACAACAAAGTCTATAGCAATGCCCTAGCAACTGCATTGCAAAAAACATAGCAACCATCCACAACACACTAGCAACTGCATAACAACACCCTAGCAACCACCCACAACATCCTAGCACCGTGGCTGTGAGAAAGTACCACTCACATTTTGTTCAGAAAATATAAAAATCTAGTTTATTTGTTTGCTTTGTTTTGATTACATATAAATCATGTGAGGCGTATGGAAGCTTGTTTACACCATTAATTAAATTAAATAAAAAGGTAATTGCGACTTTTTTTCCTCTCTGAATTCGTACTTTTGGAATTGCGTGATATAAAGTTAGGGAGTTTATTTCTCAGAATTCTGAGATTATGATTCGCAATTGGGACTTTATATCACGCAATTCCTAAAAAAAAGGTCAGAATTGCAAGAAAAAAAGTCTAAAGTTTTTCAACTTTAAATTATAAATAAACTTTTTGAACAAACTAGTTTTTGTCTGATTGCTAATGTTTTTAATAATGTGACTATGAAACACATATTTCTTGTGACATTTAAAAAACAAAAACAAAAGATGCTTGGAGAATGGAGTGCAGCATGAGCTCGGCCGCTTCTCAGACATCTGCTGCTACATGCCCTTCTGCAGGTCTGCTCTTCTGGGAAAGATCTGACAGGTGTGAGATGGTATGTGTGTTTGAGTGTGTTTCGTCCTGTGCTGATGATTCACTCAGGCCAGCGAGCCTCTGTCTGGTATGCTGTGTCGCTGACGGGAGTATTTTTGGAGCTTGTGGCATACGTCCCACGCTAATTGGCACTTGGAGCAGAACTTGACAATGTTTACAAGCTTTTAGTGTAATCTTATATTTCTGGTATCCTAGTTCCTGTTTGTCATTTGTTTATGTGTGGGGATGTGGTTTGTGTTTCTGAACCCACTGGAGGACTGCAGAGCGACACAAAGACAAGAATCCCTGTAAATAAATATTTCACAACTGCAAGTTTTGTCTCTCAAACCCGAGGTGAACGATTTATTGTTCAAAATTTGCTCTTTCAGTGCTCAATAGAATTTTGGTTCCATAATGTTTATATAAAGTGTTAGAACGAATTATTACCATTATTATAACAATAATGCTTAAAATATATATATATATATATGATTGTTATTGTTTTTCTTGTATTATTATGATTAAAAATTATGTAATATTCAATATAATACTACTATGATTAATAATATTATATTATATAATTACAAGAAGCATTAACATGATTGTATAATTATGATACAATTAATATTAAATATATACATATATATATATATATATATATATATATATATATATATATAAAATGATTATAACAATCATAAACATTATTATAAATATTATAGTATATTCACTGTTATAATTATATTAAATGTATTATTTATAATAATAGTGTTGTTATATTTATCCTTATTATGTTTTATTTATTTAATATAATTATGTTAATATTCAATATACTACCACCACTATTTATTATTATTACTATTATATAAATATTATTAAAAAAGGTATGATCATTAGTATTATAATGTATACAATATATCATATAAATATTATTGTATTAATAATAAATAGAATCATTAACAGCCTTAGCATTATTATTATTATTGTAGAATTATAATAAACAAAAATAAATATATATATAATATTATATAATTAACAGTATACAAATTTTTATATATATATTATAATATAGTACAATTATATGAAATGTATTAATAATAATAATGACAATATTGTTGTTATTCTTATGTTTTATTAATTTAATACAATGTAATATGCAATATACTACTAATTATTATTATTACTATTATATTCAACAATATTGTATCATAATAAACATTAATTATAATTATAAATATAATTATCATTATTATATTGTATAATATTGTATAACAACAACAATAATTATTATTATATTAAATAATATTTATATAATCATATATTTAATAAAAATAATAATTTTGAAAACAATTATCATGATAATTTGATAACTATTATAATTTGGTCTTGGAAAAATAAAATGAGAAAAGTGAGTTCATGTTGTGAGTTCTTAAGCACAAATATGTTTTTATTTGTGTCTGTTTATTATTATTAACATCTGAGATAATGATTTATTACACAAAAATTAGATCTTCATTAAATCTCATGAGCTATGAAATGCTTTAGGCATGTGTGAGGAGAAAAGTAGAGCATTTTGACTCACAGAAAGCCACAAAAAGACAAACAATCTCAGTCAACATAATGTGCTTGGCTCTAGTGCACTTTGTGCCCTTGTTCTGCCAAGAGCGTGGCAGATAGGCATCGGGGCGGCTGAGACTTTGGGCCTTGATGGCGTAGATTAAAGTTTGCTGTAATTACAGGCCCCAAGAGTAAACAAACAGGAAGACAATAACATGGCACCTCTTCCGTGATCTCGGCATGGTCTCAGCGACTGCGGGCTTTATGGTGTGGACGCACACAGGGAGTCGTCGCATTTATAGTCTGATGCCTTTTATCGCTTCCTCGCTTGGGCCGGAGGAGTTTCTTGCCAAGCACACATCCAGGACTCGTGTGGCTCCGACACATGACGGCTTGGGAAATCCAGATGTTCAGCTTTAAGACTCCCCCTCCTCCTCTTCTCCTTCTTGGAGAGAGTGACACTAGCTGGATCCATCCCAGTTTCCCAGGGAAGAGTCCCACGCAGACCCCGAGCAGCATGTGAACGTCTTCATAAAATCTCCTTTCCTGTGGGAAAAATTGGAAAGCCTGTCTGGGAGCAAATAGTGAGTCCTGGGTCAATGCAAGAACAACAGCAGTAACAAATGGCCAGTGTGGAAAGAGATGATATAACGATCCTTAATAGCACTCCTTAATGTGCAATTTCAGCCTCAGGGGCCAAAATAAACAAGTTAGGGAGTATTTTTCTAATTAAGTATGGCGGGCCATGTTGTTTCAGTTGTCCTTGTGATACTAAAGCATGCGTGTATAAGTATTACAATTGATTTTTTTCAACAGCCATAGCCAAAAGTAAACTTTTGCACGCAACTCAACACTGTTTGGGCAACTAACCCGAATGATAGGCAATACACTCTTCGAAAAAAAGGTACAAAAGCTGTCACTGGGATGGTACCCTTTCAAAAGGTTATAATATGTGCCATTTTGGTACCAATATGTAATTTTGAGGTACTAATGTGCACTCAGGTACAAATATGTACCTTTTGAAAGGCGCCCCAGTGACAGATTTTGTACCTTTTTTTCTGAGAGTGTAGAAACCACACAAAACACGCTGGAAGCGACTCAGAATGTCACAGGAACAACCCTGAAAATCCTAGAAACAGAAAAGCAACATGTAGACAAACCAGCCACAACACCCATACTTTTTAATAGGGTTCTTTCTTCAATTGGTTGGCAATTTCGTAGAGGCTAGTAATAGCGAGCTAGTTTTAAAAGCATGAGATCCCTCCCTCCCTTCAGAGCAGCCATGCCTCCTTCAAAACACATGAACGCGTACAGTAGAGTCTGCAACGAGGCATGACTCATGAGAGATGGTGTTATATTACCTCATGTTTCAAAGCACATACCATTACGATAATAATGAAACGTAAACAACTTAAAGCTACACTGTGTAAGATTTTCTCCCATCTAGCGGTGACATTGTATATGACAACCAACTGACTATTACTTTCTAGCCCCTCCCATTTCGAGGGCCGGTGGACATATTATTCCTAGACGTTGTATTAGCGTTATGCACAACCATGCTATAGTTAGCCAAGCAACTATAATACTTCGAATTTACACATATAGGCTGAATTACCCGTCGAGAAGAAAGCAGGAAACTTCAGCGTCCCTTTTAAAATCCTTGCTCCTCATGAGCTCTTTCCATCTTGGAAAAGCCACTCCAATATTGACTTTGGTCTTGTTGATTTGCCTGTCGCGTTGTCATTTTAATTCTCTCTTTCACTTCCTTGGCGACTCTGTTACATGTCCTTGAGAATAGGCGTTATCCTCAATCTTCAACTGACTTTCAATTCTGCCGGCAGTCGCGAGTAATCTCCCCCTCGCGTTCGTCACGGTGCCACTGAGTGTAAAAGCGCGAAATGCTTGAATTTACAATTCAAGTCCCTCTTTGGCTAATGTATTTTCAAGATGGAGGCGCAACATGGCTGCCGCCATTCGAGCAGCTCACCCGTATGTGTTTATAAATGGCAGATTCTACGCTTACGAGAATACATGATTCGTTGGTGGAAGTAATTACACATGAATGAGCACATATAATTTGGAAAGAACAAAGTGTTTTTTGCACTGTAAAAATTACAGTGTAGCTTTAAAGAGCACTGACCTGTATCACCTGACTGCTGCAGATTCATTTCGCCGTTGATAGTGCTGACATTGAAACACATAAATCCGAACGTCACAGGTTGCCATCTCGTAATTACTGTTATGACATGGCGTGAACAGCATAAGCTTGTTGTTTTGGTTCAGGAGACTGTAAAAGGTGGCTGTTGTGTTTGTGACACACAGTGACTCACTGTCTATAACTCTTCATATCCTGAGAGCATGGAGGTATGGAAAGACATATGTTGACAGGCAGGTAGGACGTCGTATCATTGCATTTGAACTGCATGCAATGATTGGATGAACATTTTTTGGTCCTGAGACTTCCACAGAAGATAAATGTATATATGCTTTAATATTTAGACCACTTCTATTATTGATTATTATCAGGATGTGAAGAGTTTTAACCAGTATAACAAATAGTGTTTATAAATAAAAATTGAGTACCCAACAATTAAACGTATGTCTGCTATCTCTAAACATATCTATTTTTCCCCCCACCACAGTGGCTGAAGGTTGAGGTGCGATAAAGTAGAGAAGAAAGCACAAAAGAAAAGAAAAAGAAGCCATCATGAACCCCATAAGGAAAGACATGGAGCTGCTGAGTAACAGCATGGCCACTTACGCACATATAAAAGGTAAAAGAGCAACACAAAGGGTTCATTAATGCCCAATGCTGAAAGGCACCTGGCTAAACACACAAAGATTTGGGTCGGTTTTACTGAACTTTATGCCCCATCGCACTTCTGACCTCAAGAACAATAACAAGCCATTCCACGGACTTTAGTGTTCTGTTTGATTTGGCTTCACACCTCTTGACTTCATGAGAGACGCTTAAATGTTTATAAAGACTTCTTTCTCTTTTTCTCAGAGGTTTATGATTTTTCTTCAGTGACAAGTCAGTCTAGTAAATGTCCAAACCACATTACAAGAACTTTACTCTTAATCATATGCATGTTAACATGATTTCTGAAGGATATATTCAAAGAGAATACATTTTAAACAAATAATGTGTTATACTGTTGTTACTGTGTTTGATCAAATAAATGCAGCCATAAGCATAAGAGACTTCTTTCATAAACGTACCAACCCCAAACTTCTGAACAGTGGTGTATGTTAATTAATACATTCATATTTTTATTTGAATGTCATGTTTAATATAAACACTTATGACTCAAGCATGTTCTTGACAATTTCCCTCCCGTGTTTAATACAGTGAACATGGAGAGCTTCGCGCTGTACTTCATGTTGGGTGTGTGTTCAGGTCTTCTGCTTGCTCTGGTCCTCCTCATGCTGGGCATCACTTGCCGATCGCACTCAAAGACAAAGACGCCCTCCACACCGGACAAGAGACGACTAAAAGAGTCCAGCGAGGATGAGGAAGAGGAGGAAAGTGAGGCAGGAGACGACGAGGACCTAGAAGTGCCAGTGCTCACCGTGAGTCCCTTGAGCGATCAGACGCAGCTGAACGGGACCATTAAGAGCGTGAATGTGTTCGCCTCGGCAGAAGAGCTGGAGAGAGCCAGAAGACTGGAGGAAAGAGAACGAATCGTCAGGGAGATCTGGAGGAACGGGCAGCCGGATATACTCGTCACCGGAACTGGCACACTGGGTCGGGTTCACTATCAGTAGCAGCGACGCAGTTTCATGCATACAGAGAACACTAGTGGTGATGTTACAGAAAAGTAGATGGGAGGAAAAATTATATTTCAATGCTTTTTCTCTGACAAAACGCTTCTATTCCCTTGAGAAACTTTGAGTTTTGTTGCAAAACTTGTGATGGAAATAAAATGAGTTGAGAAGAAAAACTTTTTCAGTGGTTTTGTAAGCAAACCTAAAGTTTCTCAGGGGAACACCATACTTTTGCTAGAGAACGCATTGAATTTGAAATATAATTTTTCCTCTCATCTCATTTTTTTTCATTTCCATCACCACATGCAAATATTGAATGCCACATGACATTTATCTGTGCAACAGATTTAGGTGTAATATACCCTTAAAAAGTGAAGGATTGGGAATTTGATTTGCATATGTTTGTTTGAGGTTCACCAAGCCTTTGTCTTCTGAATTATCATTTGGAAGTTGAGATCAATTTTCTTATGCATTTTTTTTATATATATCTATAAATACATATTAAAACTTAAATGTCTGTGTATATATACTTTGTATTTTTTAAATAAAAACAAAAACAAATAGTTTCACCAAATCTTCACATGGTGGAAGATGCACCTTCACAACGCTAAATTTATGGAAAAATTTGTTTCGTTTCATTTTTCCATATCCCTACTCTACCATCTTAATGGATACAATAAATAATCAGAAGGTAATACAGCTAGAACAGTAGTCCCACGACTAAATACAAATTTAAAAGCTTAAATACAATTAAATGTGTGGAAGATATAAAAGGAAGCACTTTAACAAAAAATATTTATGCTTTTAAATCACCTGGAGGTTTTTTAGAAATTGAGCATTGAACAGTTCCATTCATTCACTTGCAGTAAGTTATTTAGCACCATAATAAAATTAATGTTCTTTGCAAAAGTGAATATGTACAGAAAAACAAAAATAAACAAAATCTTAAAGGGATAAATTCTGTCATTAATTACTCATGTCGTTCCAAACCGGTAAGACTCGAGGTTCATTCTCGTGTTGTGCAGCACGATTAAGCTTCAGCAAGAACCAATGAGGTTTGTTCTCGCACAAACTTTTTGAAGCGTCAAAGTGTCAGTTGCGTAGCGGTCAATGGAGGGACAGAAATCTCTGATTTCATCAAAAAGATCATTTGTGTCCCGAAGATGAACGCAAGTCTTGCCGCTTTGGAACGACTTGAGGGTGAGTAAATGATGACAGGCTTTTCATTTTTGGGTGAACAATTCCTTTAAATGCAATATACTTTCTGTAAATCAGCGGTGTCCAATCCTGCTTCTGGAGGGCGACCTTCTTCCAGAGGTTAGCTCCAATCCTAATCACACACACCTCAACCAGCGAATTAACTTCCAGGCAGATGTGTTCGAACAGGTTAGAGTGAATCTCTGCAGGAGCATGAATGGACACCCTGACACTTAAGTTAAAAAAAAAACACAGTAACTGTATTGCACTGCAACATGAGATTTTAATCACCAAACGCTCACATGACATTGTATAACTAGTGCTACAGCTGAACCTCATCATAAAGGCTCTTCACTAAAGGCTCCAGCTGTCGAGAGCAGCTGTTATAACCCATGTGTCTTACAAGACCAAAGCGACTCGAAAGAAAAGATTACGTGTAAAACAGAGGACGGGCTTTATTTCAAATTCACCATGGAGACTGAAAGCACTGAATTAGCAGTTTGTAAATGTTAACAGAACGTCACAGCGTTACAGTATAATGTCATCACAAAGCAGGATTAGAGAAAGCAGTCGAGTCCCCCAGAGTATCCTTACAACACAACTGAACAGTGCAGCATACAGAGATCAATGGAAGAAAAACCACATGATCTAAACATGCAGCATCAACTATTTTACATTTTGGTTGATAGTTTAAACACAATGCAATAAATGCATCTTGCATGTTCTATTATTATCTACACTTTAAAATCAGATGAATGATCTAAAACTGACAAGATTTTTTTGCTCAAAATAGAAAAAAAACTTCACAAAGTAATTGGACTTTTTTTTTTTTAAAGTCATTAGTGGCATCATTTAAGGGAGGGAAAAGAACTAAGTTGGACGTTAAATATAGTTGAGAACCAATTTGTTAGGACAAGGACAATCTTAATCTGTAAATTTTTAACACACTTTTCTGGAGAAAATCGGCCCAGTACACAGTGTGTTGGTCCGCAAGGGATATGCTCCAATAAGACTGAACCGTACACCAATGACATTATAAAATAAAAATGGGAAGATATATAAATGAATGAGTTTACATGCAATTCCAAACATATAAAGGGGAAAATCTACTGGCAGAAATTATCAAAATTAAAAGTAAAAAAAAAAAAAAAAAAAAGGAATCATAAAACTAGAGTTAAATCTAAGGCACAAGTGCACAGATTTTTTATTGCACTTTTTAAATGAAAATCAATTATGAATGACTGAATTTTTTTCCTTCAAATCACCACCCCCCCACAACCTCGAAAACAAGCAAAAATAGCGTCAAAAACTGAAAAAAAGTAGCAGATTGTGTGATGCTATAAACGACATGGCTCTACCGTACGGGGCTTCACAGTCCAACACCTGAACACACGAGGATGCATTTCTCACGAGGGCTCTCGTCGAGTTAGAGACGGTAGAGGAGAACAGACACAAATGGTTGCTGATCCGTCTATGGCTTGGAAGCAGTGCTTTCCCCAGACTTTTCGTCATCTTTATTCTCTGCGCTGCCATCTCCCAATTCTCCCTCTTCAGCGTTGCCCTGGAACATGTCGTGGGTCCACTTGGGGCTGCCGCCGCTTTTGCGAATAATGAAGGTGCCCCTGCTGCGAGGGAAATTGCCTCTGCCGCGCCCCCGAGTGTCCACCCACTTCATCTCCCCTTCCTTGTCCCGGTCGTCATGCTGCAGTTAGACGAGAGAGAAGTAAATTGAAACTCTCCTATTGGCCACCATGCAGCTTATTCTGTCCCAAAATTGCGCACTTATACAGGAAGAGACTGTCTGAGTGACATGCGAAGCAACCAACCACCAGTTTTTGTTTTTAGCGTAAAGTTTAGAGGGGGGGGGGCGCGTGTATCTGAGATCAAAGCTAGTAATCACACCTGGAAGTACTTCCGACTCTTGGGGGTGTATTCGGGGTCCCACTCTTCCTCCGGGGGGCGTGAAGGGCCGCCCATAATTGGAGGGTTGTTATTGGTGTTGTTGCCAGGGTAATTTCCTCGGTTCCATCCTCTTCCTCTCATTCTGGGCTGCTAATACAAGAGAAGCACAGATCAGTCTAAGATATATGAGAAAACAACTTCAGGATCATTGTGCCACAAATACAAAAGCAGGAGGATTTACAGAATCCAGTTGTACAAATTGAATTTACTGTATAGCGCGGAAAGTCACGGAATTTGCCACATTTTGGATTAATAAACCAAAAGTAGTTCTGCATATAATTATTCAAATTGTGCTAAGGAATAAGTAAGGGATAATGTACATCCAGCCGGTTGTTATCTCAGAATAAACCCTGACAGGGTGATCAGGACGTCTTGCTTCCACGGAGAGAAGTTGTTAGCGCGCCAAGTTCAAACTAGACAGTCATATCACTTATTACACAGATTTTGCTACATAAATAATTATGGGGAAAAAAGATGTTGGTTTCAGATTAAACTGTTATAAAATCATACCTGTTTGTTATTTTATAATCCAACAGTGTACAAAACAATAGTCGCAAAAAGAAAAAAAAGTTCCTAGCAAGCGTATAGTGCAGCTGACTTCAGTAACCCGGATGAGCCGTTTTATGTTTTCAGCGGTTGTTGTCAGGGAATAACATGGATGGCAGGATTGACCAACCAGAATCAAGTATTCCACAGAGCCGTGTAATAATAAATATTAAGTCTGATTTAAAGCAAAAAGACTGTCGTGGAATGCAGACTTAATTTTTCTATAGCAGTTTCACTCAAAATATTATTATTGTACAATAGATCATACTTCTCGAAGTAATGATAAAATGTATTAAAACTATTTTTTTTTTATATAAATTTTTCATCCATGATTTAATTTAAACAGTTAACTTCTGTAGTGCAGAACTTGGTTTGTCAAAAAAAAAAATGTATTACACTTTGAAAGATTAGAGTTATGCATTCATTTGATTAACAGCATTTTTTATAATATATTTGTATTAAATCATGAAACACAGAACCCAAAAAAGTAAAAAAAAAAAAAAAAAAAAGTAAATACATTTCTTTGGTCACTATTATTGTTAGTTTTATACATGCTTTTTATTAAAAACTTTATTAAAACATATACCATTAAAACCAAATTATCAAAAGAGAATTTGGGAAAAATGTAATTGATTTCATCCTAAACTATAGTGAGCTGCCTGCGAAGACAACTTTTCAGATTAGGCTTATTAATGATAGTTTAGCAATGTTAGCATCAGAATCTCTCTCTGAAAATTACAACACTCAGGATTGGGAATGAAGCTAGCGAGGAACAAAGCCCGACATTAAGTAGTGATAAATGCATAAATTCCTTCTGTAACTCAATGATCAATAAGTCACATCAATGTCACGAGAACTGTAGAATACTTACAAATCCCCGATCGTAACCCCCGCGACCCCTGTCATATCCTCCTCGGTCGTATCCTCCTCTTCCCCTCTCATAACCCCTGTCCATGTGGCCCTCATAGTCCCGAGGGCCGCGCTCCATGGGCCCAGGAAACTCCCTTGACCCCAGGCGGGCCTTGTTAAAACCCCCTCCTCCTTCCATGTGCTCCTCCGGATGGTACTCTTTTCCTCTGTATGGATGAGGAGAGTGAGAGGAGGAGGAAGATGATGACGAGGAGGGTGAGCGCTCACGCTTCTTCTTGCTTTTCCTTTAGAATGAGGGAGAACAGAGTTAAAAACAGTCTATTGAGTGACTGCGAAATGATTGTGTGATTAATGCAGGTTTTGAAAATGATAGAATAGCGAAGAGCTGTAATTTAACGTCTTTTACTGTTAAAAGTCCAGACCGTGGTGACAGCCTAAGCAAACGCTGTAATAGAAGCGATTCTACAACAATGATGATCAGTAGGTTCACTGAAGTGAATGAGGATAAAGATGACATGATATAGATAGATGCAAAGATATATTTGCATTTCCCAAAATGCTTCAAAAAAATCAGATACGAGTTTTGATTTTTCGAGATCAAAAGAACGAGTTTTAAACTTAGACTAAGGTTTTAGCCTATGATTCGATGTAAATTAAAAGCCACATCAGAGCTGCTCTGCCATCTGTTGGACGAGTATGAGAATAAAAACAACATGACGCCATCTTTGCACTATAAAGTTAAATAGAAAAAAATAGAAAAAAGAATTTTTATTTTTATTAAAAATAATTGCAATTAAGTATGCAAGTAAATGCAATAAAATGACATCCCAATTCAGTTTGCCAAAACATTGTCATGGGAGCTGCATAATTACACACACATACACGCACTCGAACGTGACAGCGACGATCGATCATGAAAACGACGATTGCCCTGACTAAAAGAATATATTACCGGTAGTCTTTTTTTCTGATTGTTATCGCAGCATTTTGGCGGTACCTGAGGTCTGATTGGTTAGCGTTAGACAGCACGCCTTCCAGACCAGCGAAATAAAGTGAAACTGGATATAAAAAGCAGTGATGCCTATCTATCATAGATACCTAGATGCCAATCTATCATATACGTAACATTATAATGAGAACACGATTGTAATAGATTAGAATGTTGTTAATTCTTTGTGCTTTAATTGCCCGTATCAGCGCGGAATCTGTAAAGGGAATCCACAACAACAGTTATACATCACACTAGCAAGTTCACGTGCGCATTCGTGCCCTTTTGTGCAAATGTAAGTTGTAAGATTTACTTTTATTTAGTCTACCTGATTAATCTCATATAGGACCTGTTTGGTTGAGTATATTAACCAGCTAGCAAAAAGCTGCAGTACCGACCGGAGTTCATTCACTCTTCAGTTTCAGCTCAAATGCAATGCCCGATACTTCCTGTATTCAAATACTTCCTGTATTAAGTGCAAGACGTGCAATCTCCCATATACATTGCATTATAAAGAGAACAAGATTGTAATAGAACGTTGTAAATAATTTGTGCTTTAGGGGGCTTTCACACTGGCAGTTTAGTTTGTAACCCCCAATTTCCACCAGATGCGTTACGGTTGCGTTACCGCTCCGGCACGGTGGCGGAGTCAATCGGTTTCCATTAAAGTCAATGTGTGTGTTTCCACTGAATGCAGAAAAGCTGCGTTCCGACTCCGGCGATCCGCAGCCCTCCAGAGCTGATACGCAGAGCTTCTATTTTTGCCGGATGCCGGAGAGCTCCGCAGCACTACAGGGCAGAGTGCGCAGGACAGGAAGTCGAGCAAAAAACAGAACAAACCAAAACAAAATAAAATATCCGTTTAATTTTCAAAATAAAATACACCGTGATCATGGCGGATCATATTTGGCGGAAAATTTGATGATCATTGCGGAAAACTGTTCCTGGTTTGGGTGGTTCTGTTTATCGAAACTACATATCGCGCGATCACACGTGAATTAGCGAGATCTCGCTGGTCCTCGGCCGCAGCCGTTCTGCAACAGATCCGGACCTGGTGGGTATTGACGGACGACGGAACACGGAGCTGTCACGCAGCTGAGCCTTTCTGCAGCCGTTCCGCATCTGGTGGAAATTGGGGGTAACGGGGCACGGTTCGCATGAAAAAACGCTAATGTGAACGCTGTCAAGTGGACCCAGGTGCGCACAGGTACTGTGTAGTGGATAAGCGCCATTAGTTGCCCGTGTATCAGCGTTGTTGTTAAAGGAACACTCCGACTTTTTGGGACTTTAGCCTATTCAACTTATCCCCCAGAGTTAGATAAGTCCATACATACCTTTTTCATCTCCGTGCGTGCTATAAGTCTGTTTGACGCACCCACCGCTAGCCTAGCTTAGCACAAAGACTGGATGTAAATGGTTGCAGCTAGCATACTAATCCAAAAAAGTGACAAAATAACGCAAACATTTTCCTATTTACATGTTGTGATTTGTATAGTCACAGAGTGTACAAAAAACAAAGTCACATGAGACAGACATATTTTAACCATATAAATACTGGGAACTATATTCTCTGAAGGCGAAGCACTGCTACTTGGGCGGAGTGATAACCGCAGCACCTGAGACGCGCTCTGAACGAACTCTCTGCTCCTCACCACGGCGCGTCTCAGGTGCTGCGGTTATCACTCCGCCCAAGTAGCAGTGCCATATATGGTTAAAATATGTCTGTGTCTCATGTGACTGTTTTTTGTACACTCTGTGACTAAACAAATCACATTCACAACATGTAAATAGGAAAATGTTTGCGTTATTTTGTCACTTATTTAAATTAGTATGCTAGCTGCAACCATTTACATCCAGTCTTTGTGCTAAGCTAGGCTAGCGGTGGGTGCGTCAAACAGACTTATAGCACGCACGGAGATGAAAAAGGTATGTATGGAATTATCTAACTCTGGGGGATAAGTTGAATAGGCTAAATTCCCAAAAAGTCGGAGTGTTCCTTTAAGGGAAGAGCGAATCCACAACGGGATCGAGTTTCCCTTTCCAACTAGCATGGTCAAGTTCAAGTGCATTCGTGTCCTTTTGTGCAGATGTAAGTTGTAATAGGCTATATATCTGATTAATCTAATAGGATGCGTTTGGTTAAGTTTATTAACTCTCTAGCAAATCGCTGCAGGGTGGTGTTTATTCAAAGTTTCAGCTCAAATGCAGAGACGGTCAGTTTCTTTTCAAAAACATTGATGCATCATAATCTAGCAGTGTTATTTTTTTCTTGTCATTTGTGCATGTTTTCATAGACATGAACATATGATTAGAAAAAAATAACACTGCTAGATTATGATGCATCAATGCACTTTTCTTTGTCAACATAAACTCTGGAGGAAGCTCATGTAGTCCCTACCAGCTGTTTGTTGTAATCCTTAAAAGAAAATATCTCCCTTTGCTTTGAACTTTGAGCGTTGTAACTTTGCTATATATATATATACATACACACACACACTGAAACTATCTACAAAATGTAAAGTAGCCCATTATATATACACACACACACACGCATGTAAGCCTGAAACTATCTACAAAATGTAAAGTGAGTTTGTACATTTAGCTGAATTAGAACATTAGAACTAGAGAATTACAATATAGAACATTAAAAATAGAATGTTTGAAGAATACAGTGCTGCCTTCCAAACATGGTTTTAGATATGAATAAAGTGTTCCACTGTAAATAAAACTGACAAGTTAAATCAACATTCAGTCACAGACCAGTAAACGTGCACAAGACAATATGACCCAGGCTCAGAAATAAAGTACTATTAAAATATTATTCATCAGAAAGAATAGGACATCTTTAACATACTTTGTTTTCTTGTGTTTGGAGGATCTGTCAGGGGAGAGTTCATGACTGGGCGTGCGTGAGCCAGCTGAACTCTTTCCCCCCTCTCGTTTAGGATCCTTTTTACGGCGCTCAATAGCCAAACGAAGGTCCAAAGATTCGCCCTCATGTTTTTTACCATGATCCTGTGGAGACACAATAATGTCCATAATAATTAACACATGTGATTTCTGAATTAATACAGTGTAAACAACTAAATGTGCAAGTTTCTTTATTTTGTGTTGAACTATATGATTTCAAGTTTAAAAGGATAGTTCAGTCCAAAAATAACATTTTATAAATTGATTTAAGTCATGACAAACCCATAACTTTCTTTTTCACAGATGATGTTTAGCAGAATCTCATGCATGCTCTATTCCAAACAATGAAACTGAAGGTTGACTACTTTGAAGGTTGCAACTTGACACAGCATTTATCCTCATTCACTTTCATTGCAAAGAGAGCATGTGGGAGAATCTGATACAGATTTGGAAGATAATCATTTTTGTGTGAACTAACCCTTTAACATTATTTTAACTACAGTAATATATTATTACTTTTGGATAAACCTAAACACAAGAAGAACAGATTGAGAACATTTGTCTCACACTGAAATGGCAGATGCTTATGACAATGACAGTCAAAACCCAGCTGAAAAGCTCCATCTATTGGTCAGATTTAGGAATAACCTCAAATTCAATCCTCATTTTTAGTCACCCTCTATGACTTTACTGTGTTGGCTGATTTTGGCCAAGTTGTGATGAAACCAATGAAATATGTGCAATTTTAATAAACAATGTGAACATAATATATTCGACACCCACTGAAAAAAATGTGACAGACGTCTATCAAGACATGACAAAAAAAAACGAACCAAAACAAAAACGCACAGATCTCATGGGAAAGCAGCATGCTCCATGCTTTCCCAATACTGATTAGTACTGAGCCTCACTTTTTTTCATAAACACATTTTTGAGGAGATATACTTACTATTGCATTGGTTAGCGGTCCAGTGAAAGGCTTGGACACAGGATCAATTTTCACTTCCTTTTGTTTAGCCATTTTGTTTGGGCAAGTATGTACCCACGATTAATCATACGACAAACTCTGGAGGGTGAGAGCGTAACGCTCAGTAATACAAGATTGAGATTGGGGCTCTTGTGCATTAGCATTTTACACCTCATAGCACATTTCTGCTGTTTCAGTTGGTACACATTTGGGCAGGAATTTCAGATTTGAAAACGCTGTGTCACCTTGTAGCTGCTCTCTTCGAATTCCTCAAACAGGTGAGAGTGCTTCTTAAAAGCACTGGGAGACACATCGATTCGCCTGTAAAAGAGCATGCAAAAAAAAAAAATTATTAGGAAAGGACGAGAGGAACAAGGCATCTAAACCATAAGATACATGAATGAGTGCAAATACACCTACCTGTGGATCTCAGGACTCTTTCTCGGCTTCATCATTTCCATCTCTGCAGATTTTCTTTGGTATATTCCAAATCGCTCATTCAGAGTCATCCCGGATGACTTGAAATGTTGAGCTACAAGAGAGTAGAAAAAACAATTTCTTTCATGCCACCATTTAAAAAAATTCAAACAATAAGACAAATCCTCTATATTTCACAAAGAAAACTGACACCTTGAGGCACCTCAAAGTGCAGAATTAAAGTGTAAAATTGCACATAACCAGTAGATTGGACTGATATTACCTTTAATATGATGTACTATGGTGACTATGTGTTGAGCAAATAGCTCTGAAGGACTCCTGCGAAGCTGAGCAGACTGAATATGCTGGAAGATCGAGCGAAACTCATCATGATCTTTTTTACCAGGGTGCACAAGATCCCGTGACAAATGTCTTTCTTTAGCTAATGGACCTGATGAGCTGAAGGAAAGCAGTGGAGTCATACACATGTATCCAGTTGTCATACATTTAAAAAATTATTATAAATCATGATTTTAAAATGTATACCTTTCTCCACCATCAGTGAATGCCTTTATACTGAAATTAAAGTGTGGGTCTTTCTTCACTGATGATTTAGCCGGGGGCGAGGTCTCTCTTCCAGCTGGAAACAGTGGCCTGCCTCTATTCTCAGACACGGTAGACGGAGCGGGAGCGGATGGACTGATCCTGCTTTTTTTCTTTTCTTTCTTCTTGGAGGCCTTCTCTTCTTTTCTAGAAGGATGCTTACGACTGCGATAAAGTTCCTCATCCAGATCCTCTTCAACATCTTTGTTGGACATATAGATGGAGTCGTCCCATTTCCCGAAGCGCTCTTCGGTTAACCCCCGCATCGTGACAATGGTTTTTTCTTTATACTTGGATTCTTCCTCAGTCTTCCTGTCTTTCATTTCCTGGCGATACTCCTCTTCCTCAGCATCCAGAAAAGGAAGTCCTTTGTCAGTCTTTGAGCCGTCGTAGCCAGACTCGGACGCTTCGAACATGCTCCTCGACTTACTGCCACTCTTTTCGCTGTCAGCGTCGCCCAAGCTTAAAGCCTCACCCCTTCCGTTATCCCTGTCTGATAAGGGCTTTTTCTTTTCTGCCAAAAACCTGAGGTGGACGATCACGTGTTAATTATTATTAAGGAGCCGACTGTATTAGAAAACATTTAAATTTTCACACCAGTTGGCACTAACCTTTAACAGCAAAACAAGAAAGCCTACTTACAACAACAACAATTAAGACATGCGCACACTTATGGTTCAACTTTTCAGCAATGCAGACACGACTAACCAAGATGGAGGTTTTTTTCCCATACTTACATCAATAAACTTTATCTCCTAAATTATGAGATTGCAAACAACCTCATAGCACAGGTAAAGGCCCATTTGTGACATTTGACTTTGAAATTAGCTGGTTTCCATTATAAGCTCTATTCTTCCAAGGATCTTTGTTGCTGTACAAGGACTAAACACATTTGAGAGAATGATGATTGATTAAAAACTGCCTGAAGGACAAAAGAGAGAGAGGGAAAACATCCAAAAGCCAAAATAAAAAAAACATACTTTTTGAAAGCAGTTGAGATGGAGGCCGATTTGTCTTCTGTCTTTATGTCTTCCTTTGTGAAGAACCCAAAGCCAGTTGGTGTTGACGAACTTGACGTCTTTGCAGGTGGACTTTTACTGGCAGGGCCAATGCTTCGCCACAGTGGACCACCATTGCCGGAACCGCCAGAAAGGGACACTTTAACCTCTGACTGACTCCCAGCAGATGCAGCATTGCGTTTGGGACTGCCTTCGTAGTCAGATAGGCCTTCCCACTTACTACTGGGCTCATCTGGGCTGCTTCCTGTAGGCTTGGATGCTTCCTTGCTGGCTCCCTTGTTCTCACCCGGTGAAGCCCTTCCTTTGGCTTCTTTGGCATGAGGTCGTCCCGCACTTGAGTTGCGTCGTCGTGGGGAGGAGGAGCGGGAGGAGGAGCTGGAACGTCTGGAACGCCCCGAGGAAGATTTTCCGGAATGACGTGAATGGCTTCGGCTTGGTGATCTTTTCCGTGGTGTGTGGGAACGCGAGCGCCCCCTCCTAGGGCTGTACGAGTGGTCGTATGGCTGTTGCTGATCTCTATGACCGTGCCAGTTGGAATTATGGTTGGAACGGTAACCATAGTTGCTCCCACCTCGATAATAGTTCCCTCGTGGGAAGTAGCCACGCCCTCTGCCCCGGTTGTACTGAAAGGGCCTCCGGTAGCCACGGTTATAACCACGGTTATAACCACGATTGCCCTGGAAATCTCTAGAAGGATAGTTCCTCTCCCTGCTATGCGAACGGGACCTTGATCTAGAACTAAAAGGAAAGAGGAAAATGCAAAGCACAGAAAGAGGATTAGAGCTAAATTCGGGGAAAAAAAAGAGAAAGATGCAGTTATGATTCATGACCACTTGATGGCGCCACAGAATCAACATTCACACAAATGGAACAATTTACTTTTTGAGTTTCTGCAATGAGCAAAATGTTTTAAAAGTGTTAAATCACTTCCTGTTGAATTTCAAAACTGATGCAATTCTAACACCTTTTAGCACTGAAAAAAAGATAACGCTGCCTAAATGTATGCCTTCATCACATCTTCTAAAGTTGCATATGGAAATGTCCTATAAATGGAACTGCAACTTGAATTCATTACCTAAACCTGCCAATACATTAAGTTGAGACATTTTTCAAGCTTTACTATAGGCAATGGGGTCCAAATTTACCACTGACTAAACTAAACATTCACTAACAGGAAAATGCCTTACCACTTGCGCTTTTGTTTTTAATATTAAGAATAAAATGTATCGACCAGCATAGCAAGCCCCCGATTGTGGAAGAGACATGCTAATCCACATGCAGTGGTAGACACGCCAGACAAAAGGAAACCATTTTTTAAACTAACTAACTGGACACGTAAAAAAAAAAAAAAAAAGGGTGGGCTGTTAGAGGAGAAACACTTAGAAAAGGAGAGGCAATCTTCAGGAAAAATATGGTCTCTAATCTCAGTGCTGTTTTAATATTAAATGACTACTTCAAGAGCAGGATAAAGCACTCTAATGCAGCCGTTTTAAAACTGAGTTGTGACGTTATGGCAGCTTAAAAGACTTCACATTTAAAATACCATTCAATCATCAATTTGTTGCAAAGGGAGTGGCTGAAATCTATTAAATTTGCCTACCTGTAGCGACGCTTTCTAGATCTTGAGCGGGAGCGAGTCCTCGAGTGAGATCGTGAGTAGGACCGTGATCTAGTCCTAGACCTAGAACGGGACCGAGAAGCAGAATTCGGGGGCTTGGACATCTTTGTGCTCACAGTATCTTTAGGCCTGAAAAGGGAATTACATCACATGAACACATGGCTATCACACTTGCACAGAATACCACCATAAAACAAATGTAGGACTATGGAGAAAAGTCCCCTAAAATAAAACAACAATTAAATGCCCACCAAAAGGACTTTCAAAAAAAAAAAAATTGTTGAACAGAGGCATTACATCTTTTTGTTGTGCAAAACAAGAGACTGACCAATACAGACTATTTTACAGATACAGTGTTTATGCTTAAATTTTTTTCTAATTTTTTTGACAAACTAAATCATTACACTTCAACAACAATGACATAATAAATTACAATCTTTTTTTATTATTGATGAGTGACTTTGCAGTAGCAATTTTTTTTTGTGTGTAAAATTTACCATAATTAAATCCTTCAGGTCATGCATTTATATAACTTTTTTAAGAAAGGTGACTATCCTTTATCCTTTATAAAAACAAGGAAAGTAATGACAGCGGATTCTTATCAACATAATTAGTAGCTTTATATAGGCCTAAGCTGTTCTGAGATCTACATTTTTGTAAATTTATTTACATCTTTGTTTTGGGCATTGTCTAATTTTTTTTTTTTTTTCAACATAGCAATATTTATAGGCCTTGCTGACAATGATTACTGTTATCTCTCCAGTTTACTACAGTAGCATTGAACACGGTCACCTGACCAAACGAATTCCTGTTTACGGTAACTGATGCAACTAAAACACACTATTTGTCCTCAAACATCTGCACCTGATTTCCTAACTGATCAACATTTACGATCAGTGTTTCTTTTACCTTGACCCACTACGAATTTATTCTGTTTGTGTTGACCAGATAGATCAAATATTAACAAAAAAAAAAATGCAGCAGATAAGGACAAAGATGTGAGCCAAACAGATTCAACGAGCTGGAAAGTATTGGAGGAAGTAGTTTTAGATCCTTAAACATTCAAAACAATCTCACTTCCTTTTAATATTATGCAGAAGTCATTTGCAATAAAAGAGTGAATATATACAGCCAGTACATTTGCAAAACATACAATGGACTGAACAGTTTCAGAAAAAGTATAGCAAAAATTGCTTGCATAAGCTGGTCAAACAATTACTCTATGAGTGGTTAACACAAAGCCTGGTTTTCCGGTGTGTTGCATTTATCTTGTAACATGAGTAGCCTACGCTAATTGATACGCAACATTCTTTAGTGCGGGATACACGAGGTGTGTCCTCTAGTATGAAAGACTTGTGTGCATATGTCTATGTATTTGCATCGGCAGTCAAAGCAGAACAGGAAAAGCTGCTGCTGCCAAACAATTATCACCCAGTCCTTTAGTGTAAGAGACAGCCCAGCTCAACCAGTGGAGCTAGATACTAATCTAGTCAGGAAATACTTGGGGGGAAAATTTGCATTGATGCAATCATCAGTACAGAGCACATTCACTGGCTGAGTCTCAAAACATAGAGCTGTCTACCTAGTCACTTTAGACTCACTCCATAAGCACCATATGGGAAGTTCAATAGACATTTTACTAGGTTTTGAGACATTTTGAGATCCCAAAATTATATCTAGGTCCCTAGATGCTTAAAAACCTCTGTGATTACTGAATATTGTGTATTGGTTTGCTGTCGAGATAGACAGCTCACTAAAAACAGAAATTGTGGATAACACCATTATTCTTTAGATCCGTTTATATGGTAAAATCTCAATGCAACCGCGAAAAAAGGGCCATTTTATAAGACGTATTTCAAAACACTTTCGTTTTCACTTCTTTCAGGGTAGGGGTGAAAAGGAATGAGATTAGGATAATACAATCACATTACAACTGCAACTCCGATTTGACACGATCATCTGCAGCCATTCTCGTTCAGGTGTGTTTTAATAACAAAAAGGATATTTACAGAAATAAAATGCATCAACCTCACAATTACAAGAACATAATCTGGATGAACAATAAAGGGCATTGTATTGGTTTTTACAAGTTAAATAACTCAATCACATTATGTCGCCCTTTCATGCTACCAAAATACAGATTATTTTACAAGTCACATTACGTTTCCCCTGTTAGCCGCTATGCTAACATTAGCCCCTTTGCTAATCTGAAACAGCAAAAATCGCGCAAAACCAGACACAATATCAACAAAATAACATGAAACAACATTTTAAGGACAAACATTAGCAGAGAATATTGAGGAAATAGCGATATAGTGTTAAAATATGTATAAATAGACTCACCTGAGAGGCTAGTCAGATGTGATTAGCGCGAGCTCACGAGCAGAGGCGCTGCGAGCACGCGACGAAGGAATAACGTGTTTTATGCGTCGTATGCGGATCAATGTACGTATGATTTTATTTTATTCTGCTCTATTTCGCCCTTCTAACATTAAAAGGGTTCAGTTGTAAAATGTTTCGGAGTAATCAAAATGAGAAGTGTCCATTTGTTCGCCTCAGGAAACGCAAAAGGCTTCGTTCCGAGGCAGTTCTTCAGCTTCCTGATCAACGCAGTGAACGCGCACTCGCGCGCACGCAGACGATTATACACGCCCCTTTTTGGTATTCTTCTTATTTTATTTAATAAATATGTTCTCCTTTTCTTATGGATGTTGAATTGAAATAAAATTAAGTATGAGGGTTTTTATGGCCCTGATAGAGATAGTCTACTTTTAAACATTCTTCAGTCTCTTTCGAATTACACAAAATGCCTTACATTTTAACACAAATACTTTTCTCTCTCTTTGTTTAATTTTGAAACAAGACCTGCATGTGAATATAATGTATGGCTATTTTCTTTCCATTTGTATTTCTTTGCACCACTGCAGCATCTACACATGGTAACACAGACACAGCGCCTCTATTTCGACACCTGTTGAAAGCTTCTCATATACTGACAGCTGAAAGCACAGGCCGCTGAGCCAGTTCAGAGAAATCTGTCCAGCACCAGGCAGTATTTCACAGAGAGAGGAAACACAACGGAGAGTCAGCCTACATGAGCCAATCTATAACACATGTCTGCAAAAATATTGTTGCAAATGTTTCTGTAAGGCAAGATACTGGCCTTTTCTAAGGGTTCCTTGAATATATATATTGGCTATATATATATATATTGAATATAGCCTATATGAATGAATGAATGTAGGCTATTGTATAGGTCTCGCTCTCCAACGTGCGCACTGCATGTGTTTCCTGAATCTGTTTCAGGAAGTTGGATACAGTTTTGTTAGCTGCTGCTAATCTCACTTTCCTTTTTTAGATGGTTAATTTTTATTTTCTTCTTTTTTTCCCCTTATATTTGTTACACTGGAGCTACACCCATTTTAAATTACCGGTACTAGGTTGAGAAACACAACTAAATTGTATTCATCTTAGCATATCTTATACAGTAGGCTACACTATGCATGGTGCTACATTGTGCCATTGACAATGGCTTCCAATTATCATATAAAAAAAAAAAAACAGAGATAGATAAACATTCTTCTCTAAGACTGCTGGCAGCTGCTATCACAAAAATAGCAATCCGCAACAGGGCCAGATATATATAAATATTGTTTATAATATATAAACAATACCTTTAGACAAATTATTTAATTAAAAGCTTTTGCATTCAGGTTTTTATATCTCAAAAAATGACTTGATGACTGGCTGAATCTGCTAAGGGGATTCAGGTTGATAATTACTATATATTAATTGTAATTTTGGGATCATAAAGTTGAGAGCCATATACTGTATATACTTGAAACCAATTTCAGCTCTGTATTTAAATCACCAGAGGTCTTACCCAAGGGGTGTATGATATCAATTGTCAAAAAAAGTCTAAATAAATAAAAATGTACCAATTTGAACTCTATTCTATCATTCAAATGGCCTGAACACTGGAGTCTGGTAATGTTATCAGTGAGTGTCATGTTATAAATAAATGAAAGATCGCTGCACAGCACGACTGCAATCCTGCCTGTCATTTTGGCAAACTGTTTACATTCCCAAACTGATCTAGGGGGGTAACTACATCCAGACAGTTTGATGTTAGCTTAATTCATCTCCAATAAAGTCTTTATTTGTGATGTAGATGAACTCAAAATAAAAACTGAATGTGCCTGGATGCTCAAACCTGAACCTGAACACACGCAAAGCAGAAAGTGTGTGATGAAGCATGAAAGCATAAGCGAATGCATTTCGATGTGAAAACCCACAATTAAATATCTATATGTGCACCACAACCAAATTTAGAGTGAGTTCCTGTTTTCATGCTATGAGTTATTTATTTCAAAAGAGTATAGCACACTTTCAGTGGAAACTTCATCTTGTGGTTTTGTGTTCAGTTAAGAACTTTTTCCATTCTAAAACCCAGGGTGTGCTGTGCCTCTCCACACTCTGCACAGAAGCAATGTCTTTTAAAGCCATATTTCTCTTTCAGGTTTCTACTTCGAATGCATTTGTTCTCTATATAAATGTAAGTGGCATGTTTGGCATTGAGAGTTTAAGTACTAGAGCACTAAAACCATGTTATATGCCACCATTCGAAAGAGAAGACGGATTACACAAACCACGCCGCATCCACTGAAAATGATTTAGGACAAGCTAGCAAAAAATACAACTTTTGAGACATTTTCTCAATGTTCTGCTTAACTTGCAGGGTGTTTAGTTTGTCCATTTCCAGGCCTTTACAATTTTAGTGAAGCTGCATGAGTGCATACATTTTCATCTCAACAATTATCACATTCAATTATTCTTAAAAACATGTTCAAACATGCACAAGAGAAATATGAACAAAGAGAGCAGCCTCACCTCTAGTGTTCAGGAGTGGAAGGAATATAAAAGACAGCAAAAGTAAATGCAGCGTATGCATGCAGTGAACAAATAACTTCCTGTATTTGATGGACGAAGCTACACGCTAAGTCATTTCTTGTATGACAGATTGCATTATGCGAAGTTAAAAGAAACAACAACACAAAGTGTTTATTATTGGTCCTTCCATGAGTAGAACATTATTATTAGAGCTTCTGACCGTCACCAAGCTCGTGAGGGATAAGCAGAAATATGTTGTATATTTAGAACAGTGTTGTCACTATTAACTTAAAACAACAACAAAAGTATTTGAATAAAAGATGAATTTGAATAAAAAGTAAATATTAGATGAAAAACTTAAAATTGCTTAGTTGATGTACTAAAATGACGAAAAAAAAGAAAAAAAAGAAAGCTAAATAGAAATATTTCAAAAACTAATAAAAATGACAAATGCAAAGAACAAAATTACTGAAACATCAAATAAAATTACAATGAAAAAGAAAACATATAAAAAAGCTACTTCAAAATATTAATAAATACTAGTACATAAAACAATAATCAAATAACACATATGTAAACAATTCAGCTGCCGGCAAAAACAGGTAATTCATCAAATATCATCAAACAGTCAACAAACTTATTTACATTTTTTTTAAATATATTGTCTTGATTGAACACTGTGGAAACATTTACAGTGCAAGGTGGGAAAAAAATGTGTGGGAAAATGTGAATTCCTTTAGGCTAATGACTCAGTGAACTGGATTTGATTCATGTTGGTAAATCAAATACAATCATATAACATATTATTTCAACCTATTTTTTTATGAATAACAAATTGTGGAGTTTGCTGTTTTTCTTAGTGAAGTTTTCAATAATATTTAACTGTTCCATATTCTGTTTCATACAGTTTGTTCGATACATTGGTTTTGCTCTGCACAAAGTTTTCTCAAGCTTGGCTCACATTACTGCTATATGACATCAGCCCAATAATCAAAATGCAATCCACAATAACTGGCCAATAGAACGTGGACACAGATCTCTGTGTATTTAGGAACCTCTATTCTAAAACCCAAAGGGAGAGATACACTGGACACTTTACCGCTCCTGCTGGAAAGAGTATTTCACAGTGCAGCTGAGCAGCTGGTATAGACATAAAACAAAGCAACTTCGAATGTGTGAAGCAAATGTGTGGTTGACGGAAACATGCTGCAAGACCACATTTAAATAGAGAGGTTGAAACTATAACACGTAGAGTGAGTTTAGATGCAAATACATGCAGCGCACACAGATGTACCCACATTTACACACTCATTCACACACACTTGTCAACAGCAACCAAAACAGCCGCACAACAAACAGACAGTGAATTCTCAGTTGTCTGCACACCTTGGAGTGACTCCAGTGAGGCTTTATTGCCCATCTTGTGCGCCAAGGTTTTGTGGCACAACATACTGTTTAACAGGCCTTTAAAGGTCAAAGGTTAGAGACAAATATGAACTTTGGATTCAGAGCTCTGTCAGCCATCTCGGTCAATTTGCAATGCAAAATTCTGTTGTAAGATTATTAATTTAGATACTATTTTAGTATTTTGATTTAGCTTTTATTTTTATATTTTCAGGTTTAATTTTTTTATTTATTAATATTTTAGTATTTAGTATAAATTTCAGTTACTGTACTTGCCAAGGCAGCATTTCAAGTTTTTCATCTAATACTTATTTCAAGGAACGAAAACTATTTTTAATAGTAACAGTTTGGAATTTAGATAACAATAACAACATTGATAAAATAAATGGCATCAGAATTTTGTGCTTTACAACTTTGGAGTTTAACCCTCTTAAAATTAAAGTGTATGGGAAACATATAGGAAAATAAGAAAGAATGTACTCAACCCATGTTCTCAAGTGTCTCATCTAGATATTCAAAAGTGATCTAAAAAAAGTCTCAAACTTTGCTCTGATACTCCAACATACCAAAATCTGCTTTAAAAGTCATAGATTTCAGCATGAACTCAAACATTTCTCATTTTCCAAGAGAAAATTATCTGATTTTAAAGCTGCATTTGTGTCTATTTTTACTTCCCCCATGCAACAGTTTTGGAGAAACATCTGAGACAAAGTTAATGCATGAATTGAAAAGTCTCCCAAACTCTAAAAGAGCAACATCATTTTCCAAAGGGTTATTCAAATCAAATGCAAACCTGAGAGTTTTTGTGGACTCTCGGCGTGTGTTCTGTCACTCATTAAGATCCTGTTCATTCCTGTCATGCCAAATGAATTAAAACCCAGCTGGCAGTGCCCACCTTAGTCATAACTCACTTTGTATCTGTTATCATCCATCTAAAAATACAGTGCTTGAGATGACCATCGGACTATCAGGGCCAACACCATGACAGTTGGTGTGTGGTGGTGAAACTTCGGGTGGTTGCTGCCAACCTGAGTTGAAAAAATGTGATTTAAGGATAACCACAATGTTTTTCCCCCCATGTAAATCATTCACTATGTAATATAATCTTTCTGCCATTGTGTTTTCTTCGTATATGCATTAATATCACTCTAAAGTACAGAACTGGGTGTCAACACATGCACAGACTCTCACTGGAGAATGAGAAGATACAGCCTAATTTGTAAACAGCCCAAAACATGCATAGGTAGGGGCAAGATGAATGCAAGTGTACTGTACACTAGTAAGTGCACATTATAAACTGGATATTGTTCAGCATAAGTGACTTGGCTGGCGTTTAGATTCGGAGCTGCAGGATTGTGTTGCCCTCCACTGGCTGAAATTATTCACTGCACAAGGAATTATAAGTAGGCTATGTCTACACGGTCAAAAAATTATTCAATTTAAAATTGACGTGTTTAGCAACAAAACATGCTTGATTGAAAGTAAAAAGGTTCCCACATTTAATTGTAGCCTACTTGAAAAAACTGTAACATTTTGTCCTCTTTCGAAAACAAAGCAAATGTATGAAAACGCTCCAAGTTAATGTAGTAGCCTATAGCCTATAATGTAAAAAGTGCAAGTTACCCAAATCATTATGACCAGTAGCCTATATGGCCTTGTTAGGAGACAAGGCCATATATTAAGGTATAATATATATTATAATATAATATATTAAGGCCACATATCTCCTAACAGGGCCATATATTAAGGTCTGGGTAGATTAGATGGTAAGCAAACCCTCAGTTCTCATTATCAGTGTGTTGGATGCAGGAGAAATGGGCAGGAATAAACATCTGAGTGACTTTGACAAGGGCCAGATTGTTGTGACAAGGCGACTGGATCAAAGTATCTCTGAAACGACAAGGCTTGTGTGTCTCTCCCGGTCAGCAGTGATGAGAAGATACCAACAGTGATCTGAGGAGGAACAAACCACAAACCGGGTGTTGGACGCCCAAAGCTTGATGCACGAGGGCAATGAAGGCTATCCCGTCTGCTCCGAGCCAACAGAAAACACGCTTCCGTAAGATAACATAGTATACTGATGTAGTTTACAATATTTCTTATTACCTTAAATTGAGCATGAGTGTCTGTCACTGTCTGGATCTCTCTGACTCTCTGTTACACTCGTGTGGAGTCGCTGCATAAACAGATGTCATGCCACAACACAAACTGTGGGAATACTATAACACCTTAAGCACTGACTTAACACACAGTCCCTTTCATAAAGATTTATTCCACAGGTCTGTCATAATCAGGCAAATATACATTAACATACAGAATATCACCCTCTTCTGATGCTCCACACGTTAAATAACGCAATAATTCAAGACACACACGGTTTTCTACTTAAAAGAACAATAACAATACATCATAACAACAACAACAACAACAATTAATATCATAATGATAGCCAAACATCGTGTATTTTCTAAAACTCATTATATAGTGACTCTTTTAAGGTGCACCACACAATCGGCAGGTGACTTTTTAAAGAAACTTTGCACCATGACACACAGTGAAATAGACAGAGACTTTTTGCAAACGTTGTATAAGTATATAAGTGTCTTTTTAAGGTTCTCCTCCACTTCATTCACTTCCTCAAAGTGCTTCCACAGAAATCGCGCGGTTTCTGTCTGGCTGTGTTTCTAAAGTTAAAGCAGTCTTTTTGTTGGTTTGGCACACGTCAGGGGTGGAAGCAGTGGTAGCGTAAGGCTTCTCTTCTCTCACCGAAGGCTCTGCTCTCTCACAGGACCTCTGCAGAGAGAGAGAAAAGACACACTAAAGTTTAATTACGTCTAATATAAAGGTTTGTTCACCCAGAATCCTCATGTCATACCATGCAACTGAAATAGAGATGTTTTGCAAAATGTCCAGGCTGTTTGTTTTTCTTCCAATTTAATGAAAAAGAAAAAGTTATTCACATTGTCAAGCAAGCTCCAGAAACTTTTTCAGTGGAAGAAAGTCAAATTGGTTTGTATCAACAGGAGTTCAATAATGACAGAATTGTTTTTAGGTGAACTATCCCATTCACATAAATAATAATTTAATAATATATTATAGGTGAAACTGTAACAGCAGTAAATTTCAATTTCACACTTTCATAAACATGCTTTGAAATGCTTGTGACAGGCATGATTTATATGGTATTAACAAGCATATTTTTTCATAATACCAGTATCAGGATATATTCCAGGATGACAATGTCAAGATTTATTAGGCTCAAATTGCGAAAGAATGGTTGGGAGGGAGCATGAAAAATAAACGTTGTAATGTTATTTCCTCCAAGAGGTGCATATATTTTTGGCCAAGATCTTGTATTGATAATGCAAGAGTCCAGCACTCTGTAAAGTCTCCTCCAGCACATGAAGACTTCCAATGAATTTAACCATTCTTTCACAGTTGAGGCTGATGAATCTTGACATTGTCATCCTGGAATATGGTCATGATGTGTCTTCCTACACGGTTGTTTAAGAAATGAAAAGCTACACACTCCGTCAATTAGGGTTAGAAGAACTGTTGCCAAACATATAACATGCTAGAAACATAATAACCACTGCAATAATGATACAATCATAGAACCTTAAGCATTTGCCTATTTAAATCCAAACAGTGACTTTTTTTTGTCCGGGCTGTGTATAATATTTAATACATCAGTGTACATCCAGAGTATTTTGTGTAAATCTCTGTTGCATTCGTTACAAGAATACAACAGCTTTTTTTTTTTTTTTACAGTAATACGGTAATTAGTCATGACATTAATTAAATAAAATGTCTTATCTAGTCTATAAATATCCAATCTTACCTGCCACATGTTGAGGTTTCATAGGCCCCGCCTTCATCATGAACGGTTCCCCTCCCTCAAAGGCCATGATTGGGTCAGCAGGTTGACCCTGCCCACTGTTTCCACTGCCACTGTGATTGGACAGCTTGATGATCTCCTCAAAGTCTGCTGCCTCTCCATTGGAGGACAGTCCATTCTGATGTTTGGTGGGCTGGACACCATTAATGACGGGTGCCGCGTCCCAGGACACTGAGCTGAGAAAGAAACATGGGTGTAATTCTCGTATTTCTATTAGATATGATCTCAATGTAATGTATTTAGTACATTTCAAATTATGCAATTAAGCGTGCAACTTGTGTACCTCATTTTCACGTCTCCTTGTGATTGGTTGAAATTTGTCGCACCACTATGGAGAGTTTCTGAAGGATTTTTCTGGATTACTGCAAGACAAGAGAATTAACAGCTTTATATTTTTCCTATAAACTCATTTAAAATATTTTTTTAAGAGTTATTTTTTCAAGGGTTACCTCACATGCACAATGCGACAAATTGATTTTTACCGTTGTCAGAGACTCTGCCATTCACTTGAGCTGGAGTCTTAACGTCTTTCTGCAAAGAAACAAGTAAAGCAAGTTCATCCTCCTTTTACTCTGTGTGTGAGATTAATTCAGACTTCATGAAACAGACGTGTCCCACCTGTACCCCTGCGTCACTCTTACGAGTCCTTTTCATGATTTCTTCCAGACGCTAGAAAGGGGAACATGGATGTTAGTCGAATCCACAGAAAAGGGAAACCACTCAATTGTTTCTCTTAGAGAGCAATGATACTAATTATCTTCCAATAAAAACATTTGAGTCTCTCATTTCACCTTCTTTCTCTCCAGGCGCTCCTGTTCCTCCTTCTGGAAGTGTTTCTCTCTTTCTATCCTCTGTTTCTCCGCTTCCTCTCGGGCTTTGGATTCGGCTTCCTCTCGCTGGCAAAGACACAAATAAAACCTCATTACCCATAAATCCATTACACATCTCTAAATTTCCCATAAGCCCTATGACATGACTCAAGGTTTGGCTGGTTTGTGTAGTTCAGTTTCAAAATGAAATTGAAAATATGAATAAAAACTATAGTATCTCAATAATACTAAAATAACAGTGTTAAGAAAGTAATAAAATATTTTACTTGGCTGAAAGTGATAAAATCTTTTGCAAAATCATGTAAATCACAGTCTGATAAATTATTCAATCTAAATGTAAATTTATATTAATACACAATATATGCGGTTATGATCTGCTCTAAAATGTTTCTGAATTTGCTATTTGTGTATGCAATCTCTATAAAATTATTTTAAAAACACATAGCGACAAACTAAAATAACTAAAATAAAATAAATTATATATATAACAATTTAACAAAAACTGTAATAGTATAACAATACTACTACAATAACACAGAATCTTACAATTGCATTTAAGAAAATGGATTAGATACAATTTAAAGACATAAATGCATTAAAGTACACTGCAAAGAATTATTTAGCTTAATCTTATTGCCAATAAATCCAGATGTGGCATCAAGTTTAATCTGCTTATGCATATCTGCACCCTTGTCACAGTTTAGATCTTGAAAGGATCCTTATTGATGCTGCTCAGACACCACAGCTGTCCTTTGTACGTCCAGAGAGCCACAAACAGAGCCATTAGGCCTGTCCTGCATGATCAGATCAAACCAGAACACACGCAGGCTTCATGTCAGAGGGGCTCTGCGCGACCTGATGCGAGTGTGAAGGGCAGCAGATGAGAGTCGCCCGGAGGCTTCTCGTGTGTGTACGGGTCTGAACGGCTGCTAATGGAGACTCAAGCTGAGGCCGTCGTATGAAAGCACTCACGTTAATGCCCTTCTGTCTGCCTGTGCCTCGGTCACCTTGATGCCTTCAAGGTCTTTTGCATTCAAATTATTTTACAGAAGACAGCAGATGGATTTGAAAAGATTTAGGAATGAGTATGAAAAAAACAAACAAAGCTGATTTGTGACCCTGGACCACAAACCAGACACATGGGTCAATTTTTAGAAATTGAGATTATGCATCATATGAAAGCTGAATAAGTAAGCTTCCCATTGATGTGTGGTTTGTTAGGATAGGACAATATTTGTCCGAGATACAACTATTGAAAATCTGGAATCTGAGGATTCCAGATTGAGAAAATCGCCTTCAAAATTTTCCATTTATGTTCACGATTGTGCTGCATTCACTCACAAAAATACATGTTTTATGTATTTACGGTAGGGAATTTAAAAAATATCTTCATGGAACATGATCTTTACTTAATATCCTAATGGTTTTTGGCATAAAAAAAAATTAGATAATTTTGAGCCATACAATGTATTGTTGGCTATTGCCACAAATATACCTGTGCGACTCGTGACTGGTTTTGTGATCCAGGGTCACATTTGAGCAAATTTGTTGATTCTGATTCAGCAACACTTTGTCCATCTGCTTTCTAAATTTCATCATTGTCGTTGGCCATATAAAAGCCAATTTTACCCACGATGCACTGCTCACCTGTCTCTGCAGACGCAGGTTTTCCTCGTGCTCGGCTCTTGCTCTCTCCTGCTCCTCCTTCTCCTCCTGCAGACGCTGTTGCTCTCCCATGAAGCGCGCCTCCTCTTCCCTGCGCCTCCTCTCCTCCTCCTCACGTCTGGCGTGCTCCTCGCGCAGCGCTCTGAATGAAGATGAGCAGGGTTAGCGTCTAGAGACTTGATACTCTTAGTCAACACCTCAGATGCAGGGTCATAATAGTTAACTAAAACTGAACACAATTTTTTTTTTGTGATTACTTGAAATAAAATAATGAATCATTAAAATAATCATTAATTGAAAATGATATAAAATGTAAAAAAAAAAAAACACTGCAATCACTTCTGTTCTCTTTTTCATTTTAACATAATGTACTAAAATAACAACAACAAAAAAAAAACAAAAAAAAAATAATATATATATATATATATATATATATAGACATAATAAAAAAAACTAATACAAATAAGAAAACATCAAAATGACTAAAGCATGAAATGGAAAATAAAAATGCAAAATATGAATAGACTAAATATGAACAGTGTCTCAATAATACTAAAATAACAGTGTTAAGAAGACCTTAGACCATAGGAACACCTATGGATTGTTTATGGGCCGTCTGATTATTTATAAATAAATAAAATGTGTAAGCAACTGAAATTAATACAATCTTTTACAAAATCATGTAAAATCACAGTCTGATAAATTATTAAATTTAAATTTAAATTTATATTTAATACACAATTTATTCGGTTATGATCAGCTCTAAAATATTTCAGAATTTGCTGAAGTTGTACTTAAAAAAACAACAACACATATCCAATAATCACAAACAACTGGAAAAGTCCTGGAAATTCACCATTAAAAGCAACAGAAACTTTGTCAACCAGGGTTATTTTAGTATAAATATAAAGCATAAAATAATTCTGCTGTGATCACTGTAAATGTCAGTCAATCTAAATGAGCGGTTCTTTGAAAAGAGGGCCGGACTTTATGTTTGATATGCAAGACTCTCCAATCAACTAACCTGCTCTTCTGCTCCTGTTCTCGTCTCTCCTGCTCCTCCTTCTCTCTCTGCTCACGTGCCTGACGTCTCTTTTCCGCCAAAACCCTGGCCGCCTCCTCTGGATCATTGGTCCCAGCTGTGGGCTTGGCGGCCGGAGGGCCGGGCTCAGGAGAGAGCGATCGAGAAGGAGTGGCGGCCACATGGGCCACCTCTGGTGTCTGAGGAGCGATTGTGATTGGTGCAGAGGTAGTGATGGGCGTGGCCGGAGCAGACGAGACAGTGATGTCAGGAACACTAGGAGCAGCTAAACAGAAAAAAAACCAATCCATCAAGAAGAGTAAAATCCTTAAAAGCACTTGCGTTTCGTTCGTACATTAAAGCCGCCCTGGGCTCCTTGAAAAGCATTGAGCCGTCATGCAGATTTATCTGCGAGCTTCGGTCGTCATGATGATCACACTCACTCTTTGTGTCCTTGGGAGGGTCAGCCTGACGGGGCTCCTTGGTTTCCACGGCGACGGCGGCGACGGCGGGGGCCTGTATGCGGGCGGGAGTCTGAGCCCGCTTAGGCCGGGTCTTGGTGCCGGGAGGAGTCCGGCCTGAAGATGAGGGTGGTTTGGGGGACGCCGCTGGATTGGGGGAGAGGGGGCGACTCCTGGGCGTCGCAGGTGATGAAGCTCTGTTTTTAGCTTTGATATTTGGGCTAAAAAAAAGAAGAGAATTAAGAACACATCCCAACATACATCAAAACAACCACAATAAAAAAAAAATCTTACTTTGTATTTTGATTCTGATTTCAATTACATTATTTTGATACTTTACATTTTCATTTCATTCATTTTTTTGTTGTAATTTTGTTACGGTACGTGCTTTTGTCATTTTAGTTAGTTTTTGATATTTGTATTTAGGTTTAGTTTTTAAGTTTTAGATTTCGTTTTTATTTATTTCCAGTTATTAATTTTAGCGAATTAACTCATTTAGTTTACTCTCATAGTTTATTTAGGTAATGAAGCTCTGTTTTTAGCTTCATAACCTAAATAAGAATAGAATGAAGAACCTTCCAATATAGACCAAAAACATATTATTTCCAGTTAGTAATGTAAGTGCTTCAACAATTATAATACATATATATATATATAATACACACACACACACACACACACACACACACACACACACACACACACACACACACACACACACACACACACACACACACACACACACACACACACACACACACACACACACACACACACACACACACACACACACACACACACAATAGTGATGCCTGCCTTAGCAAGTATCACTAATAATGTGGATTTTGTCACTTTCAGTGAGGGAACAAATTACGCTGAGACCTTGGCGCCTGGTTTGGACTTTGGCAGGATATGGACAGCCATAATAAGAGTACAACTTTAATCCTTTAATGGCTAATTTATCACTTTTCCACAAAGCAACTGAACACAAAGGCCTGTATAAAAACCAACAGCCTGCCAGACGCCCCGCTGGACTGCATCACAGAGCCTCTCTTCGGCTCTCGAGCGCACTGTATTTAACCTGCAGCAGCTCAGAGCTCAGAGAGCGTGTGTGTGTGTGTGTGTGTATGTGTGTGAGAGAGAGAGAGAGAGAGAGAGAGAATCACCTGGCTTCTGTTTTTGTTCTGGTTATGGATTGGGATTTTCTCTTCTTCTCCACTTTTTCTTTAGACAGAGCGCTCTTCTCCTTTTCGTTCTCTCGTTCCTTGTCTTTCTTTTCTTTCTTCTTCTTCTCAAACTAGAGTCAAATCATGACAAACAGGATTTTTTTCTTGAGAAATAATGACATATTAAAATAAGTCAAATAATCATGAAAGGAAACCAAATATTTTCCATGAAAATATTAAGCAGAAATGTTTTCAACATTGATAATAATAAGAAATGTATTTGTAACAGCAATCAGAATGATTTCTAGGAGTAATGATGTTGAAAATTCAGCTTTGGACACAGGAATACATTACATTTTAAAATATATCAGTTTAATATATTAAAATAAAAGTAGTTATTTTAAATTGTAATAACATTTCACAATATTACTGTTTTTGCTGTATTTTGAATCAAATAAATGCAGCTTTGGTGAGTATTAGAGACTTCTTTCAAAAATAAAAAAAAATCTTGCACAGATACAGACTCCAAACTTTTGAACGGTAGTGTATATTATATAAATATTTCTGCATTGTTTACCGGAGTGGAGTTGCGTCTGTGCGCGCGCTGTGTGATGTCGGGAGTGCTGGCCGAGACCCTCCAGCGTTCAGCGCTGTGCTGGTGAGGATGATGGTGGGAGCAGGGCGTCAGAGGAGACACGGACGCAGAGCGGGAACACTGATCTGAGATCAGACACAGAGATGCTTACAGACAGTCACTTAATCATGCTCAAAACATGACATACTTAATTAAGATAATACACTACTGTTGAAACGTTTAGGGTTGGTGAGATTCCTAAATATGCAGTATATAAACAAATCACAGGGTATTATATCCCACAATGCAATGCACACAACTTGACTTTGCATTCCAATCTGAAAAACAAGCTGTGATGACACAACTGGATAATAAAAAAGAGAAAAATAATCATATTTATTACTGCAGTGACAACTGGTCATCACTGGAATTAAACACGCAGGTAATAAGGAACTTCTGTGCAAAATGTATACTCAACATAAATGTGCGTATTGTTTTATGTAAATTCAACAACAATTGGATAAACTGTGCACTAAGCCAGAATTTAAATTCCAAACATCAAAGAGAAAATCAGCAGATGAAATAGAAATTGGCTGATATGGTCTGAAATGTATGTACTTTCATTTGAAATCTTAAATGCAATTCCATCAGATGCAAACATTAAAATTTCCATGAATGCATTAGACAAACACATACTAAGCTCAAACACAAGAAAATAGGTACCATTTAGAAACGAAACCTGCTTTACATTGAACTAAGGTTAATAATATATTTACAATGGAAGCAAGAAGTTTTTTTCTTATGTTTGGTTTCAGCAAATAAGAGCAATTGCTTGTTTGCACTCAATGAGGCCTGTTTATGATGTGTGTTTAACTCTTTACATGGGTGTGTGCCTGCAGTATGTGGTGAGTATAACCATTACCTTAAGCTCCTGATGTGTTAAGTGTGTTGTGTAACTCACGGGGGTCGCTGCTGTTCGGGAGGGTGGCGACGCTCCGGCTGCGAGCCAGAAAGGAAAGAGTGGGGGTCATCAAGCGCTCCACGATACGGCTCTCCCACGGGCTCAGACGCAAGCTGCGGGCTGACACAAGAGGGAGCTGTCAGCACCGGCACATGTGGACAACATACCGCAGGTCACTCCACAAAGGGCCGAAGCAAGCGTTCAGCCAATCGGCTGGAGTAACGAGGAGCCTGACCAATCAGAGAGGCTGTTGCTGGAAGTGGAATTCTCAAGCCCTTCGTTGAGTGAACACTGACAGTGAAGTCCTGATCTGGACTCCTGCAAGACACACAATCTACTGCGAATGTGATTGCTGTACTTCTTTACACACACATTCACACACTTTATTTGCTTATCGGCTCATTGTAACTTCAAAGGACTTGAAGTTTCAACTTAATTAGTGAATTTATCCAGCAATCTTACTCATGCTGGTTAAATCAACAATACAGTAACTAAAGTTTATGTATGTTAGACTTTGCTGCTTTATTGCTCAAAGTTTTCTCTTTCATAAATCAGGAGACAAAATGGAGCTCTAATACATGTTTCATTTGAGATTTTTCTCTTAAAATGTCTAGTAAGAACTAAAAATAGACACAAATGAGACATTAAAAGTAAAGAGCGATAATTTATATATATTACCATTGAAAAGTTAATGTTCAGCAAGATTTTTTTCTTAAGAAATTAATTTTATTCAGCAAGGATGCATACATTTGATCAAAATAGACATTAAAAAGCATTTATAAAGTTAAAGATTTCAATTTCAAATAAATTAAAATACTTTCTATTCTTCAAAGAATCCTTGTAAATGTATAATGTAAAAATATATATTTTAAATTAATTGATAATTACAAGAAATGTTTCTTGAGCAGCAAATCATCATATTAGAATGATTTCTGAAGGATCATGTGACACTGACGACTGAAGATTGAAGCAATGATGCTGAAAATTCAGCTTTGATTTATGATCACAGGAATAAATTACATATTACAATGCATTGCAATTGAATTTCATAATGTTACTGTAATTTTGATAGAATAAATGCAGCCTTGATGTGTATAAGAGACTACTTTAAAAAACATTGAAAAATCTTACCGACTTTGAACCTTTGAACGGTTGTGTAAATCGCCAAGATTGTTTAGTCTTACAAAAATATGAGACAAGTTTGAGTTCATATTGAGATCTTTTGATCGCAAACTTTAGTATTGTCTGCAAGTCACATCAGTGAGATCTTTTCTCAACCTCTAGAAGAGACAAATATGAGTCTTTTTCTCAGGAGTCATATTTTGCTCTCCATTCGATCTCATTATTCTCTAGCTAGGAGAAACATTTGCAATATTTAAGAGGTTTCATTCGTGAATTTTCGGCATGGTTTAACTGCATGTCTAGACGAACAGCACTCTAAAAGCAGAATAATTAGAGTATGCATATGTTCAAAGTCGGGTTAAAACTGGTTTTATTCTGGGAATTATGGGATGCTGCAGTGTTAATGTTCTGAGAGCACATTAAAATGAGGTTTGGGCTGTCACAGAGATGACTGAATGACAGTTCCCTACAGACATGAGAAAAACAAGTGAAGTGACGAAGAAATTAATCTGTGGTCTCGATAACACTCGTTTTCTCCCATGCTCCTTTGCCACAAACACACACACTTGGACACGAACAGGCAGAAACACACTCCTAATGTAGCAAACACGTAGCATTAAAACAATACTGTGTGTCAAAATAGACTCTCGTTCTCAATGTAGCGACATGGTGGTGTCCTGATCCGACACTTTAGCAACACAAGAAAATTTACAACACTTCGTGGCGGCTGGTCACTGGCCGTTGCTAGGCAACAGCTGCCTTTTTTTCTCCCCCACTGCGGCAAACCGTGCTGTTGCCTGAACTACTGTAACAGAAGGTTTGATCACGATCTAGGACATAAACTCCTGCTTCTAAACAATACTCATTCTATATGTTATTGTTATAAACAATATTTAGCCGTATTTCCAGGAAGCTTATTGCAAAAAAATAAATAAACCTCAATGGTCAGAAAGTCTCACAAGACTGCAGCTAAATATAACAACCTAAATATTATATATCTCAGCAAAAAGTGCACTTTGAGTGGTCATCTCTAATGACAGGGAAATAAGAGCAGACCATGAGCTACACAGTTGCCATGCGGTGCACAATGCTGTTATTATGTTGATTTATACACATCTGCATAGCTACAGTTTTGCTGACTTATCACTGGTACTTTCTGCTGCATGTGGATGTCAGCATTCTAGAAAACCCATTATTTCCTTGGAGAGAAACTTAAAATAAGGGTATGTTCAGAATAACTACCATACTAGTACTGTCTCTGCAGGGTCTAGCATTTATACTGTGCATAGTATGCTATTATCCATTTGCATAAAATATCAAGATGGCATAGCCTACTACTTTTGCTGTGTATATAATGCAATGCGCTTAAACTGACCTTCCATTTGCAGAATGATGAGTGTTATGACTGTTAAATACACATTCTGATAAAATGTAGCACACTACTGTTTGTGAGGATTTAGCATTGCATAATGCTATACTGTTTCACATAATATTTTTTAAAAAAAATAGCGTGCAGTATACATTAGGGATGGGAAATGAGAAACAGTTCTTAACCAGAATCATAAATTTTTTATTATATATATATATATATATATATATATATATATATATATATATATATATATATATATATATATATATATATATATATATATACTAGAATATTAGACCTAAATGATTTCACTAACTTGATTAGTGCTTCTTCTTAATACTAAACACTATACTAATTTCTTTAGCATATTCAAAAGTTTGCGACTTAAATAATAATAATAAAGTATAGTTATATTCAGCAAGGATGCATTCAATTGATCAAAAGTATCAGTAAAAACATTTATAATGTTACAAAAACAAATGTTTTAAAATAAATGCTGTTCTTTTTAACTTTCTATTCACCAAAGTATCCTGAAAAATGTGTATCACAGTTTCCACAAAAATATTAAGCAGCACAGTGTTAATGGCTGCTCAAATTCAGCTTTGCAATCACAGGATTTAATTATTTAAAAATATATTCAAATAGAAAACACATTTTAAATGGTAGCAATATTTTACATTGTTTTTACTGTATTTTTGATCAAATAAATACAGCCTTGGAAAGCCTATTACATATGGACATATATATATATATATATATATATATATATATATATATATATATATATATACCACGAATTAAGTATTCATTCCCACAACTTGTTAATTTGCTCCCTCTTCTTAGTAAATCGTGGCCATGTTGAATTAATTCCTTTCCTCGCTTTGATTCAACTATAACAAGGGAAGGAAATATTACAGCGTGGACATGATTTAGCAAAACGAGGGAATTAATTAGTAAAACGTTCTTACGTATTAGTGAGTTGTGGAAACAAATTGTTAATTTGAGGCCACAATATCATTTTTTTCCACCGCATGTCATGTGTGGCTCCATACATAAGAGACTTTTTTCAAAAATTTTAAACAATCTTACTTAATTATTTTACAAATACTTAACTATTGCACAGCATCACTTTATCAATCGATCAATCCATTGAACTGATTAAGATCAGATTAGTCAATTAAAGTGGCACATACTATATTATGTATCCTAACTTAGTTACCAGACCACTGTTTTATGAACACTGATAAATAATCAGCCTTTCAAATCACACACTCAGGTTAAAAAACCCTCCACCAGCACCACGACCCACACCACAGACTGAAAATGATGACACAACAATAATAAAGAAATGAAATAAAAATAGATATTTCCACCATTAACTGGACCACAGATAAATAACCATCACAGACTATGATGCAACAATGTGAGCGCTGATCAAAAAGTGCACGGAAGTAGAGATTACCCACGATGCAACACAAGAACGAGGGGTTGTGGGGTGGGGAAGTGAATAAGAAAGGTGTGAGAATGACCATCGATCACCAGGCACAAGCACAGGCAAGCAGGCCACCAGAAATGAGCAAATCAAAAGTAGTTCATGAGAAAACACAACTGACGAACCAAAAAAAAAAAAAACAACCAGACGGAGGGTTTGGAGGTGAAACGCGGGAGCCGCTCCGTTCTTACTTCTGCAGGGCGAGTTCCAGAGCGTGGCCGAGGACTTGGACAGCCTGTTGTTAATCACAGGCTCCGTCTGCCGCGGCAGGTTGACCGTGGAGGCCGAGCATCTGCCTGCAGAACGCAACACAGAGAGCAGAGCGTTCATACTGACCCGTGAGTGACGGCGGGACGGGGCGCACAGCTGGAGCTCTCGGAGGGACATGCAGACTGGAGGAGCCGGGGCACTCTTGCATCAACTTGTGATCATGTCAGATGATCGTACATTTAAGATGTACATTCAATCCCATATAATGCTAACAACCATTTTTATAGGATGACTAAGTTTTAGGCATATGAATGCTGACCAAAGTAGATACATATTTAGATAACCTACTGATCAAAAGTTTGGGTCGGTAAGATTTTTTAATTGTTTTTGTAAGAAGTCTGTCATGCTCACCAAGGCTGCATCTATTTGATAGTAAATGCAGTTAAAAGAGTCATTTTGAAAAAAGTGATTACAATTTAAAATAACTGAATATGTTTAATTTTATAAATATTATATCAATTTTAAAATGTAATTTATTCCTGTGATGCAATTACTCCATTACTCCAGTCTTCAGTGTCACATGATCCAGAAATCATGATTTGCTGCTCAAGAAACATTTCTTATTATTATCAATCTTGAAAACAGTTAATATTTTTGTGAAAACCTTGATACGTTTCTTTTCAGAATTTTGTGTTGAATAGAAAGTTCATTAAACAGCATTATTTGAAATATAATATTTTGTAACATTAACATTATTATTCTTACTGACCCCAAACTCTTTAACAGTAGTGTAAACTAGACTATCCAGGTAAATCAGCACTATCCTACTGATAAGACCAGCATTATCACCAGCATGTTTTCTAGCATGGCATCCTGGTGTCCACAACCAGCTTAACCATAAAAAACATGTTGGTCATCCATCATTACCAACTCCAACCAGCATACTTGAAATTTATAAGTCTGATCTGGTCTTTTCAACAGGGTAGAACTGTACAAAGTGATCCAACATGACATCACTTCCTGTCACTGACGACACATCAACATTTAATTAGAGGAAAAAGAAAAAGACTTCTTATCATTTGTGTTATAATCACACAATGTCATACATAGAGTAGACACATCAACACCCATCAATGTGATGTTAAAATCCCACAGTAACATCTCTTTTAACCTCTTTGGTCTAATAATATGGAGAAAATCACATCTTAGCAAGAGAAAGAGATGATATCACAGTCATACATCCATCAATACTACAACACCAAAAAAAAATGGTTTCAAAGAATATAAACCATACAAAAACCATAGTAAAACATAAAAATAAGCCATAGAAATGATGTTGATGCCAATGATTAGCAAGTTTTTTGTCGGTGAAACACTCATACGATGATTTTCCTCCCTCACTTTTTGATGTCTATTTGAACTTAAAATGGATCAACAAAATCATAACCAGATGGTGACGCCTATGAACCATCCACCGCAGTAAAATCTCAGCACTCAAACTGACTGACACAGAACAAACACTGCTGAAGTCAGAAGCAATATTGTGTCAACATAAGAAGTTTCCAAGTTCATATCAGGTTCTCCTCTCCTTCCTGAGTATTGTTTTAGGTGGACATAATGAGTCTAGTTTGTCTGCTAACATTGTATGAGACTGTGAAGTTTGACTAACAACACTTACTCTCTCTGCGGGAGGTCTGGTTCAAGCCGCCGGCCCATGACCATCTCTGCTGACGGATCTCAGCCCACGTTTTTTTGGTTGACCTCTTTATGGCGGATTCATACCTTTCCTGCGGAGACAAAGACAATCACAAGGATGAACCCTATTCTGGTTACTTTTGTCACCTAATACGAATCTGAATCACTTATGTACCTGGTACAGAAATTAATTTGGTAGTTCATCAAATTTGAACTATCGACTTTTGAATCTGAGACCTAACAAGCTTTGCATTGCAAAACTGTATGTCACTTGCTCAGTGAACATAATGTTTGCAGCTGGTTTGTCCTCCCACAGCCCTCCCTTCCTGAGCACATGGCGTCTCCACACCTTATTCTTCTCCAGTTTCTGCCTCTGTTTCTCCTCAAGCAGAGCTCTTCGTTTCTCCGTCTTCAGTCGTTGTTCCTCCAGCTTCCTCCTCCGCTCTTCCAACTGGCTCTCGCGCAAACGCCGTGCCTTCTCCTCCTTCTCCAGCCACTGAGCTTTCTTCGCCGCTGAGAAGGACAAGAGAGAGAGTTTTTGGGTGATGCTGCTTCTTATGTCAGTTTCTGTCAGAGTTAAAGGGGTGGTATAATGCCCATTTCACAAGATGTAAAATAAGTCTCTGATGTCCCCAGAGTGTGTGTGTAAAGTTTTAGCTCAAAATACCCCACAGATATTTTATATAGCATGTTAAAATTGTCACTTTTTGAGGGTGAGCACCGTTTTGTGTCTGTCCCTTTAAATGCAAATGAGCGGCTGCTCCCGGCACAGGGGGCGGAGCTACAAGAGCTCGTTTCCTTTTACCTCACACACACACACACACACACACACACACACACACACACACACACACACACACACACACACACACACACTGAAAATTTCCAACACTTTTAGTGTTTTATGTTAAAGGGATAGTTCACTTTAAAATGAAAATTCTTTCATCATTTACTCACCCTCAAGTTGTTTCAAACCTGTATTAATTTATTTCTTCTGCTGAACACAAAGGAAGATATTTTGAAGAATTTCGGTAACCAAACAGTTAACTGGTCCCATTGACTTCCATAAAAATCTCATTAGTGTCTAGCAGAAATTAATTAGATATTATAAATGTGAATATCTTATCTATGGTTGTTTGGAAATCAGAACTGATTGTTTTACGTTCATTTAACATTAATAATCATTCACAATTGTGCAATCTCACCCATAGCTGTTAATTTAATCAACACTGAATACTTTTTATATTTATACATCAGTGCTTGAGGAAAAACTAAACTGCTAATAAAACAGCCTTTTTCTCTGTGTGTTCAGCAGTTTGACTTCAAAAACAATTAAAAACCAATCAAAGCTCTTTATTTAAAACCCCAAGCACGCTGAGCGGCAGCTGGATGCATTCTGCTCACAGGCCCGATTTAAGGAACACACGAGACATCACAATGTGGAATTTCCTGTTTTTCAGTCCCTCAACCATAACTAAGTCCACACACACACACACACACACACACACACACACACACACACACACACACACACACACACACACACACACACACACACACACACACACACACACACACACACACACACACACACACACACACACACACACACACACACACACACACAGACGTCCAGATGGGATTTGAGTTGAGGAATACAAACACAGGGGAACTGCTTCTATTCACAACATTGCTTTAGATCCATGCGGGGCGACCCGATGTATTTACTTTACCCTGTTTCATTTCAAAAGCACATCCGCTTTATACCACAGGAAATGCAGTGACTCAGTAATGAGATGAGCTGTGATTCACACAAAAGCTATACGTGAATGAGAAGCACAATTTGATTGAACACAAACATGACAAAAATCTGAACACAGAGAAAATGTGCCTGTACTTTGTTCATTAACATCTTTTTAGACAAGTAAAGTGAAAGGAGAAGTACCATGGTAATGTGTCAGTAAGCTGTTTGGACAGGGTACTTTGGTAATGCCATTTTTTACAGACAGACAGACAGACAGACAGACAGACAGACAGACAGACAGATAGATAGATAGATAGATAGATAGATAGATAGATAGATAGATAGATAGATAGATAGATAGATAGATAGATAGATAGATAGATAGATAGATTTCAGATTCACAAATTTATTTTAACATTAACTTAAATAGTCTCTTACGCAGACTATTTAAAACTGTGTGGCAGAGATGTGGTTTGTGCTCCGAATAAGTAGACTTACTCCAAATCCAATTACATAAAAGCCTTTAGTCCTTTATAAATGATATAACAATTCTGTTTTATATCCTTCAAAATAAGATGATCTCAGCCTTCACGTTAAACCACTGGTCTCAGCTGCAGTGAACCGCTAGCGAGCTAAACACACTCACTAATCCTATTAGTTTCATACAATATGCAATATGACAGTGCGACTGCACTGAAAAATAGTTTTTCTTCTCAGTGCAATTCAATGTAGCAGCAATCCGGCATTACAACGCTTGCTTCGTTCTAACAGCTAAGCTAGGTTTATATCTTTGTATACACAGCATATGTCAAGCTAAGATGTTTCGTCCCAAACTACAATAAACCCTTTATGTAAAGCCTACAGCTGTGGTGCATGACTGGACTTGTCGACCTGATAAACAGCTGGCTAGAGATTGAGGTTTATCTGCGTTTCTCCAGCTGAAAGTGAGCTGATAGCCAAGCAGGCTAATCATGCTAATGGCAAAAGTAATTACAGCTAATCTGAGAGAGAGAGGGGCATGGCTAAATGAACTGTAATGATGGCACATTTTTCACCCTGTGCCTGCAGGGATCTATCAGATAGTTAAAAGTGGAGAATACGAGACACATGCATTGATTTATGAAAGCTACTGCACATGGGAATGATGAAATATGCATGTGTTCATAATCATTTGTAGCATGGGATGCATTATGTTCTTGAGGTACTGCTATAGATATGTTAAAAATAATGGGTAGTTTATTGTAGCTGAGCATAAACTCTGTTAAAATGCATAAACAGGGGAAACACAACAATAGGAAACACATAACAAAAAGATATGCAAAGTATTATTGTGCATATGAGGTATATTTAATATACTATTCCTTAACCATAATGATTTATGAAATTGTGGACAAAGAAAATTGGACACAACCAAATGAGGAAAACAAAGAGCACAGGACATGAAATAAATGGAAACGATCCACTTAATCAAATGATTGACCTGTGACGTATCTTACCTTGCTCCTGGGTTCGCTGGTCTGCAGCAGTAAACACAAATCACAAGCACATCTGTCAGTCACATCAGGTTGAACTTTACATGATGCTGCTGACTTCACCGAGCACCGTATTGGCAGTTAAAGTTGTATTAATTACTGTTTCACATGGGAATAGTGTATAATTGAGTTAACTATTATTTGGCTTCACTCTGTAGTCTCGGTAGTCCCTAATTATATATATTTTGATGTACTTCAATCGCTACTAGATAGATGTTTTGTGTGGTGTAACCACATCATTAGATCTACAGGACAGGACAGAAGTTGTGTTTATAAAGCCTCACCCAGATATTTGGCCCGTTCCTCTCGCCGCTTTTTGGCCTGTTTCTGTCGTTGCTCCGAACTCACCCCATCTGTTGAGAAAAAAAGCAGATTAAGCTTTAAAATGTACTTTTCATATCTTTCAAATTACATTAAAGTTGACAATGACATAAGAAAGTCGTTTGCAAATAGTTGTAGAGATACCAAGTTTTCAAGTGTCAATACCCATGAAGTTTGGGGTAAAAAAAACTCTTTGTTTAAAATGTGAAATATTGTATTATAAATGTATATTATAAATATAATATTTTAAACATACAATATTATTATACATATCAAAAAGTAATAACATAAAAATATATATATAAAAAAAAACTATAGAACAAGTACAATTTAGGTAAATAGTGCATCAATTATTCAGGTAAACATTCATATATAATATGTGAAATATCTTTAATCTTTGCTTGATTGTTAGATATAATATATTAATGCTGACACAGTGCTGTCACATTTTGACAGAAAAGCAGGCCTGTCATTTTAATTAGCTGAATTTTATTTTATTTTATTTTATTGATAAATGTCCCCATTTTGGCAGTCAATCGCTATCATTTATACTGTATAAACGTATACAGTAACAAAAACAAAAGCAACAGTATGTCACAACAAGTCAACTTTTTTGAGTAAAATTTTTAAAAAAGTGTAAAATATGGCGCTTTTAATCTGATGAGAGTTGGTCGACATGATACGTAAGACATATGCTGAGTAATTTGTCTCTCAAGCTCTCCCTCTTCTTCATTTCTCTTTCCTGGTAAATTAGAGGCTTGTAACTGACATTTTCCATTTTCTTCCTGGCCTCAGGAGTGAGCTGATTCAATCAGGATAAGAGTGACTCCGGCTCTTCAACTGCAGAGATGGTTTAACCCACGGCATTGAAGAGAAATGTGGCGAGTACACAGTCACAGGTAAAGGATGGTCAACTCAATTAAGACGCATACAACAGTGTTTCCATCTATGCATTCTTCTTGTGAAGCACGTCCTCCTCGTAATGAAATATATATGCAACTCTTTCCCAGTGAATGGAACTGTTGCTATGGCAACCGGCCTGCCCCGCGCCCACCATCAAAAGGACTTGACTAAGCCTTATACACTCGAGACTGTTCGAGAACACTCAGCGAACCTTCCCCAAACACACACACACACACACCCCAAGGTTCGCTCCTTGCTTTGATGCACGGCCATGCCGGGTTTCCACGTCTCGCCCTCTTCACAAACAATGACTTGGCTTGATGCCACGACCGTCTGATTAGGACGAATTTAGAAGGGTCTTTTTAAAGTCAGTCTGATGGATGTTCACATGCATGAGGTCTACAATGCCGAGAGTGTATGGATTCCTCGAATACGTTTTCTCTTTTATTCTTCTGACCATACTATATGAATTTTGTTACTAAACGAGTCAAAGTAGTTGCGTAGCCTGTCAATGGAGGGACAGAAAGCTCTCAGATTTCATCAAAAATAACTTAATTTGTGTTTCGAATATGAAGGAAAGTCTTATGGGTTTGGAACGACATGAGGGTAATTAATGACAGAGTTTTCATTTTTGGGTGAACTGTCCCTTTCACAATCACGCGCACGTGGCGGCCATTGTAAGTCCACAAGACCGTAATGCATATGAATCGGATATGTATGGACATATCCAATAAACCAATACCAGAAAGCTAATGTATTTGAGACAGCTTCTCAGTACCTTTTTTAGCCGGTGGGTTGGGACTGGATCCGGGTGTGCTGACTCTCGCGTCAGATCTGATTGGTTCTGTTTTTGAGGGAGGGTCTGTTATGAAGGATGAGTCTGTGACCGTTGTGTCGTCAGCTTTCAGGATCTCACTGTCCAGCTCGTTCTCATTCTGAAGAGTGCCACTCGTCTCTGGAGGAGATGTGAGAACTGAGAGAAAGAGAAAAGAAGAAAGTTATTTACAATGAAGAGATAAAACAGAATTAGCTCTATAGCGGATGAAAAGAAACTGGAAACAATGCACTTTCAGCTAATCTTAGCCTGATATCATACAGTCTGAGAACAAGAACTTTAGCAAGAACTTGAAGGAATTAATTCTGAAAGGAATTAAAACTACAATCATGCTTTAAAAATGAACTAAAGATTTACCAGGGTAACAATAGTTTCCAGCAAAATACTATTCTCGTCATTTGACTAGCCATCACTATCATTATTGATGCACTTTTCAACATTGACACTGTTATTGAATTTAATTTAATTGAAAAAATATCACTGTTGTCTTCTAGCTGCTTTATAACTGAACTGAATTTGTTTAATAATTGATGAACTTTGAAACATTGACACTGTTAATGAACTGAACTAAACCAACATTGAACTAAATTGAGCTGAATGATGACACTATTCAAATCAAATCAAATCAGTTTAATTTATAAAGCACATTTAAAATCATCCTTGGTTGGCCAAAGTGCTGTACAGTAAAATAAAAAACAAAAAAATAAAACAAAACCGGGCAAGTAACATAAAAATTATGGTACATTAAACGCACAAGAGAGAAAAAATTGTTTTTAGCAAGGATTTGAATTCAGCTAATGTGGAAGCTGATGTAGTTGTAGGTTGTTCCCCAACTTCGGGCCGACCACTGTGAACGCTCGACCACCTCTGCATTTTAAGCGAGATCGTGGGACAGACAAGAGATGTTAATCTCTTGATCTAAGTTACCTGGATAGATTGTGAGTGACAATTAAGTCAGAAAGGTATTTGGGGGCTTGGTTGCTGAGAGATTTATAAACAAAAATTAACATTTTAAAATCAATTCTTTATCGGACTGGTAACCAATGCAGAGAACGTAGGATTGGGGTGATGTGATCTCGTTTTCGTCTGCCAGTGAGCAGACGGGCAGCCGCGTTTCGGACCATCTGGAGACGAGAGATGGAAGAGAGAGGTAACCCGACATATAATGAGTAGCAGTAGTCGAGTCGTGTTGAAATAAAAGCGTGAATAATTGTTTCAAAGCTATCCCGGTTTAAAAATGGCTTGACTTTGGCTAACCTTTGGCTGTAGTCCTCAGTTGTAAGTCGCTTTGGATAAAAGCGTCTGCTAAATGACTAAATGTAAATGTAAATGTAACCGGCTATTGTCTTCTGTTGCATTACAGCTGAATCTAAAGTCGTTTTTATAATCACATTTTGCAATATTAACAGTTATTTCCCTGTTTATTACAGTGAAGCTGCTTTGAAACAATCAGTATTGCATAAAGAGCTATATAAATGTGACTTGACTATCATTATTATCATAAAAATATGAATATGAATATTTATTTATGTATAATTATTATTAGATTATTTTATTATTGTTATTAACATTTTTATGTAGCGTATATTTCCGTTCTTTTTTCAATTTCTTTATGACAGAAAGGGTTATTGTGGTGAGAAAAAATATTTTTGCTAATTTACTAAGCTTTTTGTTAATGCTTTAGAATAAAGAAACAAACAAATGAGTTATTGTTTTTGTGTGTTGCTAGGGTTCTGGGTGTTTGATAGAGTTAACGGACGGTATGCTAGGTGGTTTCTTACTAGCCAAGTCAAAAAGCCCTCCCTGATATTTTGGTCTCATGTGTCCCTCCTTAAATCTCTATGGGACGTTGTTACGTGTTACATCATCTGCAAACTGTGCAAAGCAGTAATCATATGCAGATACTGAAACTATGGTTACCATCCTCAGGATATATATTAAACAACATCATGATTTTGAGCATAATTCCCTGACGACTACAAAACAATTTTAAGGACTTGTGTGCTTCAACAAAGAATCTGCAAGTATGTTGATACAGCATTTTGTACGTGTCCAGCATGCAGACAGTGTCAGATTTTCACCTAGATTCACCGTGCAGAAATTATGCTTTCTCACTAACAAAACACTTCAACCCCATTAATAGGGCATTAGCATCCTGTTCACACTTTACTCATACGTAAAATATGCTGTGATCTCCCTCCCGCAGGATTTTCACAGGAGAAACACCACAGAGAATCATTAGCCTCTTGTGTATCTCTTTTCTCTGAATATAAAGGTGTGTATGAGGCCTGGAGGAATCACTCGCTACACTAATGTCAATATCAGCATTATCAACATGCACTAGCCAAGCAGGGTCTTTAACCACAAGGCTACACCTTTCAACATAGTGCTTTCATTAGTTAAATGCAAGTCTTGAACCCTCCCCCATCCGCTCCATAATGGATTTAGTGGCTTCTGAAGGATTAACCGAATGCTATACTGTAGAAATCCACGACTGCAGCCCCTCAGATGAGTTTGGATAATCGTGGCATGGATGTAATTAAATAACAGGATCAGTAGTGACTGCTCATTTAACAGCTGACTAAATATGTTTATTGTCTTCATATCAGATGCAGAAAAGAGCTTCAGACACGTTGAAGGTCCGCTGACGCAATATTTGAAGGGCTGGTGGTCTCGAGTCAACAGCTTCATCTCGGTTTCAAACAGACAGTATATATGTAGCAAAAAAGTCATTGCTAAAAAGCCATTTTCATTTGTAACACGGCTGAATGATGGGTACATGAAGAAACCATTTTAAAAAGCATCAAACGCTTCTTTATCATGATCAGTATTGGGTGTAGAGCATTATAAGTAATGTGAGTTACATAATCAGATTACTTTTTTCAAGTAACATTACTTTTAAATTTACAACGAAATATCAGTTACTTTTTCAAATAAGTAACAAAAATTACTTTGTTTTCCCATTTATTGACTGACACCTCTCCTGTCCCCGTGTTGAGAGAAATCGGGAGTAAATGCTGAGGCGTTGTGTGCACATACAGGATCTAGACTAACTGTGCATGCATTTACTCATCTCACTCGCACAAAAACAACTCCTGTGTCCTATTCTTCTGCCATCCAGAATGGCAGCAATAGCACAGATGAATGTTTTGTCCAGGCTGCGTCCTCTACTATACAGGCGTGAATTTGCACAAGCCCAGGGGAGGAAAGTAACACAAAAGTTACGTAACGCATCCATAAAAGCAACTAAGTAACACAGTAACTTTTTTAGGTAGTAATGGAATATTGTAATGCATTAAGTAGCTTGCCCCAATACTAATCATGTTCAATGTCTAATTTTTGCGAAAATGATAGCTTATATCAAGATTTCCCATGAGGAAGAACTGCAAGTAGCAAGTAGAACCATTTTTGTGACATATTTCCAAGTGAAAATGGATATTCAACAAGAAAAAATATTGGATCATAAAAAGTAAACATTGAATACCAGAACTGATCAGGAATCGTTCACAGAAAAATTATTAATAAAATAACTTGAAAGATATGCAAGATTAATTCTGCAAATTAAATTAAAGATTTAGATATGCAAACGAAAATGTACTACATGGAAAAATTTATAGTCAAAGCCGATATGTGGGCAACACTTCAGGCGTCCCAAGTTCGAGAACTGGCTTGTGGGCATTTCCTGATCCCATCCCCTTCTCTCTCCTACTTCCTGTCTACTCTATATTGTCCTATCCCAAAAACACCAAAAAAATAAATAAATAACTACTTAAAAATTGACCGCTGACCTTGTGTCAATCATATCTATTGTGTCACACCAAGTCCAAAATCATTTTTTAAATGTTAAACATTTGACTAGCATCTTGACCTCTGACCTCACAGGGTAAACATGAGGTCAGCGAGGACCTAAACATCCTGTTTCGATTAGAGGGCACGTCTGTGTTTCTCCAGTTGTTTCTGAGGTCGATGAGTTGTTGATCAGCTGTCGTCTTCTTAGGGCAGACCTCATGACAGGAAGACAAAAAGCTCGAGTGCCTAAAGAAGCAACTGCTGTTTAGAAGTGGACAGAGACAATCGCTGAGCTTTGCTACTGTAAATAACTCAGAGTAAAACATATGCCATGAAATAAAGTGCGCTGTTAGCAATTCGACCCTTTACAAACATTTAGCCACACATCAAAGTCCAATGATAAGTGCCAGCTTCCCCTCCGTGCTCTTTTTAGAGGAGTCAAGTTCCCATGTTCAGTCTGTAAAGGTTAGCAGCGGGGCAATGTCTCACCATCGAGACCAGGGGGACAAACCGTCTGCGTTAACAAAGAAACGCCATCTGTCCCGGGAGAGACACAGAAAGTGTGCCATTTTTCTTCTGCGAGATACGCTCACACTAATCAGATGCTAAATTACTCTAATTTGGAGATGGAATTAATTAGTACTTCACAGAAGCAATTAGGCTGGTACATAAAGCATGTTAGATGTGAGATACCATAAGCAGACACTGATTTGTTATCAGAAAAATACGGCAAATTTAGAACGGAGATTTAATGTTTCGGGAAATCTTTCAGGACGCCTACTGATCGTCAAAAGTTCAAATCGTCCTCGTGAAAACAAGTGCGGTCTCTTTAGTTATGATTTCCAATGACGCGTTAGACTTCCAGAGAATGAGCACAAATACCTACCATCTATTAAAGTACACAACACGTGGGTAACATGGGGACTTGACATCATTTTGGGGGGCAGAACGGTCTTCTTTATACTGTTAGTTGGGGCTGCATGATTAATTGAAATACATTATTAATAAATTAAAAAAACTGAAACAAAAGAGAAGCTTTAGTGCTCCCCGTGGTTTGCCGAAAACATAAAAGCTCAATGGTTTTATGTTTGAAAATCAAGACATTAAAAAATATTAGCAATAAATATTAGTACTGTAATTTAGTAGTTTTACTGTAAAATAAAAAAATATTTACAAAATATTTAGTAATAATAATAATACAATTTGAATAAATAATACAACTTTTTTATAAAACTTTATCTGAAAAAATTATTAAAATAATTTTTGATTTTACTGTTAGGGAAAATAAGGGAGAAGATTATTCTAAGTTTCATTTTCCCCTTTGATTTGTCTTGGTGGCTCAGTAAACTTAAAAAAAAAAGGTTATAAGAATCATAATATACATTGTGAAATAATTTTAACTGGAATTTGATTGTATAGTAAAAGTTGGGGTATGATATTATGTATAAAAAAACAATGAAAGATGAATGAATTAATGCACAACCTGAGGTGGCCAGTTCAACAGCACTGTGGTATATGATTCTATGATTATGACTATGATTATAATGTGCTAATTATAATGGTTCATCTTGTCACCTGCATGGCAACAGTAACACATACGAAACTTCACAAGATGCACTGGGGGAAAATGCAGGTAAGAGGTTTAAGTTTTGTGAGCTTGAAGAGAAAGAGAAACATTGCATGTGATCCAGGGATGAGACAATGTTTGGGCAGAGGGACAAAGAGATAAAGACAGCAGTAAAACCCGAGATTGAAGCACACAAAGGGTTTAGGACGTGTCTGGGCAGATTATCTGAGACGCAGCAAAGGAAAACCTCACTGCAGTGACGAGAGGTCTGGCCTTTGTGGCAAAAAAGAGAAAGATCTCCCTGACCTAACAAGCTTTGTGTTGCAATACATTTGGTGTTTCAGAGAAAAGGCCACGAGGAGGAATCTTCCTCCTGATAACGTGATTCATACAAGCAGTCCTATAGTCACAGCAGAGGGCATCACTGTCTCAGCAGACCTGACCGCAGTGAGCTAAACACACACACACACACACCTGCGTATGAGTATAAAAGTTCACATGACGGGCAGACACTAATATGTCAGGTCCACTGCAGCCCGATCGGGTTTCACCTCTAGCTCACAGTAAAAATAGACCCCACAATCCCTCATCAGCCATAAAAGGAGCTAAGACGCTTTAAAAAGTATATACAAATATATGTAGTAGACAAGTAAATGCAATGAGAGAAAACTATACTTTTCATGCAAAACTCACCACCATGATAGGGTGTTGTGGGTGGTTGCCAGGGTGTTGCTATGCAGTTGCTAAGTTGTTGCTAAATTTGATTGGTTGTGTGTTGCTATAAGTAGGTGGCAAGGTTATTATTGTTAACTATAAAACTATTGAAAACATTTTTGTTAGTTTAAATAAACCTGAAATAAAAATAAATTATAATGGAAAAAGTTAAATTGAACAAAATTAAGTTGCAGCACTAAAATTACAAATCAAATTATTAGAAAAAATAGAACTGAAATCAAAATAAGAACTAAAATTTAAAAAAAAAAAAATAATATATATATTTAAAACAATTATTAAACCATAAAAAAAAAAACTAATAATAATGACAAAAGCACATAACAAAATTACTACTACAAAAAAAAAAAAAAAGCTAATGGAAAATATTAATAAAAGCTATAATATATGGCTCAGGTCCCTCCTTCATTGTCAGTATTCATCCACCAGGCAAAAAGCACAAGTCTGAAAACTAAAAGCAGACATTTTCTAAACAGGCACCACAAAATCTTAGCAAACTTTTAGGTATTTTTGGTTCTGTCAACGTTTCTCCTAAAATTTCATAGGATAATATACATCGGAATGAGACTAATTACATGCAGGACTAATTACGTTCATAAAATCAAGCAAAACTGGGCACAATTTGAGAGATCTCTTCAGAAACTCTAGTGAAGACACATCCATTTGCTCTCCATTTAAAGGTGAACTATGCAAGTTTTTTACCTTAACTGAACAGCTTCGGAGTCATTGGAATGGTTATATTACTTTTTTCGGGTTGAATGATGGTCGTCTCGCACCCCCCTATCGCCTGTGAGCGGAAAAACCACCCTTGCAACTTTGGGCCGGCGGGCCGCCGCGTCAGGAGGTATCGCGTGATATCAGGTCTCGCGATGCAACGAATTTCTTTACGGCAAAAAAATCTGCTAAAATTCTGTCATTATTGCGCTCCCTCACGCTGTTCGAACCCGAATGAAGAAGACGCTGTAAAGAATGTCCCGTCTGCTTTGATGTCGTTGATCTACTAGCCTCTGGTATCTGAGAGTCACCAACGAGTTTTTTGACAGTGTTGTCAAATATCTATTCGAAGCTGTAGGGGGCGCACTATAGAGAAACCTGCGAGCAAAAAGCGAGAACACAGCGAAGAAATTCCCGAAACTGCATAGCCCTGCTTTAATCTCACTCCTGTCTTGAGGAAAGAACTGACACATTAACAAGATCCTATTCGTGTTTTTTCCTTTCCTACACGTGGTTATCTCTGAAAACCCTGATGCTTTAAATACACAGCTGTAAAAGCACACAGTTCTGTGTTTTCTGCACTGGTGTGAAGGGCTTTGCAGACACAATGGTGTGAAGTGGGTCAGCGTGTGGTCCAGGGCAGAGGGAAGAGCGCAAGGCTCAGTGGATCTGGGTCAGCCGGACCTCAGGCATGTGTGGCATGCGTCTCTACTGTCTGTGTGGATGGCAACAGAGAACAACATGGCACACGACCGTCAGAGAGCAGCGGCGGAGCTAAACAAGGACAGAGACACACAGAGGATATTTCTTCTACTGTTTACACTTAAAAATGCCAGAAAGACTTGTTGCTAATAATTTAATTGTAAGTGTCCTGCCGCTGATAAACTTCATCTCAGTCTTTCCACATGGATCATTCTCAGGAAACGCTGTCATTTTTGCCTTTGTCATTTGTGTCACAGTGACTCAATGCTGATCTAATTAATAAGATGCAGAACGAAGTCACAATATTTGACAAATTTAGTACTGATTAGAAAATAATGCCAAATAAATAAAATAAATAAAAGCTTACACACTTCTGCCCTGCAAGACTCAAAAGTTAGACTCAGTTTTTTTGTTTTTTAAATCTTTTTTAGGGGACTAAGAACACAAATATTGACTGTGAAAGATGTGATAATATTTGCTAGGTTATTATTCACTATTTAGCATGACCTTCAGACATGCATGTAAGCATGACTGTAGCATGAGACTAGTTTTGGAAGTTTGGGGTCGAGAAGATTTTTTAAAAGAAATTAATACTTTTTCTCTGAATAAATGCATTTTATTAAAAGTGACAGTAAAGACATTAAATGCTACAAAATATTGCTATTTCAAATAAATGCTGTTCATTTGAACTTTCTATTCATCAAAGAATCCTGAAAAAACATTTGTATCACCGTTTCCACAAAATATATGAAGCACCATAACTGTTTTCAACATGAATAATCAGAAATATTACAACAATTATTATGATTTCTGAAAGATCATGTGACACTGAAGACTCAGCTCTGAAAATTCAGCTCTGATCACAGGAATAAATTACATATATTCAAATAGAAAACAGTTATTTTAAATTGCAATAAACATTTCACAATATTACTATTTTACTTTACTTTTACTTTACTTTTAGTAGTGTAGGGTAGTGTTATAAATATCAATTACAACCAGGCACACAAAGTGATACTAAACGAATTTACAAAGAACTGTTTAAATGTTTAAGAACAGTTGTCTTCCTGACAATTTTAGGAACAAATAGCACCATTTCCTGAGAACGACCCAGTTATACTTCTGAATACTTTATTCCTACTACAGTAATAATAAACAACAGAAAATGTGTATATTTGATGTTCCAAACACAGCGAGCTGGAATATGACATGAGAAAGACCTCAGCGTTACAGGAGCCCTGATACAAACACAGACCGTCTACTTTGAAATAAAGAAGAAACTCAGCAGCAAATCACTGCTAAACCATAACACCTGTTTCTACATGTCTAATACTGAACATCTGTATTGTTACGGTCTTTGTGAAGTGACATGTGGCTAAGCCCAAAATTGAAGCTAACTTCAAAAGCAATGCAAGTAAAAACATTCACAGCACTAGAAATACAAAACAATCCAATGAACAGCAACATAAATACATGTTTCTCTTGGGGTTCTTCTGAAGCGTCCAGTGGAGTGGCAACAATCTGTCTCGCAGATCAACATGCCAGATAAACTGGGTTACCCACATCTGCATTCACACACACACACACACACACACACACACACACACACACACACACACACACACACACACACACACACACACACAGTAAGCCAGAGGAGTGCTGGAATCATCCAAACACTATTAATATTTGAACAACCCTCTGCATCTCTCCCCCTCAGTGAAGTCAGACACTTGCACAAATGGAAACTCAGAAACTGTCTATATCTTGATATATGAGATTGCAGGGCAAGACTGACTTCACGGCTAAAAGGTGTTCTTCAAACTAGACAGCTCATGGCACAAAACAAAATTATTCTCAATCCAACAACAACAAGAACCGCATGGCCTGAACGGCTGCCCCGATTACAGACACAACAAACCGAACAACGGCAAGCGTTCTAAACCACGACACCCGTAAGCTTTATAGTATTGCATCATTTGCTAATTGGTCTCCAACTGAGACGCTTCGTGCTTGTTTGGTGTGTGATTACCAAGATCAATCATCTAGAAATAATCAGCATCAATAAACACTTAAACTCATTCACGGCACAATGATACTCCAAAGACATTGTATTTTATATGTCAGAATATGCCACTTTTCAATAGTTGTTTGTGTTTTTTTTATACCGTTTTCCTTTCTTTCCAGCAAACGTCCAAAAGCCTTTGACCTCAGATCAGTAAAAATAAGATAAGCCACTTTAAGTGATTTTTATCCTTCTATATTAAAGCTGCGATTGAGTGGTTTAATGGAAAGAGCATCCAGATGTATGCATGCTTAAACTGTGCATTTATGTGTGTGGAGGTGAAGGATGTCGGCACAGTGGCTTTGTTTATATGTGCAGTGACCCACATCTATCCGTCCACATGTTTTGGCAGCTGCCTTCAACAGCATAGCCATGAAATGTTAACGGGTTTACTTTCTTAATATATGTTTCTGAACTCACTGCTTATTTAAATATATGCATTTGGCAGACGCTTTTATCCAAAGTAACTTACATTGCATTTAAGAAATACATTGGGAATCAAACCCATAACCTTGGCATTGCCATGCTCTACTGTTTGAGCTGCAGGAAGGCTACATGCATCATTTATCATCACACATAAGTCTGACCTGTCTTTGTAATCTTGTTAAAGCAACACAATATATATATATATACAATATTAAGTAACCCTTCACTAAAATTACAAGTGGACTTGAATGACCTCTTAAAAATCCCATGCGCAAGGGTTCAGAATAATTTGAAAGAGCTGTGCACAAAACTGCATTTATGTCCAGGCCCACACACAACCAATTCCACCAACAGCTCAACACATTTCCTCAGAATATTTTGGCTAATTCAATGTTTTCTGCTAACAATAAGAGTGCAGTATTCTCAGCTCTGGCCAACCCATGTCATGGCCGAACGTAAATTAATTGAAAACAATCCGTTCACAATCCACTGGGGAGTAAAAATTGACAAAAGCTCACCAATACAGTGAAAACAGTTATATTGTGAAATAGCATTAGAGTTTAAAATAAATTTTCAGCATCATTACTCCAGTCTTCAGTGTCACATGATCCTTTAGAAATCAATCTAATATGCTGATTTGCTGCTCAAGAAACATTTATTAATATTTTCAATGTTGAAACCAGTCGTGCTGTTTCATATTTTTGTGGAAACCGTGATGATTCTGATCAATAGAAAATTCAAAAGAACAGCATTTATTGAAAAAAAAATTTTAAGTAACACTAAATGTCTTTACTGTCACTTTTGATCAATTTAATGCATCCTTGCTGAATAAAATAATAAATTTGGTCTCTAAAACAAATCAAACTTTGTATTCAAAAAGATAATTAAAAAACTGTCCTTTACATTTTAATGATAATAAAAAAATTAAGGTAATAATAATTAAAGTATATAGACAAAATATTATGCGATACTAGCTTTATACAAGCTATTATAATTTTTTTACAGCAGAATTTGCCCAACGACAAAATTAATGTTATCCGAAATTAATCCCAGAGAGCAAAATCATGCCCCAAATCATACACTGTGCGTGTTTAAATTCATGCAGAAAAAAAGTGAAACCGTACAACAGGGGTGTATAAGGGTTTATCTTGGATTGTCCGTGTCTGTCTCTGTGCACTGAAGCAGAAGAGGACAGATATAAATATGTAAAACAGAGCAAACTGATGCTGCCCGTCAGCTGATCCTGGCAAAAGTGTCAGGGGTAAATGCTCTCGGACATATCAGTATAACATGGCTTTTGAAAGTCATAATTATGAAAACCAGTGAAAAGGACTGTGAATCAGACGGTAAGATCTCTGGACGTCAGGTGTTTTGCTTCTGCAAGCAAGATAATGAATAAAACGTACAATACACCTTATCACCTTGAGCAAACCGCTTCAGAAAGGTCAAATTACTCCAGGTGCACCACTGTAATCTGCTTTAGAGTAAAGTACCTGCTAAATAAAAAGCAATTGTCTAAATGCAGCCAAACAGAGCAAAAAGCGACGTGTTTAGGAGGAAATGCCCCTGTAATTCCCTTCACGCTCCTTCCATTAGGAGCCACTTGATGCCAGTGGGGATTTCTTGGCTTGGCTTCCCCTATAATGTCAAAAAATTAATGGTCAAATATGTACTATTGTGTTAACATTTTATTGACTAAAAATGCGTTAAAACACGTTCATTTCGAAGACGAGTTCGTTCAGAATCAGCTACATATAGCAGGTCGGCTGACTCGATCTCCTTCTCATACATTCCCGTATAGCGTCACAGTGCATTTCCCTGTTGAAGCCGAGCGTCCATTGACTTTAGTGGGGCAGCTTTGAACAGTTTTTTTCAGTGCTTCGAAACTAGACGGTCATTGGATAAATGTTGCGATTGTGTCGCGCCCACGGACGCTCAGCGTCTCTGGGGGTGAATGGAGGAGTGCGCTGGCCTGGACTCCGGGCTTCTGCGTGATGATTGGAGGGTCTGTCGAAAGACTGCATCTCCTTTTGATTGACAGCAAATTTGTGCTATAAAAAGTCGCTGAAGCTATTCGAGCTCAGTTCCATAGTGGATTTTGCAAGTGTAGTCGAAAGACAAACTGCTGCAACCTATTTCTTGGTATTTGCTTGGCGAAATTTCTTGGAATTTAGTGCAGAATTTACATATAAATAAATGGACAATTTTTATGATGTAGACCAGCAGCCGCCACTGCTTGATGCTGAGGACGGACAACCAGGGCCGGATTAAGAGTTCAGAGGCCCCTGGGCACAATGACTTGTAGGCCTTATATGGTCAATGGGGACCAGCAACCGCCCGGTTAGCCACACTCCTCAAAATATCTTCTTTTGTGTTCAGCACAAGAAAGAAATTAATACAGATTTGGAACAACATTAGAGAGTGAGTAAATAATGACATCATTTTTATTTTAGGGTAACTATCCCTTTAAGGACAAGCAGCAGCATGTTTACTATTAGGGCTACTGTCTCTTTAAGATCTGCGCGCGACGAGTCTAATATACACGCATTTGACAAGCAGATTTGTTTCTTATTTTTTTCTACTGTTCTTTCACTTTAGACATAACCAACTTTGTTTATGTAAACCTTGTGTGTATTTGACAGTATTAGAGCAATAAGACTCCAATAAGACTCCAGTACAGACGCTGTTAGACAGGCTTTAGTGCATGTGCGCGTCGGGTGTAACGTTATTGCGCTCAGAAAAGCGCCCGTTAGAACAGCGCATCAGCAGCGAATGACTTGTTTAACCGGCAAGGCTTTAAAGCACATGCAAATAATTAATTTTTATAAACTACAGTGTCCCGTTCCTCTGCATTTCATGTGAATATACGTCGCGCTGTACAGTATGTTGAGACGGAGGCGCCAGAACTGCAAACTGATAGAATGCACGATCCTACGATATTTCTTCAAAAGCAGATCGTGGAGACATTTTAATCATAATATTTGACATAATATTTGACGGTGTCCAGGGCCCCTTAGATGTCCTGGGCCCCTGGGCAATTGCCCAGTTGCCCTAATGGTTAATCCGGCCCTGCGGACAACCTGTCTCTTCCAAGCCAAGATGAAAGCGGAAGTGACACCGGCGGCTGTCCATGCCACCATGACTCGATATTTAAAACATACAAACAGAAGATCGTTCTGTGAATAGCAGCTAATATTACATTCATCATATGACCGTGTCTATAAATACCCACGTGTCGATCCAGACACACTTGTGGGAAAGTGTTAATCAGCCGTCCTGCTGCACATGCTGTGGCGACACAAGAATCGTTTTGAAGGTCACCAGAAGCAGATGTGAGAACATCAGGGAAAGAACCCAAGAAATTCTGAGTCATGTGACTCATTCCCAGCAGGAAACGCCTTCTGAGATCACGACTCACGCTGCAGACTCTCTCCCGCCACATCATAATAGATGTTTCTCTTAGCAATTGCACAGAGCATCTGTTTTAGATTATATTACGACTGCTGAAACGCTTTAAGGTGTGGCAACGCTGTTTCTAGATCAGTGTTATGTGGCAATAATGATGAGCAAAGGGCCACTTGTGCAGCTGCAGCGCTAATATTAGTAGGCCAGTTCTGTGACCACACTGGAGCGGGACAGGCGACGGACGGGGTGTGTGAACACACACACAAGCACATGCTAACGACTGTTTTCTCTTTCTTAAACACTCATGTCTCTTGTCAAAGCCACGTTGATGGCTACAGCTGCTGGTGAACCAATTGAGACTTCATATGTGCACCACACAAAGTTCATGCCAACAGCCTTAACATACACTAAACAACAGCATCTGACACTAACACACACTGTGTTCAACATATACAAGCAGGGCCAGAAAAAGCAGAGGCTTTTATTGTAGAACACACTGAATGTCGCTTCATGTACAGCAAATACTTTATATTTAAATAATGAAAATTAATTGTCAATCTGAACAATTATGCGGTTACTTCAAATTAATAAAATAAACATCACAATGGAATAGCATCTGTAAATAATAAACAGTAGGCTTTGAATAAAGCCTAAAACAAAATATTCTATTATTAAATGTTAAGTATCACAAAAGAAAATTTACTACAGGCCCATTTTAAATATCTGCAATGTCAATTTCTAAGTCAAAAAATTATTTTCACCTCTAAAATTGAAACAAATGTTTGATAAAAGCAATAAGCCATTAAAGGGTGTGAAATAGATCATGTATATAAAATGAAACCAATATTGCAATATTAAACACATTCAATATTCCCACAGTTAAGGTGGTTTTAGGCATTGTGCTTTTGGTAAACTCACCTTTTAAGCACAACCTGTAATGGCTTATTGTTTTATTACAGTAAAATAATGTTGGACACTATAATCAGAAAACAAAATAAATATCTTAAAAGTGCGACCACTTGTTTTATAGTCCAGGACACACACCAGAGTCTCAACAACCACACGTTGTTGATTCTACATAGAGACCACCAACCCTGTAGACAAGGCGTCAAAAAATAAACAGAGCCCACGGACCAGTGGAGTAAACTCTAAAAGTTCACTTCAACAAAGAAAACACTATGTCAGAGGATTTACAGAGCAAAAGGATTTACAGACTTTTAAATTCTCCACTATTCAGTAGAAGTTTAGGAGATCGCGTAATGTGCTTACAGAAGTCTGAAAATCCCTTTTGGTCTGAAAGGATGAAAGAAATCAAAGCAATGTACTATAAACTGAAAGTGCTGAGTAAAGTTTGCAAGAATGCCACAAGCTTGAATATAATGGAAACTAGACTCTGGGCATGTAATGTTGTTTCTAATTACAGAAAAATTAACTGCATTTCTGCATAAATTAGCATATATAACCACCGTTTACAAACATTCTCTCAGCACACCAACAATGAAATGCATTATTCAGAAATTATTTCAGATCTTTTTCAGATCTCTGTGTTGGTAAACACATATTCATTCCGGTTCATTTAAAATCTTCTGTCCTTGAGGAGATCCTGTTTTCTCATGTTCTGACTCAAAAGGAATTCACACGCCCCGCTTACGTAAGACGGAGACAGATTTCCACTGTTTTCCTGCCGCCAAGAGAAGTCATTGTGCAACAGTGAAGACTTGATCTAATCACACAAATTCTCACTTTGTTTACATTTCAGCTGCTGCGACAAAACAGTTTTGCCAACAAAAACACGATCCTGACTTCCACGGCTCTGCAGACGCCACACCTCATCATTGAAGCAGAACTGCACATTATTAAGACGATTCATCTCTGATTTCATAGTGCACACTGTCAGTTTTTTAAAAAGGAATGGTTCTGATCTAAAACATCCGTGCACACCATCATTATGAGCTTTAGAGTAAACAGTGGAAAGAACTGCCAAATGATGGTGTCTCTCCATGTTAAAATGACTTCATTGTCTGCCTATTGCTGCTTAAGGTTATTAAGAGGTCATTGCAAAGTCTGTTATTGATGTTCTAAGAGGAAAGAAGGACATCCCGGTCATCCAGATATCTAGTGTCCAAGTAGAGGCGGATGTGCATTTCCTAAACTTCCTACGGTTGTGTAAAACTAAAGCAGAAAGCAAAAATTGGACTCGAGAAACATCTCTCTTGTTTGGCAACTCAAATCTTTGTGGATCTCTGAGGTTAACTATATGGATAACTTCTAATTAAAGGGATAGTTCACCCAAAAATGAAAAAAGACTTTTTCATTTTCGGAACACAAATGAAGGTCCACAAATGAACGCAAAGTATGCAAGTTATGCAAGTACGCAAGTTGCCCCTTGTGATTAATATAATTTTAGTTTAGTTTTTGGGTGAACTAACTTTTTAACCATGAAATATTGTACAAAACACTGAACATTTATTGATCTACTAGTGCATTGAAGAACCCAGAAACCAAAATACGGATCTTTAGAATGTATAATGCAAAACAATATTTGAACAATTTGGCAGCACAAGACTATACAGTCAGAAAATCTTATATAAAGAGTATTTTTTTTAAAAGACTGAGGATAATAACATTGCCTTTCTGTTTGGTAAGATGGTCTGAATGGTTGCTATCTCACAAAAGTCTTGCAAATTCAATCTCTGATATTAATTCAGCAAATAAATAATATTAGAAAACATACACTGTCCTATATAGCACTACAATCCAAGCTGTTTCCGGGCAGATTTTATAACTCTCTCTAGTTCTCGTCTTTTTTTGTCTCATCTTGTTGCTCTTCCGCCCACATAAAACTTCAGATTCAGGCTTCTGGAAACAAACATCTCGCATTCAAATGAAATCCTTCCATGCTGCTGCTTCCCTCCTCTCTCTATTCCTTCCTCCTGCCTTTTCTTTTCCGTCTTCCCACACGGTTATGACAAGCAGCTCTTGCCAAAGATCCCTCCAGAAATAGAAGTCATCCCCTCATTACTTGGTCTTGTATATAACAACATTATGTTGGAAAACAGTCACGATACGACACTGACTGCCATATCTAACATCAAATTGTACAAAATACGGTGATATGCCACAAACTCAAACTCATATTTTCCACTGAAAGCAGAAGTAAAAAGTTGGGTTTCTAGGATCTATATTTATCATGGCAAATGTTGGTTATGACATCAATTGGTTATGATTTGGGAATTTGGATTATTAAAATTAATGTAAGCTTTTCAGGTTATTTAAAATGTGCTTTTGCTGTTATTTTAAAGCATGCCTTTATTTGTTATAGCAGTATGTTGGGTAATATTATTATGAAATTCTATGAATCCTGTCGCAAGAACCCTGTGCAGTCTGCTGAGCTGGCCACTTTGGCCAGATATTGAAATTTCCAACCCTCAAAGACCTCTTGGGGGGAAAAAAAGCAGGAAATATATCGTCATTGGCTCTGAGTGTCTGAGAATGAGAATATCCACGTCATACATTACAAACACAGACAAAAGCCTTCAGCTCGAGCAGCAACTCCATCCCACAGGAAATAAACCTCACAAATGTTCTCAACTCTTAAAAATAAAGATTCTTAAGTGTTTCTGCACTTTCTCAAAATACCTTTTGGCTGTACAGTGTACTTGAGTTCTTTGGAGGTTTTGTGCAAATTTCCTCTCAAAATTAAATATGTGAACATTTTTATTGCAAAATTTGCTGATTGAAATACGCCACCAAAATAACATTAGCTTACAAACATAGCTATTTTGTTGAAATTGCATTTAATTATAAATACAATTTTATATAGTGAACTATAAAAAGTTTTATAACCTAAAGGTTCTCGTATGGCACAAGGCTCTAAAATCTTTTTGGTTTTCATTGCAAGACAGCAAAGATAAAAGATATATAACAGTAGAAAAGTTGTCTCATCAAGTAGAATCTATGTGCAGTTACAGAAAATGTCTTCCAATGAGAGAGAAAACCTGACAGTCTTTGTAGAGAGAGCTGAACCGTCTCATCTGTGATGGGGAAACAGTGTCCCTTTGAACAAGTTCAGTCTTGAAGAGTCTTAGTCCAGTGCCCAAAACACTCACTACAAAGCAATCAATGTTTCTGGATTCTCTCTCTCTCTCTCTCTGACTGCAGGACCAGGCCTCCATCAGAGCTGATAATAACAACGCCACACTGCTGTCCGTGACTCACATAGCCCAAGGTGTGAGACATACAGCTGCCACTGATCTAGAATCAGCTTTACAGTACATTCACAGGATGTGAATAACGGATACCAGAACAACATGTGGGAGGAACCAGATCAGAACTGAATGGTCCTTTAAAAAGGAGGAATGAGGTTATTAAAGAGCAACAAGAATGGCATATTACAGCAGAGGAGCTTTACAATACAAAATTCATTATCATAGTTGCTAGGCTGAAGCTTATTGGCCTAGGACAAAAATTAAGAGAATGAGATCTGTTTTTAACACCGTCATCCCATAGGAATGCATTTACACTACTGAGATTCCTCCTCTTTTGCGCATTATTATAATGTAGGGCCGCACAAGTGTACATGTGGTATGCTAGCCTAAAACAGCCTTTTTGGATTTTCAATTTCAAACAAAAAAGACAGGAATGTGCTGCTCAAACTAAGATCTTGTGAGATAGTGACTAGGATGTTTTCTTAGCATAACACACACTGATCTACTGGCATTAGTCTACCTGCAAGCACACATCTGGAAGCTCTGACCTTGCTGTTAAAGGTGATTTATGGGAGGACTCTAGAAAACCAACCTAAGGGATTGCATCCTATTTCAGAAGACACTTTCATTCAAAGCAGCTTACTGTGCATTATGACAAGAACCTGAGGTTAAATGATTTGCTGAAGGACACAATAACTGTAGTTCACGAATCACACCTAATGAGTTTAAACCACAGATCTATAACAATTATAGAGAATCCATTTTAAATATACGATCCAATGCACCATTATACTAACTGTTGTCTCTATTTCACATAAAGAAAATAAGTCCAAATTTATCTGCATGAAATGCAAGTTGGGGATGTTATTTGACACAGACTCTATTAATAAACATCATCATTTTCTCAATCAGTATCTTTGTCTTCTTATTAAAATATATTAAGCCTAATTAATATCATATAAATAGTATATATATATATATATATATATATGGTCCTTTAAATATATATATATAATTCTCAATTTATTTGAGAAGCAAAACGTTACATATAATAAAATATGTTTCTTACCACATACCTTAATCTTGTTTTAAGGATGTTTAGATATTTTTACTGGTAAACAATATAAAAATACTGATTAAGAACTGGTATTTGACTTGTTAATTGCAGGATCACATTGAGTGCTGTATCATGATGAGCAGGAGAGTTAATGATGATGGCAACAAAGAAAAACATGTGAGCTTTCATTTGGTGCTGGATAATTACGGTAATAGACAGGTAGCGGGTAAACAGTCGTGCGCGCGGTTGTTTTTGCGCACACCGGTACTGCGCTTAGACATAGGCTATGAAACCTCTTCATAGGCTATATAAACGCACTGATGTTTTTCTCCTGGAAATATAGTAATGATCAAAAACGACGTATATATTGTCCGAATCATGTTAGGTAAAACAAATTACAGGGTTGACAATACACGACACATTTTCCTCACAGAAATGCGAATAACCGCTATCCAGGTCACGCGCAACTGAGCCGCTACACTTTTATCGTTTTCTTAATGACAGGCGGCACAGAAACATCTACCTTTAACATATTAATAGGGTCATACAGTAAATAAACTATAAAATGACAGAAATTATGCGTACATATGAAGACTCCCCTGAAATATTCAGCGTCCTTTGACAACCCATGCGTTTATCCAGGGCTTCATGGACATTTTGTATGTATTTCTTACTTCTAGTTGTAGGCTACTACATACCTTTGTCTGACAGCGTCAGTTTTTCTTCAAAGCTGCTCTCCAGAGCCTTGTTCTCCATTTTGTTCATGGTTTGTAGTCAGTCATTCCATAACAGGGTCCAAAAGAGACGCGTAAAAAGAGGAACTCCCAGTTTTGAACACACCCGAATGCAGTAGCCCTTTAAATCTGATCAGTAACAAACAGTTGCGCTCTATTAAAAGAGAAGAACGATCGATGATTGATTAAATTCGCTATTCCCACTGATTTGTGTGATCTCAGCTGTGAAAACTAAAGACAGAAGAAGAGGGGGGCCCAGGTCTGGGGCCCTGCCCACCACAAAGCAGCCGCTCGCCGAATACAGCCGCTCTATGCGGGACGGTCTCTGCCTGTCCACTGGACCGCACCATTGACCTGCATGGGGGACACTCACACACAGTTAACACGTTTAAAAATGCTTCTCATGTTTATATAAACAATTTCTGGTTTTATATGTCTAATTTGCTTTAATAAGCGAAGGAAAATACTGGAGTCTTCTCGGGTGCTGTAAAGAAAAGGTAAGTTTTAAGTTTTTTTAGCATGGCTCCCCCTGCTTTCTAAAAGCTGGATCTGCGGCAGAAGGATGGAGGCACACACGTCCTTTAACGCGTGCCACTGGAAAACTGAGGTGGATCCCATATTTTAGAAGTCATCCAACATACAATATGACCTGGTGGGCCTGCAAACGCAACATATTTGATTACAAGAGTGATACAAATAAATAAATAAACTATAATAAAATGTAACATTTTAGCTGAACAAAAACAACAACAAAGATTGCTCTTAAATTAAAAACAGGTTGCCTTATATCTCAAACTAACTAATACATTCATATTGCATTTATTTAATTATGTACCAGGTTTGCCTTGAAACTATAGTCATAGCAAACTGATAAAATTATTATTTCACTTTAAAAAAAAAACATTAAACATCACATTAAATTAGATTTCATTCAAAACAATGTTGCTACTAGAACTAAAGATGCACTAAAGTGAACCATGTCCAAGACACACATTATAATAATGAATACAGCACAATCAAAGACCCTCAGACCCTTCTAACTGAGACCACAACAATCTGAGACTGCTGGAAATGTCATTACGGTTCCCACTGGATTGGGTCATGTGTAAGCAAATGTGAGGCTGGTCTTATTTAATACTTTAACTGGAGCATTTAAGAGTTGAAATCAGGCCATTATAGCAGCACGGAGTAAATCAGCCATCTGGTAAAACTGATATAACCCAGCCAACAATACCAGCACTAAACTAGTGGAGCAGACCTGCATGAAACCACTTACATTTGTGTGAGTCAGCAACATTTCCAAAACAAAAACAGTCAAATGGATAAAAAAGACACGCAGACATCAGAAAGCAGTTAAAGCAGACATTAAGCAAATAACACAGAGGTCAAAAACTGCATGCAACGCAGTCATGAGGAGAGTTTTCTCAGACTGCTTTCAGTTCATGCTTGCGGGTATTTAGAGATAAATGTAGATCCAATCAGTCATGAGTTAAACAATTGAGATCTGTAGAGCGCAGAACCCTGGGGGTGTGTATCCGGCGTCATCGCGCACTCATTGCGTACCCTTCCTAAAATCATCTGTTATGTCTCGCTGCCATGGAGAACAGCACATATGTGATAAAAGAGGCTTTGTTGAGTCATAGGTGAGAATGCGGTCAGGTTAGTCTTTACTGGACACCTCCAAACCAGAAAACAGATTCATTTAGCTGACACTATAAGCAACTTACAAATGTGATTCATCTTAAATACATAAATCAGGGTTTATTTATGAGTAGATACTGATCATATGTGCAGTGCTTTGTAAAGATTTCACATCAAAATTTCTTCTAATGTGGTCAGCTGATAAATCTAAAAGAGAGGCAGAACTATACAGATAAAAGAGGTTTGACAAAATCTGAGGTATTACTCAACAACTGCACCATCGTCACTGATAAGAAGGGCAAATCTGATGTTGTCTCCCAAATGACATACACTACTATGCACTATACTCGACTCTTATACAGCTAGTTTGATAGCGCCTCCCCCTTCTTCGCTACATAATTAAAATGGTGCAAATTAAGTGCACGAAGGGTCCAACATTCCTCACTTCGTTTTTCTGGTTGGTTAAATAAATGCATCATCCAGTGCATGAAGTATTTGAAGTACACTTTAATTGTTTGAATTTTCATTGTGAACACACTCCTTACACTATTTTTGTCTACAAAATGGCATAGTGTATGTGAACTGGGATGCATCTAATTTAGAGAGAATAATCTAGATATTTTGGATGTGCTTTTGAAGAAGCCCAATTTAAAGAAGCTGTCAACGTCTCCTTCAAAACACCTTCACAGCACTTCAATCAAATGCATTTCGCATTGTTCTCAGAAGTGGCCGTCTGTCATCTACACGGGCGGACTACACAGGACCCAAGGCTCAGGGATTTATAGATTCTTCAACATTTTGAAGAATGTTGGTAAACAGACAGTTGACTTATGAAAGTTAATGGCTATTGCAACTGTCTGGCTACCATCATTCTTCAAAATATCTTCTTTTGTGTTCAATAGAAGAAATAAATGAATACAGGTTTGGGACAACATGAGGGTCAGTAAATGGTGTATTGTTCATACAAAGTTAGATGGACTACTTTAATGGTACTTTTTAGCTTTTTTGGAAAACTAAATTCCACTTTCCTATAGGTTCAAATTCTAAAAACCTATAGTTCATCATAAGGTTGAGCAGATTGGAAGTAGCAGAGCAGATGTTTTTAATTTAAAGGTGAACTATTGTATTAATGAAACCTCATTACAGCCGATCCCTCCTCACAAGTGATGTACAATGACCTTTTAGAATATGTTGGTCAATAGATTGTTCATCTTAAAAACATCTCATCACGTTATCAGCTAAGATCAGTTTATGAAATCTGTATGATATGCAGATAAAGAGAAGCTGTATCGGACAATGGTGAGGTCAGCATCTGAACATATTCACAGCTGCTGACGGGGGTGGTCCGAAACAGCTGCGGGGTTTGAGATATCACCAACAGGCGACATACGGGATGGGTGGACAACATTCTGCATTTCTGCACTCTTATTACTCCAAATATTTCAACAGCTAGATCTAGTATGAATGAAGCGAAGTTCTATAAAAGCAAATTCGTATTTAAAGCTTTCAAATGGGATAATATCTGGGGCCCGTTGCATAAAAAACTAAGACTAGTCTCAAAAGTTAGTCATCACATTTTTTCTAAGACTGCTCATAACCGTTTCAAGTCATTTACATAAAAACGTAGATGGGTCTAATTTGATACTAAAACATAAGACTGATTGCCCCTTGACTTACCACTAGTTGGTCATAGTCTTAACATAATAGCTATTTTTAATGCAACTGGCCCCTGTGCTTATATGGTATTGTTAAAAACTGAAAGCATGAAAAACCAGTAACCAGTAACCCTAAGACTTAAAATTCAGTGAGAAACTTCTTCTGCATCTTACATTAAGGGAGGGACTGGAGTCAGATTTGAGGCGCATTACCACCAACTGAAGAGCATCACACTCAACATCACTCAGAACAAATATGTACATGGAAAAAACACACAATTTCAAATCTATATATAGTCCTAAATGTAACTAAATAAATAATGCAAATTCAACACAGTTAAAAAGACCTCAATACTGTACATCTTATTTTAAAGCTTCCAAAATGAAAGATTTATAGTATATGTATTCATAATTATCATTAAAAAAATCATTAGCATATCGACTACCATAAGTTTGAGGTCAGTAAGGCTATGTTCACACTTAGCGTCTTTTTTCAAACTGCCAGCGTCTGTTCTACATTAGAACCCTATGGAGTAAACCGTTTTTGCGCTTCTGAGCGCTTTTTTAAACGCCACCGCCGGCGTCTTTTTCTGCAGCTCAGAGCGTCTTTTAAAGTTGAAAAAAGTTTAACTTTTCTGAAAAGAACGCCCTACGTCAAGCGCCTTTTTGACAGCTGACCAATGACAAGCGAGTAGCGAGACCTGTCGTTTCCATAACAACAAGAAAAATGGACACGGTGCCGGTAGAAAAACTAATCGTCCTTGTTTCGGAGCACAAGGAGCTGTTTGATATGAGTACACAACTCTATCATAACATGCATCACAAAGAGGCTGTGTGGGCACACTACTGTTGCAGCTGTTGTTATAGCAACAAAAGACGCGCTCGGCTGCTATTTGTAACCGAACGCGCAGCGGTTTTTTTTTTTTTGCTAAATAAACGCCGTTGTTAACTTTTTTTTGTCAAAAAAGACGCTAAGTGTGAACGTAGCCTAAAGATTTTTTTTTAAAGAAATGAATGCTTTTATTCAGCAAGGACACATTAAAATTGATCAAAGTTACAGTAAATGCATTTATAATGTAACAAAAAATATATGTTTCAAATAAATGCTATTATTTTTTAAATTATCTCGGTTTTCGCAAAAATATTAAGCAGCTTAGAATAATTTCGGAAGGATCATGTGACACTGAAGACTGAAGTAATGATGCTGAAAATTCAGCTTTGATCACAGGAATAAATTACATTTTTCAATTTATTAACTTAAAAAACACTTACTTAAAATTGTAATATTATATTTCAATATTACTGTTTTTACCGTTTCAAAAAACATTGAAAGTCTTAGTGTATAGCATGTTGCAAATAATACATAGCAAAATCATAATCGAAAAATCTTATAAATTGTGACATGATAATCTAAAAAAGGTATCAAACTGAAAACAAACAGCCCTGATGAATCATTTTATGCATCATATGTTGACCTTGTGCAAAGGTCATTCCCTGAAGCTACAGAGGACATGTTCAAGTCATGAGCGTCTGAAATCCCCTCATAGGTTTTGGCATTGTTCAGATGAGCACAGACCTCCACACCCTCCTCTAGTCCCACAACAGCTGCTCATTACACCACTGACCCAGGATCAGCTGAAGCACATCCCTCACAGCATCATGTTCACCGTCCAGCAGGTCCAGGATCAGCTGCTGAGGGATCAAGGGTTTGACTCTCAGCTGTTCAGACGTGAGTCAGAGCGAGAGAGCAGATCTACGTCTCTGAGAAGGCTTTGATTTGTTCAGATCACTGCAGACATGTCTGCTAGAAGTTCAAAAGCAACTAGACATGCTTTTCTTCAGACACACATTTAGAAAGTCCTTAACCTGATACTCTTCACAGCAAGAATTTGATATAATAATTCATAGAAGAAAAAAGAAAAAATTATCTTACGGGGGTGATATTTTATGAAATAACAGCACACAAATACTTCAAATCCATAAGTATTTTTTTTACTAAGGCTGTTTAAGCAGGAATCCATATTTTTGCAGGATTATACAAGAACGATGCCTTTGAAAGGACTGTGGCTTCATAGAAACCTGGGAGGAGGAAATTTAGGATATTCAGTACATCATTACGTGATCAAAAGTTTAAACTCTTTAGCCAACTCCAGCTAAAATAAGTAAAAGCCTGATTTTTCAATGAAGCAGAGATGATGTAAGTGTTACCTGGACCAGGTATGTCCTGTCCTTTGTCCTCCTGTATCCACCTGCATGTTCCAGACAGGAAGGCGGCGCTGGACACGAGCTGTTTGGCTGGGGGATTGTTGTTCACTATGTCATAGTGTCCCGGGCCGGGGAAGGGTGGGTCTTTGGCGGGTATCAGAGGTGGCGCTGATAATCCCAAGTAGTGTCTCCTTCTGCACAGCGATACAAGTTTGATCATTTCATGTGACAAACATAAAACAGCTTAATCCAGTGTGAAGAATGAGACATCTGAGATATCATGATTATCTTTATACGGCTTTTGAAAACGAGTTAATGATAAAAGCAGCTGTTTTACGTCAAATATATTCAACAGTAGCTGTGTATTCTGATGAAATTCTTTGCAAGCAATATTTAAATGGACAAAAAGTCATTCTATAATAGTAGACGTTCCACCAAGTGCATTATTGCTCTTAAAGGGACAGTTCACCCAAAAATTCTGTCATCATTTACTCATACTCAAGTTGTTCCAAACCTGTATGAATTTCTTTCTTCTGTTGAACACAAAAGAAGATATTTCGAAGAATGTCAGTAACTAAACAGTTGATGGACCCCATTGACTTTCATAGATCATAGTTTGGGGGGAAAAATAATATGGAAGTCAATGGGGTTACCGACATTCTTCAAAATATCTGGTAACACTTTATTTTAGGGTTCAATTATCACCATTAACTAGTTGCTTATTAGCATGCATATTACTAGGATATTGACTGTTATTAGTACCTATAAAGCACATATTAATGCCTTATTCTGCATGGCCTTATTCTAAATCCCTCAATCCTACCCAATACCTAAACTCTACAAAAACTACCTTACTAACTATTAATAAACAGTAAATTATGGGTTTATGGAGGCAAAAGTCATAGTTAATGGTGAATATGTTCCCCACACTTAAGTCTTAGCAAATATCTTCTTCTCTGTTCAGTAGAAGAAAGAAATTCATACAGGTTGGGAACAAAACGAGGGTGAGTAAATGACAGAATTTAAATTTTTGGGTGAACTATCCCTTTAAGAGCATAAAATAAAATGTATTTGATTGGTTTAAGTTTAATGCAGTCCAGTTGTGTCTGAACAATTACGGCAGAACGGTTCTCTTCACGGGTTCTGGTGGTTGATAGGGGTTGTACGTCCCGGGACCAGGGACGTTGTTTCTCACTGGCGGCTGGATCCGGGCAGTGGTGGATTTAAAACAGGAGATAGGAACTAGAGGAGTCCTCTGGACCAAAACATCACTCACTTTATAGTGGCCTTCAGAACAAGGATAGAGATAGAAAGATTCATAATCTGTAATATCTTTCGTTTGTTTAAACATGAACATATGACAATATTTAATTGTGATTACAGCAGGGCATATCTCTTCTTTTCCAATGAATATACCTCATTTCACAACTGAATTTAAAATACAACCCATAATTCCAACTGTACAGTGGCTGTAATTACATGCACATGCAAAGGAACATTCACACCCTTGAAAAGCCGACAAAACTCATCAATATTCATATGCTTTCAAATATAATGATGTTTTTAATTACTGTTAATTGAAGAAGTGTTGACAATTTTAGCAGTTTGGATTGCACCTCTAACTTAATTATTCTCATCTAAAACTGGTCAAAAATGTGAGTTACTCACAGGGAGAAGGTCCTTTAAAGTTGTCCATTAAAGTAACACTACGTCTGGTTTTGGAGCGAAACGCACATTGAGCCGAAACGGTTGAATTTCTGTTCATGACATCATAAGACACCTGACAGCAAAAAAAAGAAAAAAAAAGAAAAAATCATACATTTCTATTCAAAAGATTAGAGACAGTCAGATATTTTAAATAATTTCAAATTTTTATATAGCAAGGATGCATTAAATTGATCAAAAGTCACTGCAACAAAATGCAAAGTAACAAAAGATTATATTCCAAATAAATGCAGTTCTTTTGAACTTTCTATTCATTAAAGAATCCTGAAAAAAATGCATCATGGTTTCCACAAAAATATTTGAACTGTTTTTAACATTGATAATAATACTAAATGTTTCTTGAGCAGTAAATCAGCTTATTAGGATGATTTCTGAAGGATCATGTGACACTGAAGACTGGAGTACTTGCTAAAGTCATATTTACTGTAATCTATGATACATACATACATCATATTGATTTGGTGCAGGGTTTTCACTTTTTTGCGTTTCCCTCTTTACTGCAAGAGGCAGACGGAACGTTCTGGATTCTCCTCTGTTAAAATCGTGCTTGTAAAGTAGAGACGTCTGGAGGTTATAAGCATCAGGTCCTGGGCGTAAACTCGGGAAGCTACGGGGCACACGACCAGCCTTGAGATGCAAAAACAGCCAGTGATATTATTCATTAAATTCATTACATCTTATTTCAAAGAGTTAACCTATTAAACAATATAAAATGTCTAATATCTACAAAATAAAAGTATATTTCGAATGTTTAAGACTTAGGACCTTACATAATGATAAAACAGACTCCACATGCATTGATTAATGTAGGATAAGTCAGTAATTAAAGTGTCTGATGATCAGGGTCTCTCACTTTTGACGCAAAGCTGCCTGTTCCTCTCTTAGAGAATGAAGGACTGCATTCCTCAGCAGCTGCGTGTGAGACATATGAACCCGGACCTGGATTCTCATTCTGAAATGACAGACAGACAGACAGACAGACAGACAGACAGACAGATAGATAGATAGATAGATAGATAGATAGATAGATAGATAGATAGATAGATAGATAGATAGATAGATAGATAGATAGATAGATAGATAGATAGATAGATAGATAGATAGAGAGTTGGATTATTTATGAAACTCACCAGGTGATCCTGAAACCTCTTTGTCTGTGAGGAAAAGCCTTTCTTCTCTTCATTACTGATGATGACTGTCTGGTACTTGGTAGGAATGGATGAAACACATCCCTGACCTACTATAGAAACAGATACATTACTCTGAATTAGAATAAATAAAGTAAAAAACTTTATTTTTTAAAACTTTAGCAGATTTAAGGACACTAACGTAGGAACTAATCACTCACATTCGTTCAGTCCTTTGTGTAGATTACCCATGCCTTCCTTTCCCTGATCATGCAGTGTAGAGGAAGAAGAAGAAAAAAGATAAACAGAAAAAAGTATGTATTTAATAATCACCAGTTAAACATCGAGAGGAAAGTCTGTGCCCGTGTTTTCCTGCTGTTGTAGGTGAAGTTGAACTCGCTCAAGAGTTTGGATCGGATTTACTCTTTGTTGCCATGGCAACATGTAAACGTCACGCTGCGGGTTTAGAAAAATAGTTTGGCAAACGCATTACAAACTAAACAAATACACAAAACTAAGTTATCTAAAAATGAAAAATAAACTATTTTAAATTATATATAAAATTCAACAATTTTACGACCTTATATAGGTTCAAAAGAATGTTGAAATTAATTAAATATTTTATTAATCTGCTAGTTTTTCTTCCTTTCGTTCCATTGTCCTGCCTAAATCTTATTCCAAAGTCAAGCTTTTACATTACTAAATGCAAGGCTAGTTGCTTTTATAACAAACACTCTGTCGCCGCTTCGTGGCTACTGGATATATTTGTGTGTAAAATGAAGGGAAAGTAAAAAAAAAAAAAGCGGGAGAAAGCGCGAGATCTTGTTGTGCGGGGCGAGCACGCGCGCTCAATGTTATTTAGCTTAAAGGCATAGAAATTTCATATTGGCTAGAAGGAAAAAGAACGCAAAAGAAAAATATTACGAAGGCGTGGCTTACCCGTTAGTATCCGTGTTTCATTGGTCAAAGAGGACCCGTCAAATGGAAACGCCTACGTATGTATTCTAAATGAGTATGACATCTGATAAATGTTATATCTCTTAGATATTATGAATTAACATTATTATTAGCGATTCAATTGTATAGACCCACTGTCAGAATATTATTATTATATTTCCCTAGTATAAAACTGATCTTACCCAACCCGAAAGGCCTATAAAAGAACTTAGATTTAGAGGGATGACAACGGTAAACAAACCTCTCCAGTTAACCTTAATCACATACCTTATGATATTAATCGAAAACTGCTATTTTTAAAAAATCAATAAAAAAATCCAGGAGGAACTACTAACGTTACAGGCTTTGCTTTGCTACAGGTTTGGAGGAATTCTCTGGATGGGAGCGAGCGTCCCCTGTCGGACTGGAGGACATGTGAAGTACTGCAGTCGTTGGATCCGCATCAGCTCTTCTCGGTCATTGAGAAGTTCAGTTCCATCATGGCGATGCACGCCAAAGCGACTCCACCGCAGATCCCCGATACCCGCCGCGAGCTTTCCGAGCTGGTCAAGAGAAAACAAGAGCTTGCAGTAATTATACACGTTTCTAAACATCCAAAAGGCCAAAATCCATCTCGATTCGGCTCCAAATAATGCGTATATTGACTGGAATACCCGTATCTGTGATAAGGATGCTAACGCGAGACTGCAATAGACTTGTACAGATACACTATTTAAAATGAATGCTTGTGTGTTTGTATTTAATAATCAGACAGTCTTAGATTAACCTATTTGTTATTCATATATCAAAACGACTCTTCCATTTTGTAATTACGTAATTGTTGTATATCTATATTTGTGAACATGCTAACTGTATTAGCCGCTTTTGTTATGGCGCCTCCTGATGCACAACATACAGCAGATATACAACATTAAAGACATGCAACTTGTGCATAGCTTGAGGTCTACTTTGTACAGTTTCAAAAATGAGTGAAGAACGTAGAACTGCACAGAGAAATTAATATTATTGCGATGTGATCATATGTAGGTCATGTATGATTGACAGCTGCAGCTAAAGTGATTTTTAAGGGCAATTTTGCATGACTTTGTTTTTAGCTTTATGTTTAAGTGAACAGTATGCACAGAATATATATATATATATAGATAGATAGATATACTTTACAGATGTTGCATGTATTTTTCTCAGGAGACTCTGGTGAATCTGGAAAGACAGATTTATGCATTTGAAGGCAGTTACCTGGAGGACACTCAGATGTACGGCAACATCATTCGAGGATGGGACCGATATCTGACCAATCAAAAGTGAGTGTGGTGTGAATGCATGAGGTTTAATGATGTATAAATCTTAAAGTCATACAGGTCAGCATCAGCTTTCTTCTGCTTTAGGAATTCCAACAGCAAGACTGATCGGAGGAACAGGAAGTTCAAGGAAGCAGAACGTCTTTTCAGCAAGTCCTCTGTCACATCAGTGGCGGTCAGTATTTTAGAAATATGCATTAAGAAATATTAACAAATAAATCCAACAATAATTAAGAAAATTATCGAAATTCATAATTTTTTTGTGGATTGTCTTACACAGGCTGTTTGTGCTCTTGGTGGGATTCCTGATCATATGAATGAAAAACGTGAGTAGAATCTCGGGCTTCTTGTGTCTGCAAGAAATTTCAATCAATCATGTATCTTCATTTGTTGTTAAATTGTTTGTTTTCAAACCTAGTGAGCTGCCTGTGTAGGGATTTCCCTCCCTCATAGGCTCATCGTCTACCTAGGCAGCATTTTTGGGAATTAGCAGTGATCATGGGTATTGTCAAATGAACATTCAGTATGTCCATGTGAAGTCCAAAAAGTTCAACTTGCTTTCGGATCGCTCTCGCAGTACTTTGATGTCATACACCGATCCGTCTGCACAGCGCTGCTTCAAGCAATTGTGGGGAATCTGCACGGCAGTTTTGAGTAATGGCCGTGATGAAAGTTACTAGGGTGTGAAGATAAATCTTTATCATTGGTCACGAAAGCTGTCTGTCAAGGTGTGGGTTCGGGGTTTGTTTCTGTTGTAGCAATTCCCCTTTCGCTCTCCCATTACTCTGACCTCCAGCCACCTAACGGTACACTATGAAACTTTTGGGCCTCTAGGGGTTAAATAAAACTGCAGATTCTCTGAGGTTTGAGGTTTAGCTGCTCCATGTCAACCTTTCCTGCTTGTTGCGAAAATCTAACCTCTGCCACTCCCACACCAGACACACGTCAAAGTAGCCGGAGCAACTTTTTCTATTTACGGATATGACGAGACACGCACGAGAATGACGCATGTACTCAATTTCCCATGAAAACCATCCCTTCAGGTCTAAAATATAAACACTTACAATATGCTTATTAGGTTATTCTTACAATATGCTTATTAACTCTTTTTGGAAGAAGGATTGATAATGAGGAAGGACGATGTATTGAGAAAAATGTTACATAGTGTGTCTTTAAGAGAAACAGCCAATTTGATGATTGTTTTGCAAGATTTGTAAGTCACTTTGATTCAGTGTATTTAGTGGCCGTATATGTTAATCACTTTGTCTGTAAACTTTGCTTGTCCTCTGCTCCTCTAGGCGAGCCAGGCAGCGGAACAGAGAGCGACACGTCCCCGGACCTCCAGAACCAGGAAAACGAACCCAGCCAGGAAGACACGGAGGAGGCAGACGGAGCCCTACTACAGGACCTGAAACCCCAGAAAGCCGCTTCGTCTTCGTCTGGAAGCCACCACAACAGCCACAAGAAACGCAAGAACAAGAACAGACACAGGTACCTGATCTCCAGCATGCCCTTGGGGTCCAGGATATAAGATGGTTGTTTATTTATGACCTCAATCTGGCTGATCCAGTGCTAATTCAGATCAGACTGTGAAATATTTGATGTAATGTCCTGTGGACTCCTCTGATTTGTTGTGGGAGCAGTTATAAATTGACATATTCATAGATGATTATGATAGCCACGCCTCTTGTCCCAAACGGGCGGGGTTACTTCAGTTTCATTTTTGTTCTTTCCTTTGTTCTTTCTTTTTGTCCTTTCATCTCTCATGGATTTGGCCTAAAGTCTCTTACTTGGTCCTAATGTTTATCTAATGCTGTTTTGGTCCAGTTCAGAGTGACCTATAAGAGGCCGCTGTGATTAGAGAATAAAACACTCAAATTAAATAGTTGTAAGTTTATGTTGTATTAGATGGACAGAAGGAAGATTTTGAGAAGCTAGTTTTCAACGTCTCACTGAGTGCAGGATATGCAACCCATTTCCATACTGTATTTATAGATGATTTATGGAAAATTGATTGGAAGGTATGATATTAAAATGAACCTCAAATGTGATTTTTCATGAGTAAATCTTGTTATTTGACCTGTAGATTTTTTTTTTAATTCAAATTTTTTTAGGAAATGCACAATATGATATAAATTATTTTCAGACACTTTCAAGTTTTTCTTCATTTTTGTACAAAATAATCTCCATTTGCTGATGTAATCCTGTCATTAAGCCACTAAAATGATGGCGAATCTTGATTTTGTCATGTGTGGTTTGCTCTGGAGCAGATGAAGTTTGCATCCAGGATCGTTTCCCATTAAATAAGATGAGCACTAGTTTGGGTCTGATATTCACTGATGCCCTATAGAGGATACTTTAGTGTCTACATATAAGTGTTGACACCCTATCTAGTCCACTGTGGGATTGATGTGCTGGTCGGTGTAGTGCACTAACCTCTGATGCTCTCTTCCTTCCTAACGCTGCCCCCTTCAGCCCCTCTGGCATGTTTGATTATGACTTTGAGTAAGTCTGAATTCTACTTCCTGTTTCTCAGTCCCGTGTCTTCTGTCCGTTAGCTGCGTAGGGCCGTCCACGTCGCGTGGATGAATGCTGTGCTGCTTGCTTCTGCCTCATCATTCGCAGATGTTGCTGCAGTTTTGTTTTGGTTTTGCATTTATTTTTCAGCTGCATGCTTGTGGAGTTCATAGACACGTTGGGTTTTTTAGTTAGTTGCATGCAGGGTTTTAAACGGGTTCATTAGTTTATCTGACCATGATGGAGTTCATTTGTTTTCTCCTCACAGATTTGACATGAAGATGAACAAGAAACCCAGAGCGGTAAGTTCAGATATACTCCTCTCGTACACGTAAATAACTTAAATATTTGCTGTAAAATATAATGTTATATAAACTAAAGTTTGAATGTGCCAGATGATGTCACTTGTAATTACAGTATTTGCATATCCTGATGTTATCATGTTGCTTAATATATTGAGAAATCTTTTGTTAATAAAGTAATGTACATTTGAATTGTAGAAGCTTTCACTCATTTTCACTCTTTATCCAGAGTAATATTGTGATTTGTGTGATTCTGCAGGATTACTCGGCCTAACGGATCCCCTCAGTCTCTCTCTCAGACATTCACACAAACCAAACCTCTTCAGTCAGTCCTGATTCTCTCCGGTCCAGAGCGTCTGGATCTTCTCCGGCATTTCTTCACTTGTTTTTGCTTTTTCCCTGACCGTAGTGAAGCTCTCATGTGATTTATAGTCTCTATTGGATTCAGATCCTGTTATTGCATGATATGTATTGCAAACATGAGGTTCCAGAACGGCTCATAATGCTGGAATCTTTTTATTTATGACGTTACATAGATGATGCATCAGTGAATCCAAACCTTTGCCTCCTGCTTTTGGATATCCGTCACTTTTTTGTTATACTTGTGTAGCTAATGTAAAAAGTTGGTTATGTCATTATTTTTTGTTTTTTACCATCTTATTTTGAATAAAACTGAAATAAGACAAGGAGGTGTTTGGTGACCAATTCTTGAATTAAAAACTGGACAATAAGCATCTTGATGAATGTTATTAAAACCATTAATACTAGTTGTTCAAACATTGAGATTAAACTTTATGTCGAGAAACTCGTTTTACTGCTGCTTTCTTTTGAGACATTATAAACCTTTTGACTTGGATTTTGTAAAATCATGGCAGTGTTTCTCAGAGCAGGTTCCCACAAATCGACTGAACCCATAAACGTCCCATAAAATATCAGATATATGAGCAGCAGATTGACTAATGAACGACCCTTATGACTTTATGATTCACCTATAAGTTGAGCAGCGTCCTGGAAACTCTTCACTATCACCAAACAATCAAGCTTTTGTAAGTCTGCTATTTTTCCTCTTTATGACCTGATAGAAACATCATTCCCAATACAAACAGACACACACACAGAATACAGGGACAAATGTAAATGTGTGAATACAGGAGGAGCTCTGACATCACTGTAGTTCAGAGAGAGATTCAGAGAAAGTGAAACTAACTTGATCTACAACAATATGGACGCCTGAACGATCAACCTCTTTAAACAACAGAATATTTATTGATCCGTTCAAAGAGTGTTGCGGACACATCTGATCCTCACAGGTAAGAGAGAGAAATATAAGAGAGATTGTGCTGAACAGGTTTATAATGGAAGTGATCTGGTTTAGTAGGTTTGTGTCGAACTGGAATAAGTTGAACAGAACCAGGTTTAAGCTATTTTAGTTGTTAACTGCACTGAAATTGTATCAGAAGTATTTTAAAAGTGTCTTTTGATGTGTTGTAAAGCAAAGTTTGGGGTTTCTGTCATTTAGTCACACGACATAAAGACTAAAGAAACAGGAAGTAAATGACCTGCAGATTCACTGAACACAAACCTGCTAAACTGCAGATGAAAATCACATTTACATTTAACAAGATTAAAACTACACTTGACTAATGTATTTTGTGGAGAGATGTATCTATTTTTATTTAAATATATATATATAGTTTTGTTGGAAAATATACCACTTGTACTTTGTACTTTGGTTAATCTAAACAGCAGGTCAAAGTTCAGATTGTTCTGTAAGTTTATGAGTTTCTTACTGAATTTCAAATGAATGATTGTGTTTCCCTCACTATAAATTCTTACATTAATTTGATACAAATTTGACTTGAAATAATATTATGATGAATAAGTAAAAGTAAAACTAAATCGGACTCGAGGTAAGATTTCATTTAAACCTCAGTGACTAAATACACATTAGGACCAAATAGGCTTAGATGTTTCTTATCAGTTCTTTGATCGTTCAATAACATTTCTATTCTTGAAAACGAAGAGGGAAGAACAATGGCAGAATCTTCACCAACATCAACAAAAGCAAGAAAAAACAGGAGACAGAGTATTGATGATACACCTCCATGTAAGTAAATACAAATAATAATAATAAAAAAACAGATGAAGAATGGATTAGTGTATGAATGACTTACAGTATTCTCATATAATATTTAATATGTTCAGTTCAGGAGTGAACAGTAACAGATAAAATCATTTAAAATCAATATTTAAAATCAATATTGCTCCTTCGTGTATTTATAAATTTGGTACAGTATAAGTGTTCGTGTAATGAGCTTCACATTAGGGTTCTGATCACTTTCTCTGGGTTTGCAGTAATGACCAGCTGACTGTACATGATCTCTCATATATTTGAGTTTCTTCAAAGACTCTTTGTCTCTATATTCTTTACATTCAACCAGCGTCATGAAGTGCATCATGAGATTCTTTATAAACAGTATTAAATTAATTCACAGGAGGGTTGTTGAGTATTTTCCTTCACTCAACCATTTATAATAATAGGCTAATAATAATAATACAAATTATTAATATTTCAGTCCTTCAAGCAAAAGACATTAGATCAGAAACTCAAATGTGTTTCCAAACTCTAGACTAGTAGGTGATTTATCTTCATCATTTCTCTCTCCAGTGATGTCCTCCTCCAGCGGTCCACTGACTGAGGAGCTTCAGTGCTCTATATGTCTGGACGTGTTCACTGATCCAGTCACCACTCCATGTGGACACAACTTCTGCAAGACCTGTCTGAATAAGTGCTGGGACAACAGCCGGACCTGCAACTGTCCATATTGTAAACAAACATTCAAGCACAGACCTGATCTCAAGATTAACACCACACTCCGAGAGATCGTAGATCACTATAAAAAGAAAAGTCCTGAGAAAAAAGCTGAAGTTCTGAAAAAAGCTGAAGTTCTGTGTGACGTCTGTGAGGAAAGAAAGCTGAACGCCCTGAAGTCGTGTCTGGTGTGTCAGAGCTCTTACTGTGAAACTCACCTGGAGACTCATCTGAGAGTGGCAGGTTTAAAGAAACACAAACTGATCAATCCTGTGAGTAATCTGGAGGACTATATATGTCAGAAACATGAGAGACCTCTGGAGCTGTTCTGCAGAGATGATCAGACATGTGTGTGTCCGATGTGTTGTGTAAAAGACCACCAGAACCACAACACTGTTTCTTTAGAAGAGGAGAGTGAAGAGAAGAAGGTAAAAGTTACTGACAAACTGACTTTAAATGGCTCTTATCATGAGGAATCACATGTTCTTTGATATAAATGAATCAATTATGAAAACATATTGTGTGTTCTCTGTCTATAGACTCATCTGATAAAGACACAGAAAGACACACAGCAGAAGATCCAGGACAGAATCAAGAAGATTCAAGACGTCAAACACTCAGCAGAAGTCAGAAAAGTTAGTTAAAAATAATTAAATTAATTGAAATATCTATTATAGTTTATTGAATTGTTGTATAAAAGCAATTTCACACTCACGGTCGCTCTGCTGGTCTGAATATCGACACGTCTGTGATTCGCTGATCACTTAGTAAAGTAATAACACATCTCTCCTCAACAAGACACATGATTTGAGGAATCATTCAGTGCAAACGGTGCAGAATGAGGGATTTTGAAAACCGCCTAAAATACTGAAGTATGATAAATAATAACACTGATTCTTCTCTTAGCAAACACCACTAATAATGTGTTGATGGTCCTGGTTTATAGAGAAACACAGAGAAGGAGAAAGCGGCCCGTGTGGAGCTCTTCACTGATCTCATCCGCTGCATTGAGAGATGTCAGACTGAACTGCTGGAGATGATGGAGGAGCAGCAGAAAGCAGCAGAGGAACAGGAGGAAGAGCTCATTGAAGAGCTGGAGCAGGAGATCACTGAGCTAAAGATGAGAAACACTGAGCTGGAGCAGCTCTCACACACTGAAGATCACCTCCAGCTCCTACAGGTCAGTCAACATCTCTCTGATCAATGATAATGCAGTATATGACACCAGAACACTCCCCATGCTGAAGCATTTCTCCTCTCTCCTGCTGTAGATTTACTCATCCCTGTGCAGCTCTAGAGACACCAGGAACTGGTCTGAGATCAGTGTGAAGACTGAGGAGAGTGTGGAGACTCTGAGGAGAGCTCTGACTAAACTGCAGGACTCTCTACAGGAGAAACTCACGCAAACTGGTACGACAATATCAAACACACCGTACAGATAGACACATTTATCAACCATAATTATTTGTTTCCTTTGTTCTCTTTTTATATATATATATCTATATGTATAGAGATATCTATATACATGTTTATGGCCGATTATTGCACACAATAAATGTGTTCATCTGCTCTGCTGTTTCCTGATGGTCTCCATTGCTTTCCCAGTGTGTTAATGGTAATGGTTGTCGAGGGGTGGCCTAATGTTTCCCTTCTCAAAACTCCCTAGACTTTTAAAATCAGTGAAGGGACGTAACATCTTTTAATATCAGTAATGAAGAATGAGTCTGTTAAAGCTGGAATAAGAGAAGTGTGTGATCATGTGTTTGTGTCTCATTATCATCACAGTTATTCTTGAAGAGAGCAGATCATATTCATCTCTAATTTCAGAAAACATGCAGTAAATTCATCTTGTACTAGAAGCTTCATCACTGTAACCAGAACCTTGAGGCTTTAGTAGATCTGTGAACACTTTTAGATGAGAAACTACAGAAAGAAACATTAATTTTCTGCCATTTTCTGTTGGTCTTTTCAGCGGTTTCATCTAAATGTTGTGATTATGTGTCAGATTAGCAGAAGTTTATCAGAAGAAAATGTAATCGATAGACATCATGAATTTAAGATGCAAATTTGTTCCTTTTTTTAGAGGAAAATTTCTGACCTGTAGTTCAAACAGCTTCACAGTGCTGAAATTTCATTTTAATTTTCTTAAAGATTATTTTTTATAGTGTTGTCTTTGCTGAATAACCACAACACTAATCCACTCCAAAACTGAGATGAATAACATTAGGCATGACAATTTCATAAAATGTTTCACAAAACCTTCCCAAAGATCTTCTAAAAAGGAGGAATATTTAGAGCTCAAACACAATAGGATTTCAGGGATTCTCTAAATATCAGCAGAGAAACATTGATCAGCTAAAACATGACGTTGTTCACAATACTTTAAATATAACCTTAAATCTTGTCTATAACTCCACACATAAACATGTCAAAGATCTGCTGATGTTTTATTGTCATTAGTCTCTACAGATGTGAAGAGGATACAGCAGTATGCAGGTACAGTTGCTGTCGGCACTACACTACATTACATTCAGATACTCACAGCTTCATCACTGACCTACAGTATGATCAACGACTGATTAAATATTACAAACATCATCACTAAATATCTGTGTTGTGATTTATATTCTCTGTTTTCTCAGTGGATGTGACTCTGGATCCTGATACAGCTCATCCATATCTAATCCTGTCTGATGATGGAAAACAAGTGAGATGTGGAGACATTAGTCAGAAACTCCCAGACAAACCAGAGAGATTTGATAGTTATTTAATTGTCCTGGGAAAGAAGGGATTTTCCTCAGGGAGATTTTATTTTGAGGTGCAGGTGAAGGGAAAGACTGACTGGACTTTAGGAGTGGCCAGAGAATCCATTGACAGGAAGGGAGAGATCACACTGAGTCCCAGTAATGGATGCTGGACTGTGATTCTGAGGAATGGGAATGAATATTGGGCCGGTGATGATCCTCGTGTCTCTCTGTGTGTGAGAGTGAAGCCGCAGCGGGTCGGTGTGTTTGTGGATTATGAGGAGGGTCTGGTCTCCTTTTATGATGTGGAGTCCAGCTCTTATATCTACTCTTTCACTGATCAGTCTTTCACTGAGAAACTCTATCCATTTTTTAGCCCGGAACCTAATAATGGAGGTAAAAACTCAAACCCTCTGATCATCACACCTGTCAAGTAGCTTACAATAAATGAGTTTACACACCTAATTTGAAATACTCCATGAAAATTATGGTTTATATAATTAAAAATCTAAAAACATGTTTTGCCATTTTTTTATTGTTAAAATCGATCACTTCTGCGAATTGTAATGTAAAATATAAGCTTGTTTAACAAATCTTTTATTTCAACTTTTCATAGTTAAATAAAAAAAAATAAAAAAAAAGAAAGAAATGGGGGAAAAAGTGTTTTACACTAAAATAATCCAAACTATGATAAGATTGATAAATTATATCAAGGCTGTTTTTATGAGAGTGGTAATACCAAAGTATGTTTTACCATGAGAATACAGAACAAATTTGAAATTGGTTAAGTTCAATAGACAATAAAAAAAGAAGAAGAAGAAAAAAAAAACATTATCAAGGCACCATGTCAAATGTTTACCCTGTGATAAAACTATGTTTAACAATAAGAATAGAATAATAGACAAATTTCAACACACATCAGATTCATTTAAATGCTCTTTTGTCATTGATACAGTTGAGTACAACTTCAAATACAATAAATATCTGTGTAAATATCTAGTGATGATATGAAGCAGATCAACAAATATGAAACTTTATAAAGTGGTACCTTCATTCTTTCAAAACATAGTAGAGATCACTCTTAAGATGCCTTTATTTGTAGATGATTTATATTGCTGTTTACATTTAATGTATTTTAATCTGTATGAAAATTGAGCACAGCTGCTTTTTTACAGTAGATGGTAATAATGTAATGTCATCATTTAGAATTTATTTTTATAGAAATCTAGTCACACATTCAGTCTTTTCACATTGTTCTGTGTCCTGAGAGAAAGAGTAGAAAACTTAGTTAGTAGTACTTTATTGTTCAGCCTCAGCTGGAAATTGGTCTTGGGTCTCGCCATACAATCACAAAAACAATTAACAATACACAACTTCCACTCGATACATCTAACAATACACAACATTATTAAGGGGTTTGGAAAGATTATTTCTGGTTTGTGATGTTTTTAATATTTTTGTTTCTGTACCTTTTTGTGTAAAGTAGTTCTATTTGTACTTAAAATTCATATAATTGTCATTAACAAAATGTCAAACCAAGCTGCATTATCAGCATTAAAACTCAATATCACAGACTTTACCTTTTAAAGAACTCAGTGTCTCCATCAGTCCATCTTTTCCTCTGGATGTGTGTGTAAAGTCTGATCAGTGATTGTGTCGTTCTTCAAGTATTGTCCTGTTGGATTCAGCAAATCCACATAAAGTGCCTGAACTTCCTGATCTCTGTTCTTCATCATCCTGCAGTGAGAAACCTGTAATTCTGCCATCAGTCATTTCACCAAATTACATAATCATCTTTTAGTTCTACACTGCAAAAAAAAGGCTTTTCTTACTTAGTATTTTTGTCTTGTTTCCAGTCCAAATATCTGAAAATTCTTAAATCAAGATGCATTTTGACATACAAAAACACTGGCATTCACTGCATACAACTTAAAGAGGTTAGCAATGAAGTATAAGCAAAAAATACTCAGAATTTAGATTAATCTTCAGATATGTGTAGTTTACACTTTTTAAAATAAAGGTTCCAAAGGGGATTTTCACAGTGAAAAAATAACCTTTGCCAAATAGCATAACCTTTCAGTGAACATTTTTTAAGGCAAGGCACATAAATAGGGTAACATTTTAACAATAATAAATATCACCATATCTTCTTGTGTTGATTGAAAACATAAAGAATTCCAAACATTTTTGTAAGTTTTTGAAAATGTTATGTTTAAATATGCAATATGCAAACTGTAATGTTTGGTATATGTAAGTGTTACTGAACTGGAGAAAAAATCATAAAAAAAAAAAAAGCATCCTTTAAAGATATTAATTTTAATTGAAATATAGAGATGCAAATAGATATAGTGCCATAAAGTAAACACTTAAAAGTGTATTTTGGATGTTTTTTTTCACTAGTCTGAAACAACATGATATGAAAAGCCAGTCTATTGAAAATTGACCAGTGCATGAGAAAACACTTTTTTCCTGTAGTGTCTTGCTTTACAAGAACACTTTTTTTTCTCAGTGTAAATAATATTTGAATAGTCTTTTTCCATATCTATAAAGAACCTGACACCAGAGAGAAGTATCATCAACAGGATGAAGAACACACTGTAAGCTTCGCTCACTCTCACCCTCCGTCTGTCCTCTCTGGTCTCACACACACTTCCTCCCTCTAATCATCTCATCATCATCATCAGATACTAACAGTGCAACTGATACTCGTTCTCCACTCTAACATCTTAGACAACTTCTGCCGCCTTTCATCCAGGCCAGCGCGCGCCACCTCCTCTGCCGCTGGTTATGTGATGTTCTCCGCGAGCATCGTTCTAACTCAGACCTGCAGATCCCGGTCAACACGCGAGATCATGCGATGATCACAGTGACATCACAGCGCTCTCACACAGTGACACTCACAGTGTGCATATTATATGAGCTCGTTGTGAATTCAAAATGTTGAGCATGTTGAGAGGAGGAAGTTCAAATGTTGGTCACCGAGGGACATTATTCTTCCTGTTTCTCAACTCTGGACAAACGTGGATACTGCAGGATTTGTTAGCAAACCGTTTGTGCCGTACAGTTGTGCTCTGGACTGCAATGCCAAATAATTCAAAATTGCTTCTGTAGATGTGCTGAAGAACAGAGAATTGTTACACTGGAGAAATGGTGAGTCGTCTCTTTAATTGTTATTCACATACGCTTATATGATATTATAATGCTAATATGCACTGTGTCCTGGCCCTGTGTTAGCAGAGTCCTGTCACATGACCAGGTACATGTGAACCAGCCATCTCAGGTGTAGAGTCAGCTGGCTTCAGAAATCAAACTGATTGTATTGACATATTGCTCTCTGTGTTTCAGGATGTCCAGTCTTTTCAAGGGGAAAAAGAACTAGAGATTAAGAAGTGAAAAGTGTTGTGTTCTCTTATCACGTTGCTAATTGATAAATGTCCACTAGATGGAGATATTGTTCTAGATACGAAAGTAGGAAGGTGGAGAAGAAGAGTGTGTTGTAGAAAAGGATGGAAGAATAAAAAGTAAAGAGATCTGTTCGCTACTCGGTGTGCTCTCATTTTATTTTCATGTGATTACACAACAATTGGCGACGAGGATGGCAGTTCATCTTCCTTCTACATACTTACAATGTCCTGGTGAGCCTGCAATTTCGTTTGGGGTATGGACGCAAATGTTTGAGAACTACTTGTTGGCGATTCATGCTGAGGGAGATGACTGGCCTGATACTCGTAAGCGTGCTACACTTCTTCACTGCCTGGGCACAGAAGCACAGAGAATTTTCTACACTCTTCCCAATACCGGTACGACCTATGCATCTGCTCTTACGGCTCTCAGAACGCATTTTGTACCGAAAGTTAATGTCATTGCTGAACGACATAAATTTCGTCAAAGGGAGCAAAGGCATGACGAAAATATACTTCAGTATGTGGCCGCGCTCCGTGATATGGTGTCATTATGTGCATTTGGTGACAAAGAAGATGAAATGCTAAGAGATCAAATTGTGGAGAAAGTGCACAGCAGCCGAATTCGTGAACGCTTACTACTTGAAGCGGATTTAACGTTAGACAGAGCAGTACAAGTGGCCGTTCAAGTTGAAAATGCCATGGCTAATGCGAGTGAATTTGCAAAACCTGCCGACTTACCAGTTCAACGGCTATACGTCAGAAAAAAAGAAACGACCATGCGTAGAACCACACAAGGTAAAACCCAGAGCGATTCTGCACGCAAATGTTATCGCTGTGATTCCAGCGGTCATTTGGCAAATTCCAAACAGTGCCCTGCTGTAAATAAGACATGTAAATTATGTGGTAAAATGGGACATTTTGCAAAAGTCTGCCGCTCTGGACGAAGACAGGACATCAGAGAAATCGAAGTCCCTGAATTGACTGTTTTGTACATGACTAACACATTTGCTGCTGCAAACAAAATTGTGTGTGACATTGAAATGGACACATTTTCTGGTACTACAATGCAAGAACTAATTGTTGATACTGGATCATCCGTATCTTTGCTTCCAGAGCATATATATAAGCAATACTTCTCTGAACTACCCTTGGAACAGTCAGATGTGCGTCTTGTCACATATTCAAAAGATGACCTTCCAGTGCTGGGATGTATTAAGACGTCTGCGCGACATGGTGAACATTCAGTGCCTGCCACATTCTATATTGTGAAAAGTGGAAACGCACTTATGGGCATGGACTTGATATATTCCTTGAACTTGTGCATAACAGGAAATAAAGTACTCACCCCCAAACAGTCGGTGCAACAAGTGTTCCATACTGATACGCCATCCTTTGGCTGTGCAAAGAACTACGTACACAAAGTGAAAATGCATGAAAACTTCATTCCTGTGCAACAGAAGCTACGCAGATTACCTTTTTCTGTAAGGGATGCTGTTTCTGCAGAGCTGAACCGCCTACTAGCAGCAGATATTATTGAAAGAGTGGATGCTTCGCCGTGGGTTTCGCCCATCGTAGTTACTCAAAAGAAATCTGGAGACATCAGAATGTGTGTGGATCTGAGGGAACCCAACAAAGCAATCGTTGTGGACAGCTACCCCATTCCACACATTGATGAACTTTTTTCACAGTTGAGAGGTGCTGTGATGTTTTCTACAATCGACCTAGCAAATGCTTACCATCAGGTACCACTACATGAGGACAGTAGGGACCTCACTGCTTTTATAACACATGAGGGTTTGTTTCGTTTCAAGCGAGTTTGCTACGGATTAGCATCAGCCCCAGCGGCATTTCAAAAACTGATGTCTACTATTCTCAAGGGTGTTACAGGCGTCCAGTGTTATCTGGATGACATAATTGTGTTTGGTGACTCTGTTACTAGCCATGATGCTCACCTAAAAATAGTGCTGCACAAACTACAAGAAGCAGGTCTGCATCTGAATGAGAAGAAATGCACATTTCGCCAGGAGAAGCTCACATTTCTGGGACATACCATCTCTAAAGAGGGACTGCTGCCAGATCTCAGCCACTTGGAAGCAATACGCAATGCTCCACCACCTTCGGATGCGCCCACACTAAGATCATTTCTAGGCCTCACCGCTTGGTATGCTAAATTCATTCCTAACTATGCAGCTGTTGTTGAGCATATGAGAGATGCCCTTAGAGGAAATTCAAATTTTGCATGGACTAAGAAAGCACATGAAAGTTTCCAGGAAGTAAAAGAACTGATTACACAAAGCTCTGCATTGGCTTTATTTGATCCTGCTTTGCCCACAATGGTTACAACAGATGCCTCAGACTACGGCATAGGTGGTATCCTGACTCAGCTTCATCCAGATAAGTCAGAAAGGACCGTGGCTTTTGCATCCAGAACCTTGACATCGACAGAAAGGAAATATTCTGTTGTTGAAAAAGAAGCCCTTGCTTGTGTCTGGGTCATTGAGCGTTGGAGAACATACCTGTGGGGCAAACACTTCGAATTAAGATCAGATCACCAAGCCCTAACTACACTTTTGACTACTAAAGGTATGGGACGAGCTGGACTGAGAGTAGCACGATGGTCTGCCAGACTGCTCTGCTTTAATTATACTATGCAGTACAGACGGGGTGTTGACAACCAGGTAGCGGATTGCCTTTCTCGTCTTCCATTGTCAAATGAAATTAATTCTGACTTTGATTCTGAACCTGAAACTGTTGCTGCTATCACTACACTCCTGTCTGCTGTTCCTGTGGCCGAGTTTGCTGCTGAAAGCTCCTCATGTCCTGAGCTTGCCAAACTTCGTCAATACATCGAGTATGGCTGGCCTGCTACATCCAAAGCCCTGCATCCTGACATGTCCAGGTACTTTCCAATACGAGACGAATTGTCTATTGTGGACTCGTATGTGCTAAGAGGACCACACAGACTGATTGTGCCGCTTAGTTTACGTTCACGTTTAGTCACCCTCGCTCATGATGGCCATCAAGGCATTGTGAGAACCAAGCAACGGCTTAGGGAGCTATACTGGTGGCCTAAAATGGATTCGCAGGTACAGTCCACAATTGAAACCTGCATCACCTGCCAACTCAATGATAAAACTGCTAGAACCACACATGCACCACTTACCCCAGTTGACTATCCAGTAGGTCCGTGGCAGAAACTGGGCATCGACGTGGTGGGTCCTTTTGACATTGGCCCTGTTAGTTGTAGATACGCTATCACATTGATTGACTACCATTCAAAATGGCCAGAGGTAGCTTTTGCACCTCATGTGACTGCATCTACCATTAGCTGTTTTCTGAGGTCAGTGTTCAGCCAAAAAGGGAATCCTCTGGAGATTGTTTCTGACAATGGGCCTCAGTTCCTGTCAACGGAGTTCAAACTATTTCTACAAGAAAGAGATGTAAAGCACATTCGTACTTCTATATATCACCCGGAAGGAAATGGAGCTGTGGAGCGTTGGAATAAGGTACTGAAGGAGGCTATTCTGACTGCAGAAAGGGAGAGAGCCCCTTGGACATCGTTCATTGCGGATTTTCTGCAAACTTACCGAGCCACACCTCACGCCACGACTGGCATTTCTCCTTTTGAGCTGATGTTCGGAAGAAAAATGAGAACAAAATTGACAATTCTTCCAAAGTGCAATGTGAATCCTGCTATAAAAAAGCTGAAAACAAAAGTGATGCGAAACCAGAGGAAAATGAAAGCATACCTGGATACAAAGCGCAAAGCAAAGATTCCGGGGCTCAAGGAAGGCGACTTTGTACGGGTGAGAAAACCTGTGCATGTGAGAAAAGGGAAGTCAAAATTCAGCAACCCTATGCAGATTGTTAGACGGAAGGGGACACATAGTTTTGAACTGAGTGATGGACGAACTTGGGACGTATCTCATTTGGCACCATTGCACACAGAATTTACTCAGGTTCCTGAACACTCTGAACAGTCAACTCCTACTGCGTCACCTGGAAGTGGTAACAACCAGTTGGAGGGACGTTGTAGAAGGAAGCCAGTATGGTTGAAAGACTATGTAACTTAAACTGTCATAGTAGGCAAAGAAGAAAGTAATGGGAAAAAGAAGAAAATAAAAAACCCAGAAGTTTAGTTCAGGAAAGTTGTGGTTTGACCTGAAAAGGATGTTCATGTGACTATATATGTTGTCAAGAGACATTGTTCTGTGTTTTCTAATATAAGTAAAGAAATTCGGTAAGAAAACAAAACGACTGAATATATTGTTTAGCAATGTTCATTGTAACTGCAGATAGAAACAAATTAAGTCAGGGGAAGATGTTGTGTTCTCTTATCACGTTGCTAATTGATAAATGTCCACTAGATGGAGATATTGTTCTAGATACGAAAGTAGGAAGGTGGAGAAGAAGAGTGTGTTGTAGAAAAGGATGGAAGAATAAAAAGTAAAGAGATCTGTTCGCTACTCGGTGTGCTCTCATTTTATTTTCATGTGATTACACAACAAAAAGGAGTCACTAAAACAACACCAGAATCTGAATGCATCCGTCAAATAGAAATATTTGTGTCAAATTCCAACACCTGAAAAGAATAAAAAATAAACAAGGAAACTGAATTGTTTAAATACTTTGTTAATGGAAATAAAATTTGAACTTTTACATGATGTTTGTGATAAAACTGACCAATATTAGAGATATTTTAGATCACAGTAAACTCACTAAACTGGCAGAATGAGAGTTTAACACAATCATCACATGGTCTCATGTTGAGCACACAGTGAGTGAGCGGTGAGGTTACACTTTTAGCTCATGACCTTGGTTTGTATAAATCCCTCTTCTCTACCTTCTCTGCTAATGTCTCTCATTTAATCGTTTTTCAAACGAGTCATAAGCCGTTTCGTTGTGACGTCAAGATGAAACATTAGCATATTTCCCGCCCATTTATTGCGCGCGCAGACACCAGGAAAACCTGAACCTCAAACACTGCAGCTGATCCCTGTGGATACTGGACAGCATCATGTCGAGGAGACGCTGTGCTCTACAATGTGAAGGTAAAGACAGTTTTTTCCACTGCCCAAGGACGAGCATGTGAAGAATCAGTGGTTAAAAATCATCCAAGATATCACAGCAGTATAATCCTAAACTTTTGCTGGGTTTCCATTTTACTGACGACTGCATCTCAAATCACGGAGTTCAATGCAGGATTCGCAAACCGCTTGCTCTTGAAAGATGGTGTTCAAAAAACTTAGTTTTGAGTTTTATATTGTGTAGGTCAGAGGTCTCCAGTCTCCTGCTAACTCACATTATTACTGTCTTACTGAAATACTTCTGCTAATCAGTCGTGGGCCACTATTACATAAAACTGTGTCTATTAATGCAGTCTGTCGTTCTCACTACTTTGAGTTAAGATTATGTTACATCAGTCATTCACGCTATAGACCTCAGCTAATGTATGCACTGTTATTGATACAGTTTCCACATGTTCACCGCAATAAATTAGAAAAATACTCGGTAAATAAATAAGTAGGGGAGAGGCGGGACAGTTGAAACACTTTTCAGATAAACGTCATTTTCTACGATAAGGTTACAGATAGATTTTTTGTGTGTGTGTGATCAACAACTCACATATGTGTTCTCTTAGTATCATGTGTTATTCGGTACAAATATAGAATGATTTAAGTAAAAATTGACTTTGATCGGTAGTTGTGCTTTGTTTCAATCGTCCCGCCTGAGCGGGACGGTTGCAACACAGGGGTGGGACGGATGAAACATAACAGTTTAAACGGCAACTATTCATCTAATGCTTGTTTTTATGAACAACACCTGACAAGTAACTTGTGTACTATTGTTACAAACATATTTTGTCATTTATTTTAATTTAAAGGCTCATTTTAACCATTTTGTTCTATCACCCATTAAACATAGGCGATAAGCCTATGCGCATTTTGTGTAATCTGTCTAATAGGCTATTTTGACGAAGACAGACAAATCCGTTTACAATTAATTATCTTATACTTCTTCCTTGAGTCATATCGAGTGTTTACTAGTTGAATAGCCTTCACAGCGGTTTTCCTATGACCAGGTTTAACTGGCAGGAGGCGCTGTTTCATCCGTCCCGACAGCGCATCCCGACAGTTAAACCTGTTTTTCCCTTAAACTAAAAAACTTTGATATTGCACACTTAAGGGTGTGTTACAGTACTAATACACCTGCCGTGTTATCATTACAATGGCACATGAAACAATAAATACAACTTGTCAGTCAAAAAAAAGTACCGCACGAAAGAATTCACTTACTGCACTCAAAAACAGCTTTCCGGCTTTAAATCCAAAACGGCATGACGTAAAGAGGAAATGTTTTCGCGGGTCTGGTAGGCATTGCGTGTTATACGTGCTGAAGAAATATGACGTACATGACGTGAGTGGTTTTCAAGAAAATCGCAATGTTTCATCCGTCCCGCGTTTCAATCGTCCCGGCTCTCCCCTACAAGTAAAATAATCGGGTTGTTGATGGACATGCACTTGTTAATGCTGATGTGAGGAATTACAGTTGCAACATCTCATAATGTACCTCAAACTGAGTAGCGCATCACTGAGAAGCGTCCTGCTTGAGTCGTCCTTGCGATGGAGGTTCGGGTTGAATAACTAGTTCTTTCAATGTTTCATCATCGGACTCGCGCTCGGATTGATATGGTAAAATCGACATCATTGTTCGTTACTGTGTTTAGTTTACGGTGGAAGCCTTGGGACAAGCAGAGCTGACCGAAATGAATGCTGGGATATTTCAGCCGTCAAGTTACCAACCGATGCATCCTCGGTAAAATGGACGTGTCAAGAACACTTCCGGGATTTTTAACGTTCTTGCCATAATGCAAACTTGTGTATTGGGACACAAAAGATGACGTTTCACAAGAACACAAGTACAGACAAGAACACAGATTGAGAAAGGCCCTCTGTTTCTAGGTTGTTAATATGATATCTTTCACCTGTTGTCTTGTTAATTACTCTCATCAGTTGTGTCTCGTTTCCCTGATCTGTTCTCTGTGTTTCAGACTGATCCTTGTCTGTCGTCGTTGCGTTTGGTAGGTTGTTCTTGTCAGCTTTGAGGCTGTCATTATTTGTTTAAAGTAATTTATAGCTAATGCTTTTACATTTTTATGTTTCGTTTTTGTTGTTCGATTGTTGAAAGGTGAGTAGAATAATTATTTATAGCCAGTTTAAAAAATATATGATTGCGTTCACAGAGCGAGCCTTTCACTGATGTTGTTAACAGTTTAACGGAAGTTACTGCTGTGCAAAGCGTCATGGCGCCTGTAGGAAAAAGGTGGATAACTGATGATATTAACAGTCATTGTGAGAGAATGACGGCATCTACTGGAGACTTCAGAGAAATACCGCTTCTTAAATGTGTGAATACAGGAGGAGCTCTGACATCACTGTAGTTCAGAGAGATTCAGAGAAAGTGAAACTAACTTGATCTACAACAATATGGACGCCTGAACGATCAACCTCTTTAAACAACAGAATATTTATTGATCCGTTCAAAGTGTTGTGGACACATCTGATCCTCACAGGTAAGAGAGAGAAATAAGAGATTGTGCTGAACAGATTTCTAATGGAAGTGATCTGGTTTAGTAGGTTTATGTCGAACTGGAATAAGTTGAACAGAACCAGGTTTAAGCATGTCAAATACTCAACTACTTTAGTTGTTTAATGCACTGAAATGGTATCAGAATTGTATTTAAATATGTCTGATTGGTACATGTGATGCAAAGTTTGGCGTTTCTGTCATTTTGTCACAAAACATAAAGACTAAAGTAACAAAGTAAAGGAGCTGCAGACCGACTGAACATAAACCTGCTAAACTGCAGATGAAAATCACGTTTACATTAAACATTGAGATTAAAATTACTCTTGGCCATATGAGAGATTTATATATTTACTTTTAAATTGAATTTTCATCTTGATTTGTGTGTGTAAATTAGTAATGTTTAATATACAGTTCAGGAATGTACAGTATTAGTAAAATGTTTAACACTCCACCTCATTCCTATTGGTACATTTTAGCTAAATGTGTTTGCTAATTAAGTCCATAAACTTAAAAAAGGAACTAGTCCATATTAAGGAAATAATGTATGAATTAAAATTGTAATGATGTTGTTGTGATGTAATTAACTATTCTTAAGATAATAATGTATAAGAAGATTAGTCAAGTGATGCAAATTCTCACGTTTTCTTATTAGAGAAAAAAAGAAAGACAATGTTAAAAAACATGCGTATAAAAGTTCATTATTAGCCCTCACTCCTTCTCTAAGTCATCTCTGGCTTTAATGAAAAGTAATTAAAATGTATTTCTTCATTAGGTAAGTGTTTGAGCTTCACATTAAGCTACTGATCACCTTCTCTGGGTTTGCAGTAATGACCAGCTGACTGTACATGATCTCTCATATATTTCAGTTCCTTCAAAGTCGTCACTCTTTGTCAAGATATTCTTTACATTCAATCATGGGCTTCTTTTAAACCGGCTTCACATGCACACTAATCCTAAATAATCTTAATCAAATAGGCAGAAGTCATTAGATTCAAATATATTTTAAGATTGTAAGAAACTTAAATTGAGTGCGTGTATAAAGTGTGTCCAAACTTTAGACTAGTAGGTGATTTATCTTCATCATTTCTCTCTCCAGTGATGTCTTCCTCCAGCGGTCCACTGACTGAGGAGCTTCTGTGCTGTATATGTCTGGACGTGTTCACTGATCCAGTCAGCACTCCATGTGGACACAACTTCTGCAAGACCTGTCTGAATAAGTGCTGGGACAACAGCCAGACCTGCAACTGTCCATATTGTAAAGAAACATTCAAGCACAGACCTGATCTCAAGATTAACACCACACTCCGAGAGATTGTAGATCACTATAAAAAGAAAAGTCCTGAGAAAAAAGCTGAAGTTCTAAAAAAAGCTGAAGTTCTGTGTGACGTCTGTGAGGAAAGAAAGCTGAACGCCCTGAAGTCGTGTCTGGTGTGTCAGAGCTCTTACTGTGAAACTCACCTGGAGCCTCATCTGAGAGTGGCAGGTTTAAAGAAACACAAACTGATCAATCCTGTGAGTAATCTGGAGGACTATATATGTCAGAAACATGAGAGACCTCTGGAGCTGTTCTGTAGAGATGATCAGACATGTGTGTGTCTGATGTGTGCTTTGAAAGACCACCAGAACCACAACACTGTTTCTTTAGAAGAGGAGAGTGAAGAGAAGAAGGTAAAAGTTACTGACAAACTGACTTTAAATGACTCTTATCATGAGGAATCGCATGTTCTTTGATATAAATGAATCAATTATGAAAACATATTGTGTGTTCTCTGTCTATAGACTCAACTGATGAAGACACAGAAAGACACACAGCAGAAGATCCAGGACAGAATCAAGAAGATTCAAGATGTCAAACACTCCGCAGAAGTCAGAAAAGTGAGTTTTAAATGATTACATTTCATCAATTTAATTAATAATTATTACCTATTATTGTGGTTTGAATTGTTTTATTGAATTGTTGTATAAAAGCAATTTCACACTCCCGATCGCTCTGCTGCAGAATATCGACACGTCTGTGATTCGCTGATCACTTAGTAAAGTAATAACACATCTCTCCTCAACAAGACACATGATTTGAGGAATTATTCAGTGCAAACGGTGCAGAATGAGGTGTTAGGGGGGTAACAGTTATAAGACCCGAGACCAGATATGATGAAAGAAGACCAGGAGTCGTGAGGTTCAATCAAAAAGATAAAAATTTACTGAAGAATAGTTTGCAGTTTAATCGGTAGAGCGAGCGTCAAAGTCTCACGAGGAGGTCGCAAGCCAACTCTACCTTACACAAAATCATACACCAATTATACCATTTTGCAAGGGCAAGCATCGCATCATCATACATCTGATTGGCTAAGAGAATATAGAACCATAAACAATTTCACACATGTGAGCAGATAAAAGGTGCCTATCGCCATTAGTTAGGATAGCTGTCGCCAATCCTTAGATTTAGGTCAGCGTTAACCTCGCAGGTTAGAGGAGAGCGTCGATGAGGCTGAGCGTTGGGTCCCAAATGCCTACGTAGAAAGTCAAACACACACACACACATAACACCACCAAATAACATCGCCAAGGCCGAAGAGTGCTTGAGCTTCGTATTATCAGTTAGCCAAAACATAGCTCCTCAGGAAGAAAGGCAGAGAAATGGCATTGCTCTCTAGAGAAAATATATAATTTCACAAGCACAAAAGAATATAGAAATGATTATGTGATAATGCATATATTTGATTATTGATTTGTATAAAAGTAATGTAAGCATTCAAAAGGATATAGAATTAAATATATATATATATATATATATATATATATATAAATGACTGAAGAGACAAGGGATTTTGACCAACCCTTCAGTCCCCCGTTTTAGACCTATGTGGGGTCCAATACCGCCACGTCTGGTCTAACAAGTGAGGTCACTACGGAAGGTGGAGTGGTGACAAATGTTTCCCTGGCGGGTCACAAAAGTCTCTTCGCCTCTTTACGGACATGCTGGAAACTAAAAATTCCAGTCCCCATTCCAAGGCTCTCCCACCTTCCACTCACAACAGGGCATCAATGTTGTTCTTCCTCAGTTTATCGATCAGGCGGTTTGTCAGCTTGATCAGTCTGCTTTCCTCCTCGACAGGATTCAACTTACTGCAAGAAGACCTGCAAATATATGAGAAGAAGAAACGAACACACATACACACAACAAAAACAAAGAAGAGCCAACCCACGCCTCCACTTCTATCCCACCGACCTTTTTGCATAATGAGGGTATTACCGGGATAATTTGGGGAGTGACCAAGCCAAAAGGTCACCGTCTCATTTCCGTCCAAGCGATAGCAGCGATCATTAACGTTCTGATACATGGTTGGAATTAAATTTAGACCCTCAGTTGAATTTAGACATGGGTATTGAACCCATGATGGACGGTTATAAATCTCCTCACAATCCCAGTGAGTGGAGAACGCATGAAGTCTACCGGTTCAAATTGAAATCTGAATCCACATCAGGAATGATAAGGCGATTATAATCAGAGCCACAAACGAGAGAGGGAGTGCCAATCGAATGATGGCCCACCTCACTTTCAGTCGTTTGGTATTTCGCACTTCTTCCTAAAGAATTAACAGCTTCAATATATCGTTGGATTCCGCCATCTGTAATGATAAAACATAGTTACAGAATTTTTACTATCACACATATAAATTACCTTTTAGAGATAGTTCGTTATTATGATGCGGTGATTTGGTTGGAACCTTTATCGAGTGGTTTCACCTGTGACCAATGTCTCCAGACAGTACCTAGAACCCCTCTGTCAAGTAAAACAGATGTATTAGTTGTCAAGAGCACCTGGTAAGGTCCATCGAATTTTGGACCTAGAGGAGAAATCTCTCTTTGCAACATTATATTGTCACCTATTTCAGGCAAGGCAGGCATGTCTTTTTGCTCAACATTATCTCTCTCTGCTTGTCGGACACTGACACTAACTCGTGTATCGCGTAAACAGTTATCCAAAGCCTTCAGATAATTTTGTAAAACATCTTTCAATGGCCCGGACGGTCCCTCATGTTGCAGGGGAGCATCCCAAGGCAGTCGCATGTAACGACCTGTCATTATTTCAAAAGGACTGATCTGAGTAGTTTTGTTAGGGCTGGCTCTCATACTTAAAAGAATCATTGGAACAGCTGCGTGCCACCCCTTCCCCCACTCCAACAATCTCTTTCTCAATGACGTTTTGAGTGTTCTGTTTGTACGTTCAATGGAGCCGCTAGACTGAGGCCTAAACGGGATGTGGAAGTGTTGCTTCACTCCCATCAGTTTCATGACATTTTTCATTACCTTTCCTGTGAAATGTGTACCCTGATCTGAATCAATTTGTAAGGGTAAGCCCCATCTTGGGAAAATTTCATTCAACATTACTTTTGCGGTTGCGTCTGCGGTGCAGTTTCTCAGTGGAAATGCCTCCACCCATCTGGAGAAAAGATCAACAATCATTAGAATGTATGTGAACCCTCCACTAGGGGGCAATGGACCTATGAACTCAATTTGGAGGTGTGTCCACGGACCCTGAGGTCGAGGGGCATGTCCTAAGGGAATTTTCAGCTTTGAGGAAGAATTAACCTTAAGGCATACTAAACATCTCTTACAGAAATCATTGCAAGAAGCCCTCAGCCTTGGCCACCACCAGGTTTTTGAAATCATTGCATGTAATTTCTCAGGCCCTGCATGTGCCAACCCATGATACAAGGACATAAGTTCCGTTCGAGCAGAAACAGGGCAAACAAAGCGTCCATTAAATTTCCAAAGTCCTTCAGAATTTTTCTGTGCTCCTAACTTTGTCCACTGTTCTATCTCTTCAGGGTCATCCTCTGCATAAAGTTCAAAAATGTCTCTGGGAGTTTCATTCTCCTGAAGGGAAAGAGTCATCACACTCACACATGATTCAGTCAGTTTTGCAGCCTCTCTGGCAGCAGCGTCTGCAGCGTGGTTCCCTTTGGCTTCCGGGGAGCTGTCAGTAGCGTGCCCGGTGACTTTGATGACTGCTCCTTCTGCGGGAAGATCACAGGCATTCATAAGTTCTTGTACCTGCTGTTGATGTGAGATAGGAAGTCCTGCAGTAGTCAGAAATCCCCTGCGCCTCCATACGGGGCCGAAGCGTGTTCCCTGCTCATGAAAGCTGGAGCCGTCCACGAACAAGTTCATAGCATTAGACAGGGGTTCAGATTGAAGAGGGCTTTGGCTGTCCGTCTCGATCAGTCGGGCACAGTTGTGTGCAGTTCCTTCTTCTGGAAGCAAGGAGGCAGGATTGATAGCAGTTTCAATGTCAATTTGTATGTCCACATTTTTACTCAAGAGAGTGGTCTCCCATTTGGCTCGTCGTTGATTAGAGATGGAGCCTAAACGGGTATTTGTTAACAGTTTCAAAATCTGGTGTCTGGTGTGCAGTATCACCTTTTGATGTGTCACAATGTCACTGCCCACTCTGCACAGTCACATATCAACAGGCACGGATGTTGCCCTGCCATTGAAACAGAAATAGGAGCAGAATAATATCCTACCATCCCATACGAGTTCCGGCCCAGAACCTTTTGACCCAGAGCAGCGGAGTAAGACCGGGTCCCCACCCATGTCCATAGGTGGAAAGGCCTGCTGGCATCGGCATGTCGTAATGCTGGGGAGGAAGCAAGAGTTTCTTTGATACTCACGAAAGCCTCCTCCATCTCCTCAGTCCAGTCGATCAAATCCGATCCAGGTCTTCCTCCTTTCAGTGCCTCTGTGAGTGGTTTAGAGAGTTCAGTGTATTCAGAAACATACTGGCGGCAGTAATTCAAAAAACCCATCACTTGCCTTAAACCAGTGACAGTGTTTGGCTTTGGAAGTTCAATAATAGCTTTAACTCGTTCGGGGGGGATGCGTCGGCCACGCACCCCCATAATCTGTCCCAGATAAGTCACTTCAGGTAATGCTAGCTGTGCTTTCTTCAAGTTCACTTTGAATCCCCCGTTTTGGAGGGCCTTCAAAACAGTCTGAATAGTTTCAGCTCCCTCTCGTGCTTCATTTCTCAAAGGGTATTGTCTTTTGGCTTCATGCAAGGGACCTGGAATGCTCAGAGGCTGAATCTGTGCCAGACCACAATCATATTTGTCTTTTGCCCATACATTTGGGAATTTAGAAATTATAAACTTCAGCGATACTCACAGAATCAGCCACTGCACATCTCTCCTCATGGTGGGGGCCAGTCTGAGATAAGCGAATTGTTTCATTGCAGCCAAGCACTAGCTTATTTTTAGAAAGCAAAACATCAGCTTCAAGGTTTTTCAAAATGTAAACACCAATAATTGTCCCTACAGTGTTTTCTCCTACCCAAAATTCAGTCTAATATACATTTTCAGAGTTAGAAATGGTTAGAGGGACAGAAACAGATTTGTGATACACCTGTTTGCCATTTAGACCTTCTATATACAAAGTTTCAGAAGTGATTTCAAGATCGATTGGTTACAACAGCCACATTCAACAGTCCGCGCACCTCAGTATAGGGTCCATCATACTGGTTCTCAGTCTGACCGGCTAAAGCTGCCGCCTGAACAGTCTGAGAAAAGATGGTGGGGGCGGAGGGAGCACGAGAGACCGTCTCACATTTTGCAGCCTTCTCAGCCTTATCACACACAGCCTCTAACCCTTTTGACAAACTACACAAATCAGATCCTATCTCTTGTCCGATAATTTTTGTCATCCTATCACGTTGAGCAATCAAGCTTGACCACCCATTAATCATGTTAGGGATTGCTTTTTCAGGAGTTATTGGTATACCACCCATCTTACAAATCCATGAATAGGGCAAACACGGATAAAAATTTGACTTTATCAGCTTCTTTTTTTTGTTTGCAGCCAGTCTAACTGCTGTGTGATTTTTCCAATCAGAATCAAACCCCTGACTGACCATTTTCTTAATGAGCTGTGCGTATTTCTTTGATTTGAGCTCGTCAGAGCAGAGCTGTTTACAGCGTTCGCTCTCTTCCATTTGGTCAGGACTTTTTTCTTTATCAGTCATTCTTATTGGTCACAGAGGAAAAACCACCACAGAAAAAGATTTAGCAGCCACAACAATAAATTTGGTGGAAAAATACGTTTAGCAACAATAGTGAGACTTCTACACAATGAAACTGCAAATTATGTTTCGCTTCCCAAGTCACATAAAACTGGTCTATGCCAATTTGGGTCACACTATATATATATTTATTTGTTTGGGACCGTTCCTGATGCATCCCTGGCAAACAACCCTATATTTTACTTATTTTATTTTATTGATTTAACTAACATCTTGTTCCCTATCTGCCTGAATCTCTAACTTCGGGGATCCCCTATCTGAGATGGAAGAGATTGATCAGGTTTTGCGGTGCCACTGGACCTAATCCAGGGACGCCCTCTGCTGGGGTGGTGTACCACACCAGTATTGCCCCACTGGGCCCCCACAGAGTGCGTTTCACTTTTGCTGTTTTAAACAAAACAGCAACCCTTTATACTCTCGTAGTATAAATAATCTTCACTCGCTTCGTCGGAGTGAAGCTCTCCCGTTCCCCTTCAAAATCTCTTCCAATCAGACAGCCCTAATAATTAATAAAATCTCTTTCTACCTTGTTTGCTGATTTGCCAGAGATGTCACCACAGAATGGTTGCCCGCATCCTCCACCAAACTGTTAGGGGGGTAACAGTTATAAGACCCGAGACCAGATATGATGAAAGAAGACCAGGAGTCGTGAGGTTCAATCAAAAAGATAAAAATTTACTGAAGAATAGTTTGCAGTTTCATCGGTAGAGCGAGCGTCAAAGTCTCACGAGGAGGTCGCAAGCCAACTCTACCTTACACAAAATCATACACCAATTATACCATTTTGCAAGGGCAAGCATCGCATCATCATACATCTGATTGGCTAAGAGAATATAGAACCATAAACAATTTCACACATGTGAGCAGATAAAAGGTGCCTATCGCCATTAGTTAGGATAGCTGTCGCCAATCCTTAGATTTAGGTCAGCGTTAACCTCGCAGGTTAGAGGAGAGCGTCGATGAGGCTGAGCGTTGGGTCCCAAATGCCTACGTAGAAAGTCAAACACACACACACATAACACCACCAAATAACATCGCCAAGGCCGAAGAGTGCTTGAGCTTCGTATTATCAGTTAGCCAAAACATAGCTCATCAGGAAGAAAGGCAGAGAAATGGCATTGCTCTCTAGAGAAAATATATAATTTCACAAGCACAAAAGAATATAGAAATGATTATGTGATAATGCATATATTTGATTATTGATTTGTATAAAAGTAATGTAAGCATTCAAAAGGATATAGAATTAAATATATATATATATATATATATAAATGACTGAAGAGACAAGGGATTTTGACTAACCCTTCAGAGGGATTTTGAAAACCGTCTAAAACACTGAAGTATGATAAATAATAACACTGATTCTTCTCTTAGTAAACACCACTAATAATGTGTTGATGGTCCTGGTTGTTCAGAGAAACACAGAGAAGGAGAAAGCAGCCCGTGTGGAGCTCTTCACTGATCTCATCCGCTGCATTGAGAGATGTCAGACTGAACTGCTGGAGATGATGGAGGAGCAGCAGAAAGCAGCAGAGGAACAGGAGGAAGAGCTCATTGAAGAGCTGGAGCAGGAGATCACTGAGCTAAAGATGAGAAACACTGAGCTGGAGCAGCTCTCACACACTGAAGATCACCTCCAGCTCCTACAGGTCAGTCAACATCTCTCTGATCAATGATAATGCAGTATATGACACCAGAACACTCCCCATGCTGAAGCATTTCTCCTCTCTCCTGCTGTAGATTTACTCATCCCTGTGCAGCTCTAGAGACACCAGGAACTGGTCTGAGATCAGTGTGAAGACTGATGAGAGTCTGGAGACTCTGAGGAGAGCTCTGACTAAACTGCAGGACTCTGTACAGGAGAAACTCACGCTAACTGGTACGACAATATCAAACACACCGTACAGATAGACATATTTATCATCTTTTAATATCAGTAATGGATGAGTCTGTTAAAGCTGAAGTAAGAGAAGTGTGTGATCATGTGTTTGTGTCTCATTATTATCATCAGTTCTTCTTGAAGAGAGCAGGTCATATTCATCTCTAATCTCAGAAAACATGCAGTAAATTCATCTTGTACTAGAAGCTTCATCACTGTAACCAGAACCTTGAGGCTTTAGTAGATCTGTGAACACTTTTAGATGAGAAACTACAGAAAGAAACATTCATTATTTATGTGTCTACTACATTTTGTGAATTTCTGACCTGTAGTTCAAACAGCTTTGCAGTGCTTTCATTTAAAAAACAATTAAGATTATATAGCTCAAACACAATAGGAGTTCAGGGATTCTCTAAATATAATTTATTTATATCATTATATATATCATTATATCATTTATTCATACATATTATTCTTTTTTATAAAATATCTCACATAAAAGTTTCATAAAATGTTTCTTATCTTCTAAAAGATCTTCTAAAAAGGAGGAATATTTAGAGCTCGAACACAATATGAGTTTATGATTCTCTAAATATCAGCAGAGAAACATTGATCAGATAAAACATGTTGTACACAATACTTTTAAATATAACCTTAAATCTTGTCTATAACTCCACACATAAACATGTCAAAGATCTGCTGATGTTTTATTGTCATTAGTCTCTACAGATGTGAAGAGGATACAGCAGTATGCAGGTACAGTTGCTGTCTGCACTACACTACATTACATTCAGATACTCACAGCTTCATCACTGACCTACAGTATGATCAACAACTGATTAAATATTACAAACATCATCACTAAATATCTGTGTTAAGATTTATATTCTGTGTTTTCTCAGTGGATGTGACTCTGGATCCTGATACAGCTCATCCTAATCTAATCCTGTCTGATGATGGAAAACAAGTGAGATGTGGAGACATTAGACAGAAACTCCCAGACAAACCAGAGAGATTTGATAGATGTGTAAGTGTCCTGGGAAAGGAGGGATTCTCCTCAGGGAGATTTTATTTTGAGGTGCAGGTGAAGGGAAAGACTGAATGGGATTTAGGAGTGGCCAGAGAATCCATTAACAGGAAGGGAGAGATCACACTGAGTCCCAGTAATGGATACTGGACTGTGCGGCTGAGGAATGGGAATGAATATAAAGCCGGTGCTGCTCCTCCTGTCTCTCTGTGTGTGAGAGTGAAGCCGCAGCGGGTCGGTGTGTTTGTGGATTATGAGGAGGGTCTGGTCTCCTTTTATGATGTGGAGTCCAGCTCTCATATTTACTCTTTCACTGGTCAGTCTTTCACTGGGAAACTCTATCCATTTTTTAGCCCGAGCCTTAATGATGGAGGTAAAAACTCAACTCCACTGATCATCACACCTGTCAAACACAATCAATGAATTTACAGCCTTGATATGAAATGAAAATTATTGATATAATTAAAAACATTCATATTCATCTTTTTTTTGTTAAAATCTATCATTTCAAATTATAATTAAAATGTTTCAAATATAATGTTTAACTATTTTTTTTCAACTTTTCTTAATTATTCATGCCATTGTTTTCTCACATCTTCTCAACCTGACAAAGTGAAAGTGCCTGTAATTTGTTTTGTTTTTTTTTACATCAAAATAAACCAAAATATGACATGATACATGATATCAAAACTGTTTTTCAATTACAAAATTATCTGTAATATTACTGGTAAATCAGATGGTAATACCTCAATATATCATAGAACTGTATTATTATCATATTAACAACACCATGGATCTTCAAAGTATACCTAAAAAAAACACCACTGTATTATGATCAAAAATAAATAAAGCAGAAGAAAGCATTGTAGGTACCAAGTCAAATGTTTACCCCATAGTAAAATTATGTTTAACCATAAGAATAGAATAATAGACAAATTTCAGCACACATCAGATTCATTTAAATTAAATTTGTATTGATGCAGTTGAATACATCTTTAAATAAAATATAGGACTGTTAAATATCTGATGGTGCTGATATGAACTAGAGATACAAACCTTATAAAAGAGTACCGTATACAATTAAACCATATAAAAATATATTTGCAGGATAAAGTAGAGATTTATTTATTAAAGATGCCTATTGATATTGCTGTTTAATGTATTTTGATATGAAAATTGAGGACAGCTGCTTTTTACAGTAGATAGTGATAAAATATAAGGTCATCATTATGAAAAATAAATAATAATTATAGAAAGCTAGTCACATATTCTGTTCTTTTCACATTGTTCTTTGTCCTGAGAGAAAGAGGAAACTTTATCTCTTTAAAGTAAACCAGTCACAGTAAAGAAACTCATACAGGTTTGGGAATCAGAAATAAACACTGCAATCACTCAATCCATCATGTGTTAAATACTGCAACACACACTCAAAACACAAAGAGTGCATTCAAATTTGAGTGTGTGTTGATGTTTACAGAAACATTATTCTGTAAATGATGACATAATTATTATTTTCGCGTGAACTATCCCTTTAAGATTCTCTGAGGTCTCTGTGCTACAGCATTACTGTAGATAATGTTCACTAGGTGGCGCTATATAGTTTAAAATCAGAAAATACAGACACTATAATGAGGTTCATACAGTCATGGAAAACCTGGAAAAATAGTTATTTAAATTATTTAATTTAATCTGTTTAGTGATTTGTTTTTAGTTTACTTTTATTATTACTTTATTAATTATTATTTTTGAGTGCTATGTCTGGTAAATCATTTTTGATTGTGCATCTTTAGTCCTGATTATGATTAATAATGATGCCTGAACAACTCATTAATGGATGAATGTATTGGGTCCACATTTGAATTCACTGTCTGTGTTTTGAGTGTGTGTTGCAGTATTTAACACACGATGGATTGAGTGATTATTTAGTTCTGATGGTTTTAACAGAGACGGCAGGACAAATGTTTCGTCCACTGAGGTTTAGGACACAAGATGAAACCAAAGACCCCAGAGGACGGCTTTAATGGGACCCGGAGTCTCTCCTGGGACAAAGACACAATTTTCATATCCCATTCAGACCCTGCGTCCATTACAATGGACATCACATGTCAACCCCCTCTTTTTTTTACTTCTGGAGCATTTCCCCTAGTTTAAAGCCTGCAGTCCATGAGATTGGACGTTTGTCATCCAATCAAATGGCAGTAAAGCTCTGCATGTAGTAATTATAAAAAAAAAACACTACATTGAAGAGACGCATGGCAGCACTCCACTCCAAACACCAGAAGCAAGCAACATTTTCTATGGTTTATTTAAATTTGTATATATGTTTGCCAGTATTTCATAGTTTGTATGTAAAATAGAAAGATTGAACTTATTAATTAAAGTTAAAAATCGATTGTAGAATTGCATGTTTTAAATCAGGATTTTTTCAAATGTGTCTGTCCATTAGAATGTACAGTGGGTTCAAAAGCCTGTCACCGAAATCACATTCCAGTAACTGAAGTCCAGTAATGCTGATTGAAATTTCTTATATAAAAAAATCTATATCGCAGTACTGATACATTTTTGAAACTTTTTCATATGCAGAATATACAGTTATGAAGTGCTTGAACATATAGCTGATGGAAATATGTCAGATGTTGACTTTATGTGGAGTGATGAGGAAGATGAAGATATAATAAAAATCCGTATTTAAAACTTTATAAAGTAAAATGACTAGCTTCCGGCCAAATGGTACGGATCAAAACATACGGATTTGACTTAAATCTAAAGCGTAACTTGAATATTAACATTTTTCTTACACAAACGCATCGCTTCGATTCAGAAGGCCTTTATTACCCACCCCCACCCCCACCCCACCCCCCCAGAGCCGCGTGGAGCACTTTTATGATGGATTGATGCACTTTTATGATGGATGGATGCACTTTTATGGACTTTCAAAACAGAAACAACCATTTATCGCCATTATAAAGCTTGGAAGCCAGGACATTTTGTAATATAACTCAGATTGTATTCGTCTGAAAGAAGAATGTCATATACACCTAGAATGGCTTGAGGGTGAGTAAATCATGAGCTAATTTTCATTTTTGGGTGAACAATCTCTTTATAGGTATAGTACATCCAAAAATTATATGTTTCATCACTTACTCACCCTCTTGTTGTTCCAAACCTGTATGAGGTTCTTTATTCTGCTGAACACAAAATATGATATTTTAAAGATTGTCGGTAAGACAGTTGACAGTAGCCATTGACTTCCATAGTATTTTTTCCTACTATAGCCTATATTTTCCTAATAACTACATATTATATTATTTATATATAATATAATATTATCATTATTAGTAATTATTTAGAAAATTATAATAATATTTAGCAGTAATGTATCAATATAGATATTACAGTACAATACCGTATAATTAATTACAGCAGACCAAATTATGAAATACAGTAAAAATACAGTAATGTACTATTTGGTAGTTTACAGTACTGATCTTGTGTACTGTAAAGTGAATTACAGTACAGTTACTGGAAATCGAAATACATTAACTTGCTGGCAACCATGCTGCCAGTAATGTTCTGTAAAAATACAAGAAAATCATTAACAGAGAAATTGTTTCAAAGATGCACACAGGAAATTATTCTTATGTGAATGCATTGATTGATTCCTAGGTTTATTTTGTTATGAATAAACAAATGTGCGATCAATAAAGCAAAAACCTTACAATTAAAGTTGAAATGTTGTAATGTTCAAGTTTTTGATCTAAAAAAAAGAAAGATGCACAAATAAAATGACTCTAACATGACCATATTGATTGATTCTAAGACATTTAGTTTGTTACAAACAATGTGCAATCTGTAAAACAAAAACCTCAAAATTAAAGTTGAAATGGTATACTGTTGAAATGTTTTTGACCTTGAGAAAAAGCTTTAAGTATATACCAACAATTTTTAAGTTTATTATTTAATTTTATGTTGGTACATTTTTGTGAGGTACACCTGTTTTGACCTGACGTCCATTGAAATGGACAAAAAAAATTACAATTAAAGCCAAACATTTTTTTAATTTTTTTTATTTGGTCTCATTTATAGAAGCCTCATGAGCTGTGAAAATGTACTTTTATATTTTTCAGAAACTTTAAACATAATTCAGGTCTGAAGGGGATATTTCCATAAACAGAGTCAACTTCATCTAACGGAAGAGTCATGAGAATTTCTTAAACCAATGGCTGCAGATTATGTTTATGAAGGGGTTTGGAAAGATTATTTCTGCTTTGTGGTGTTTTTAATATTTCTGTTTCTGTACTTTTTTGTGTGTACTTCTATTTGTACTTAAAATTCATATAATTGTCATTAACAAAATGTCAAACCAAGCTGCATTTTCAGCATTAAACCTCAATATCACAGATCTTTCCTTTTAAAGAACTCAGTGTCTCCATCAGTCCATCTTTTCCTCTGGATGTGTGTGTAAAGTCTGATCAGTGATTGTGTCGTTCTTCAAGTATTGTCGTGTTGGATTCAGCAAATCCACATAAAGTGCCTGAACTTCCTGATCTCTGTTCTTCATCATCCTGCAGTGAGAAACCTGTAATTCTGCCATCAGTCATTTCCCCAAATTACATAATCATATTTTAGTTCTACACTGCAAAAAAAGCTTTTCTTACTTAGTATTTGTGTCTTGTTTCCAGTCCAAATATCTAAATATTCTTAAATCAAGAAAATTTACCAGTAAAATGCCATAAGATATTATGTCTTGTTTTATGGGGATATATATCAAAGTGAAGTGAGTTTTTGCTTAAAACATTAGTAGATAATGTTGCCTTTTTTTAAGCAACAAAACACTTAATTTTGATTTATATCCCCAGAAAACAAGAAATAATATTGTATCAATCTTATATCAGTAGACTGAACTTATTATAAAGGGTTTATTCATGATTAGAAATGTTAGGATGGAGTTATTTCCATAACCTTTCCATATTTTGTCTCAGAAATATATAGGTACATTGTTCTTGTTTTGTTTTTTAAAGTGAAAACATAATTTTACTGAACCTCAAATGATATTTGAAAGTTGTTGTTTTATATGTAACAAACATTTTATGAAAGGAAACACAACAGCAGTTTTACAGAAGACATTCATATGTAAAAATACATCAAACATTTAAAAACAAAGTTACAAGTATTATTTTGAAAGCAACACAAATAGCAAGCCACCTGTTAAATCATTATTAATATGAAAATATTTAATGTGAGAATTATTAAAAATGAATGGATAAAAACATCAATGCATGTGCTTTAAAATAGAGTAAAATTCACTGTTTCATACAAACAACATTTTCTGTCCAGATTCTACATCATCATTACATGATTCTCGCTGAACACACACCTCACATATTAACACTCAGTGTGTGTTTTCTTCAGATGTAAATTTCATTGAGGAATGTTGATGCTGGAGGGAATTTAAAGGCCTGATGTTAATGCAGACACATGGAAAATTACTCACACGTAAAATCAAAACTAAGAACTGCAATGATGAGAACAATAAAATCTCAGGACTTTGGCATGAAACACATGTTCAAATTATTTGAGTTTATCAGTTAAACCATAGAATGCATTTACCCAATCAAATGTGTCATTCTAGTTTAGAGACTTGGGAGAATAACACCAACACATCTTACATGTATACATGATGTTTCATAAATGTGTTTCTATCACAACGGTCTGTTCTTCAGCACATCTACAGAAGCAGTTTTGAATTATTTGGCATTGCAGTTTTTGCAGAGAGTCTTTGTCCCGTCGGGGAAGAATCCAGCGCCGACCAGAGACACCGAACACTCAGAACACTTAAAACACGACTGATGCCACTGCCGATCCTCAAACGACACGTACTTCCCTTCTCCAAAACCTGACAGAGACATTGAGAGGACTTTCATTTCAAGTGAACATCATTTAAATAGTTTATAAGCATTCTGTGACAATCAGCGGCTGGAGTGCCCGCGTGAGCCACTGGGGGGCACTCCTTCTCTATTTTTCATTCCTTCTTATGGTTTTACTTGGACTGATTATGCTTTATGTCTTTCACCTGTTTTTGATTATGCTGGTTAGCTTCTCTGATTTAAGCCTTTAAGACCATAGACATGTATAAAGGCTAGATGGCTTACCGGCGCTGAGAGCCAATGGGACCCGACGACGTCACACGGCGGCCATCTTAAGACAGGCCCGCTCGTCCAGTTATAACATTAAAGTCTATTGTGCATGTAGTGCTGAAATAACTATATTTTGCTCAATTTTCAACCGATTTTCAAACGGCTTGGTGTGTCATAAACGTCAGGGATGCGGCTATTTAACTGCATACTTGTGAAAAATTATAGCCAAACATCGGCATCAGCACAAATCATAGCCACGTTAATAAGGTTTGTCATAAACCAAACCGTTTGTAAATCCGTCAAGAATTCAGCAAGTTACGAGCATTTGTCACTCACCTTCCGTCCACAGCAGCAGGGAGCAGCAGCGCAGTCTCCTGACCTAAGATGGCCGCCAAGTGACGACACAGCTGACTCCGCCTTGAGCCATCTAGCCTTTATACATGTCTATGTTTAAGACAACCAGAGCCTTTCCTGAACTTTTGAGGTTAGTTTCACTTTTACACTGCAAAGTTTTTTTTTTTTTTTTTTTTTTACATTTTTGCTTAGCATTTTATGATATCAGGATATTATGGCTAATAGTATGATATACTGAGAATATGAAGCTCACAATTGGAGAAAATAAAAACACCTACATTTTATTTAAAGGTCCAAACTGACCAAAAACATGCAATTTATTGTTCCTGATATTTATATGCCCCATAAAGTGCCCCATGATTGCTTGTAATGCAAATCATTGAGATCTTTATGACAGTATTAGCAAACTTCATAAAATGCATGTAAAAATCAGTTGTAACTCTACAGTATATTTCCCAATAATGTCTTAATTAGATATAATGCTTAGTTTTATGATCAAATCTCTGTTGTTTTTATTGTTAACACATAAATGTATCATATTAAACACTCACATTTTAACATGATTTTTTTCTTAAAAATATATATAAAAAAAGATGTATGGAATAACACTAAAAGGCCTTTTATTTACTAAAAATGTATAAACTATCACTTATACAATGGATGGCATGTAGAAGATTGTGTTCAGAAAAGTTTTGATAATGTTTTAGAAATGTGTGTATCAAATATGATACACTTTAGGGTTAAACATATAAACAGTTAGATATTTGAAATTGATATTTGAGTTAGATATTAATCTAATAGTGCATGACCCGGTGGATGAGAGACTCTTGAGTGCCCGATGCTCAAGCAGAACTATATTCAAACACACTCAAACACACATGACATGTTTCTGTGACGACTGTCTCTTGTTTCTGACAGTGTTTCTGTTCTCAGCTGAAGGAACTGCTAATGTAGAGCGCTCTTGTTATCAGGACACATTAACACACACTGACCTGTGATGGGTTTGTCACAGGCGGCACATTTTTGGGCGTACAGGTTACTGAAGCACTTCACACAGAACGCATCTTCACCCTGCGTTGTGAAAGGCTGTCCAGCCAGCTGGACTTTACAACCCGAACACAAGAAACATTCTTTATGCCAGGGCTCGTCTCTGTACGTAACGCCACCCTGAACCAAGATCTGTGAGAGACGAGACCAGCAAACACACTGTCATTCACTGCATACAACTCAAAGAGGTTAGCAATGAATTAAAAGCGAAAAATACTCAGAATTCAGATTAATCTTCAGATATGTGTATTACAAAATAACGTTTCCAAAGGGGGTTTTCACAGAGAAAAAATAAACTTTGCCAAAGAACCTTTCAGTGAACAATTTTGAAAGCAAGACACATAAATAGGGTAACATTTTAACAATAATAAATATCACCATACTTCATGTGTTGATTAAATACATTAAGAATTCCAAACATTTTTGTAAGTTTTTGAAAATGTTGTTTAAATATGCAATTGAGGCATTTTTTTATTAACTATGCACTCATTTGCATAAACTCCAAAACAAAACTCTGCATATTGGATGAAGTCAGGTTCAGCATTCTTGTTTCATTTTGTTGACATATTAGAAGCAAAGGATTTTAGATTTAATTTATATTTTTATCATAAAGCAAATTATGTCAATAAATACATTTTCACCATGTTTTTAGGAATACATTGTATAATATCAGGCAAGTGATATATAAACAAACCTCTCTGTAAAAACCTTCAGAATATAGATATGAATAAAACTGTAATGTTTGGTATGTGTAAATGTTACTGAACTGGAGTAAAAAACTCATTTTAAGAAAGCAACCTATATGAAATATATGAATTGTAATTGAAATCTAGAGATGCAAATAGATATAGTGCCATAAAGTAAACACTTAAAAGTGTATTTTGGATGTTTTGTTTCCACTAGTCTGAAACAACATGATATGAAAAGCCAGTCTATTGAAAATTGACCAGTGCACGAGAAAACACTTTTTTTGCCTGTAGTGTCTTGCTTTAAAAGAACACTTTTTTTCTCAGTGTAAATAATATTTGAATAGTCTTTTTCCATATCTATAAAGATCCTGACACAGGAGAGAAGTATCATCACAGGATGAAGAACACACTGTAAGCTCACTCTCACCCTCCGTCTGTCCTCTCTGGTCTCACACACACTTCCTCCCTCTAATCATCTCATCATCATCATCAGATACTAACAGTGCAACTGATACTCGTTCTCCACTCTAACATCTTAGACAACTTCTGCCGCCTTTCATCCAGGCCAGCGCGCGCCACCTCCTCTGCCGCTGGTTATGTGATGTTCTCCGCGAGCATCGTTCTAACTCAGGCCTGCAGATCCCGGTCAACACGCGAGATCATGCGATGATCACAGTGACATCACATCGCTCTCATACAGTGACACTCACAGTGTGAATATTATATGAGCTCATTGTGAATTCAAAATGTTGAGCATGTTGAGAGGAGGAAGTTCAAATGTTGGTCACCGAGGGACATTATTCTTCCTGTTTCTCAACTCTGGACAAACGTGGACACTGCAGGATTTGTTAGCAAACCGTTTGTGCCGTACAGTTGTGCTCTGGACTCATGGAATTGTTACACTGGAGAAATGGTGAGTCGTCTCTTTAATTGTTATTCACATACGCTTATATGATATTATAATGCTAATATGCACTGTGTCCTGGCCCTGTGTTAGCAGAGTCCTGTCAGATGACCAGGTACATGTGAACGTCTCTGGTTACTTGCGTAACCTATGTTCTCTGAATAGGGAACGAGACGCTGCGGATAGCGCAGTGGGATATTCTCTGAATGTGCCGATTGTCTGAAGCCTTATGGAATCACGCCAATTCATTGGCTGATGGCGTCCGCGCGACATGGCTCCGCCCCGACGCACTCACGTCGCGTCATCACATTCGCGCGCGCGCCATCTGCTCCTCAGATTTCTCTGCCGAAAAGAAAACTGTCAGCAGCGTGAGGAGCTTGGCCGCTAACGCAGCGTCTCGTTCCCTATTCAGAGAACATAGGTTACGCAAGTAACCAGAGACGTTCTCTTTCATAGGTTCACTCAACGCTGCGGATAGCGCAGTGGGAACGGACTACCAAACTCGCCAAGCTAGAACGCTTTATGACTGGTAAACAAGAGACAACGACCAAGAAGAGTTCAAACAGAAAGAACCTGGGAACCCGGGGTCATGTCAAGATCCAAACTATAGAATCGTACAAAAGTGTGCGGAGAGGACCAACCTGCCGCAACACAAATGTCCTCCAAAAGTGCTCCTCTAAAAAGCGCTTGAGAAGATGCCACACTTCTGGTGGAATGAGCTCTAATGCTGAGGGGTGAAGGTAAGCCACGCACCCCGTAAGCCAACGAGATAGCCTCTGTAACCCAGTGGGAAATCCTCTGCTTCGATGCAGCAAGCCCACGGCGGCTAGCACCAAAGCAAACCAAAAGCTGGTTAGATTTCCTCCAACCGCCTGAGCGGTCTACATAAATCTTAAGAGAACGAACTGGGCAGAGCAAGTTAAGCTTCCTATCTTCCTCAGAAGAAAATGGAGGAGGGTGGAAAGCGTTAAGGTTAACTACCTGCGAGCGAAAAGTTGAGGAGAGAACCTTGGGGACATACCCTGGTCTCGGCCTCAAGGAAACTTTGACCAGGCCAGGGGCAAAGTCCAGGCAAGACTCGCTAACAGACAGGGCTTGCAAGTCTCCCATCCGCTTTAATAAGGACAACGCTAGCAAAAGAGAAACCTTGAGAGTCAGGATCCTTTCCGGAGCTGACTCTAAGGGCTCAAAGGGGGCCATCGTCAAACCCTCTAGGACAACAGAAAGGTCCCATGAGGGAACTCTAGGGGAGCGAGCCGGTTTCAGGCGCTTCACCCCACGCATAAAAGCAGAAACTAATCTTAATTTACCCAGGGGAATCCCATCTGATTCCCTATGTGCTGCAATAGCTGCGACATAAACTCTGAGAGTGGTAGCAGCCGCCCCGGCAGCAAACTTCTCCTGCAGGAATTCCAGTACTGAACCAACAGGGCAGTTAACTGGGTTCCTATCATGCGCTAAGCACCAATTCTTAAAAACCTTCCATTTGGAAGAATACAGTCGCCTTGTAGAAGGGGCTCTGGCACTCGCAATGGTCTCCTGAACGTCAGTTGGGAGACCAGAGCTTAATGTTAACGGCCTTTGATCGGCCAAACATATAGCTTCCATATGTCTGGGCGAGGATGCCATATCTTGCCCTGCAGCTGTGACAGCAGATCTTCCCTGACTGGGATCCTCCAGGGGGAAGATTCCAGTAGAGGAATTAGCTCCGAAAACCATGGCTGAGATGGCCAGAACGGAGCCACTAAGAGGAGGCGGACTCCGCTCTCTCTCACTCTGGCCAAGACCGCCTGGATCAGTTTGATGGGCGGGAAGGCATAGAGTTTCTGCGTTGGCCAAGGGTGAGCGAACGCATCTATCCCCAATGGGGCCGGGGGACTCAGGGAGAACCAAAGCGGGCATTGGGACGACTCTTGAGATGCAAAGAGGTCCACCTCCGCCTCCCCGAAAACCTCCCAGATCAGGGCCACCGTCTGGCGGTTCAACATCCATTCCCCCGATCTGAGTTTCTGTCTCGACAGAAAATCTGCTGCGAGGTTCAGAACCCCTGGGACATGAACCGCTCTTAGAGAAAGGAACTTGCTCTGAGACCACAGGAGAAGGTGACGCGCATGCCGGTCTAGGGTGCGCGACCGAGACCCTCCCTGCCGGTTCACATGTGACACCACTGCCATGTTGTCTGTTCTGACAATGACATGGTGCCCCTCCAGGAGAGGGAGGAATTGCTGCAGAGCCAGAAAAACGGCTCTTAACTCCAGGCAGTTTATGTGCCAAGAGAGAGCCTCTCCAGTCCAGACCCCACACGCTGGTCTGCCCTCGAAAACTGCTCCCCAGCCGGTGAGAGAGGCATCCGTCGTAACCATCTGGCGACGAAATACCGCACCCATGCTGACCCCTTTCCGAAGAAAAAGAGGGTCCCGCCATACTGACAGGGCTCGAAAGCAACTGTGCGATACCTTCAGTAGGCGAAGGGTTGACCCGGAGGGTCGAACCCCTGAGAGCTTCACCCACCACATGAAGGGTCTCATGTGGAGTAGGCCCAGCGGTAGTACAGAGGAGGCCGCAGCCATAAGACCCAGCATCCTGCGGCAGGTGCCCACAGACACATGATGGCCTAGTGAAAAACGAGCCAAGCATGTCGTCAGGCTGGAAATCCGTGCAGGGGCCAAGCGGGCCTGCATGAGAACGGAATCCATGTTCACCCCCAAGAAAACGGTGCTTTGAGCCGGAGCAAGAACACTCTTCTCCGAGTTCAACCTCAAACCGAGAGACTGGATGTGACTCAGAACAATGTCTCTGTGGTGGGCCACTAGCTCCCTGGACTGGGCTAAAATAAGCCAATCGTCCAGGTAATTTAGAACACGGATGCCCTGGAGCCGCAATGGGGCCAGAGCTGCATCTATGCACTTTGTGAACGTCCTCGGGGCCAAAGAGAGGCCGAAGGGAAGGACCCTGTACTGGAACGCCCTTTCTCCAACGGCGAACCTGAGGAACTGCCTGTGTCGCCGAACAACCTGGATGTGAAAATAGGCATCCTTTAGGTCTATCGTCACGAACCAATCCCCTGGCCGAATCTGAGATATGATAGCTTTCAGCGTCAACATCTTGAATTTCCCTTTGTAAAGGGCGAAGTTCAGTCGGCGGAGGTCCAGTATGGGACGCAACCCGCCGCCCTTCTTCGGGACCAGGAAATAACGGCTGTAGAAGCCCCTCTCGGATTCCCCTGGAGGGATCTCCTCTATTGCCCCTTTGAGAAGGAGGGAAGAGATTTCCTGTTGCAGTACAGAAGCCTGAGTGGCGCTGTCTACTACAGTCGGAAAGACCCCGTTGAAACAGGGGGGATTGCGGCAAAACTGAAGAGTGTAGCCGAACCGAATTGTGCGAAGAACCCAAGACGATACCCCTGGTAAGCGCTCCCATTCTGGAAGGAAATGAGATAGAGGAAGAGGAATGTTGTAGTGCAGACGACATACCTGAGTGAGGGTGCCGTGTTGACGTTCCTGGGGTGAAGAGGTTGACTGTGCAGGAAGGCCGTTGGCGTCCTGGCACGTGACGGGAGGCATCGATGCTGGGGTCATGGTGACCCGGTCCGCCTGCTCCGGAGGAAAAAGGAAAGTGCCTCCGAGGGTGCGGCTGGCAGTTATAGAGAGTGTGCGGGGTGAGGGGAGAAAGCAGAAAACGTCTCCTTCCTCCCGCACTGGACTGAGTCGATATGGTGAAATATGGCCTGCACTTCGAGACACTCTGAGTGGCGAAGGTGACAGGGCAAGGAAAGGAGAGCTGGGGGGTGGGCAGAAACGCTTGTGCGGTCTGACCCAACCCTGAGAAGGCAGCGGAGCTCTCCTTTTTCCGACCGGAAGGTCAGGAACGGCTCTGGGCCGCCGAAGCGGTCGGTTTGTCGGACCGCTTTAATTGGAGGCGTTTGTGAGGCCGTTGACGGGGAAATGGGCGACCGCGGGCTCCCCAAACCATGGTAGGTGGGGGATGTCCCTGTTCGCTCCTCCTGGAAGAGAACTCCGGTCTAGGAGAGGGACGTTCTCTGGGTCGCACCGGGGGTGGAGCAGAAGGTTCCCTAGCCCTCCTGGGCATGAACTGCCTGAACGCGGCCGACTGGGATTTGGAGGAGCGGAATTTCTCAACCACTGTGTTGACCGCCTCACCAAACAACCCCGTCTGGGAGATGGGGGCGTCCAAGAGGAAAACCTTCTCTTTGTCCCGTATTTCCGTAAGATTAAGCCACAAGTGGCGCTCCACCGCCACGGAGCCGGCCATAGAGCGACCTAAAGCTCGTGCGGTATGCTTGGTGGCCCTTAAGGCTAGATCAGTAGCCTTACGAAGCTCCTTGACCGCTTCAGGGGTCACGCCGTCACCCTCGTCCATTTCTTTCAGGATGTCCGCCTGGTAGGCCTGGAGAATGGCCATAGTGTGCAGAGTCATGCCTGCCTGCCCAGCCGCCATATAGGATTTTCCAATAAGAGAGGAAGTAGTCCTACATGCTTTAGAGGGGAGGAGGGGGCGCGACTTCCAGGACGGCGCAGACGACGGAGCAAGATGGTCGGCTAGAGTCTCCTCAATCGCCGGAATGGCGGAATAGCCCTGTTCCACAGAACCGACTAGGTTGGTGAAATCAGCAGCTGCCGCATTAGTGAGGCGCGAAGAGAAAGGCTGCTTCCAGGATCTGGAGATCTCATGATGCAGATCACTGAAAAATGGTAGCTTCCTCCGTTGCGGCCTAGAATTAGGGCCGCTGAGAAGCCTCTCGTCGAGTTTAGAAGATTGAGACTCACGTGGCTCGTCGGGCCAATCAATAGTGAGCTTCTCCGTAGCGCGCGAAAGCACGTCCACGAGCTCCGCGTAGGCCGCAGTAGGCCGCGCTTCCTGGCCGCTCGGCGGGATAACCTCGTCGGCGAGAGTAGGCCCGAAATCCTCTGAGTCGGATGCCTCGGTAAAAAGTATATCCTCCAGCCCAAAAGAAACCGCGTCGCGTGCTCCCGGGCTGGGGCGCAAATAATCATGTGAAAATTCGACTGGCATGCCACGTGCGTGCCGAGGGGAGGGAGGGAGAGAAAGAGCGGGGCTCGTCTGCTCGAACTCCACGTCCTCAAGCTCTACATCCGAACCCCAAGCCGCGGATCCTCGAGAGGCCTCGGGAGCGCGGCAGGGGGAGACGAATGATTCTCTCTCAAAGACCGCGAGCCGCGATTTGAGGGTTTTGAGCAACAAATTTTCACAGAATTTGCATTTAGAAGATCCTATAATAGCCTCACGCGCATGTGAAAAACCCAAACATTTAACGCACTTACTGTGTGGGTCGTCGTTAGCGATGTAACGAGCACATGGCGGAGTACAGCGTCTGTAATCCATGGCAGCTTCACCGTAAGGAGAAACAGAGTTCCGCTTAAACAGTCGCAGAAGCGCCGAGAATAATCCTAATAATAGTTGTTAGCTTTCAGAAAAACCACGAGCGAAGGGCAAACGTGACCGCTTCGTTCTGAAGGTAGAGAAATCTGAGGAGCAGATGGCGCGCGCGCGAATGTGATGACGCGACGTGAGTGCGTCGGGGCGGAGCCATGTCGCGCGGACGCCATCAGCCAATGAATTGGCGTGATTCCATAAGGCTTCAGACAATCGGCACATTCAGAGAATATCCCACTGCGCTATCCGCAGCGTTGAGTGAACCTATGAAAGAGAACCAGCCATCTCAGGTGTAGAGTCAGCTGGCTTCAGAAATCAAACTGATTGTATTTACATATTGCTCTCTGTGTTTCAGGATGTCCAGTCTTTTCAAGGGGAAAAAGAAATTGAGATTAAGAAGTGAAAAGGAGTCACTAAAACAACACCAGAATCTGAATGCATCCGTCAAATAGAAATATTTGTGTCAAATTCCAACACCTGAAAAGAATACAAAATAAACAAGGAAACTGAATTTTTGAAATACTTTGTTAATGGAAATAAAATATGAACTTTTACATGATGTTTGTGATAAAACTGACCAATATTAGAGAGATTTTAGGTCTCATGTTGAGCACACAGTGAGTGAGCGGTGAGGTTACACTTTTAGCTCACTGTGACCTCACATGACCATAGTAAGTATCCTGGGATGGTGAGATCACATTGTTGACTGGGAGAGGAAGTGGCGCAAATCGAAAGATCCCGCTGACCTTGGTTTGGATAAATCCCTCTTCTCTACCTTCTCTGCTAATGTCTCTCGTTTAATCGTTTTTCAAACGAGTCATAAGCCGTTTCGTTGTGACGTCAAGATGAAACATTAGCATATTTCCCGCCCATTTATTGCGCGCGCAGACATCAGGAAAACCTGAACCTCAAACACTGCAGCTGATCCCTGTGGATACTGGACAGCATCATGTCGAGGAGACGCTGTGCTCTACAATGTGAAGGTAAAGACAGTTATTTCCACTGTCCAAGGACGAGCATGTGAAGAATCAGTGGTTAAAAATCATCCAAGATATCACAGCAGTATAATCCTAAACTTTTGCTGGGTTTCCATTTTACTGACGACTGCATCTCAAATCTCGGAGTTCAATGCAGGATTCGCAAACCGCTTGCTCTTGAAAGATGGTGTTTAAAAAACTTAGTTTTGAGTTTTATATTGTGTAGGTCTCCTGCTAACTCACATTATTACTGTCTTACTGAAATACTTCTGCTAATCAGTCGTGGGCCACTATTACATAAAACTGTGTCTATTAATGCAGTCTGTCGTTCTCACTACTTTGAGTTAAGATTATGTAACATCAGTCATTCACGCTATAGACCTCGCTAATGTATGCACTGTTATTGATACAGTTTCCACATGTTCACCGCAATAAATTAGAAAAATACTCGGTAAATAAGTAAGTACAAGTAAAATAATCGGGTTGTTGATGGACATGCACTTGTTAATGCTGATGTGAGGAATTACAGTTGCAACATCTCATAATGTACCTCAAACTGAGTAGCGCATCACTGAGAAGCGTCCTGCTCGAGTCGTCCTTGCGATGGAGGTTCGGGTTGAATAAGTTCTTTCAATGTTTCATCATCGGACTCGCGCTCGGATTGATATGGTAAAATCGACATCATTGTTCGTTACTGTGTTTAGTTTACGGTGTAGGAAGCCTTGGGACAAGCAGAGCTGACCACCCCCCCCCCCCCCCTTCCTTCCTTCCTTCCTTCCTTCCTTCCTTCCTTCCTTCCTTCCTTCCTTCCTTCCTTCCTTCCTTCCTTCCTTCCTTCCTTCCTTCCTTCCTTCCTACCTTCCTTCCTCTCCTCTCCTCTCCTCTCAAATCATATTTTTAACATGTATTTTAACTGTTTTTTTTTTGTGTTTTTTTGAATATCGAAAAATTGTTGTGAAAAAACAAGATGAGCAAGACAAACCAAGTTAAAACCAATTTAAAAATAGTACTTCTTAATTAAATTTGGGAAACATTTTTATTGGAAAATAAGTTTAAAATAAAACTATTTGTCTACAATTGAATTATATTATGGAGACATGTAGGTCTTTCAAATGTATTAAATGAGTAATGAAATACAGGCGGCAAATTACAGACATTTTTGTTATAAGCTAGCAGATTTTTTTTTGCATTTGTAGCCTATTTTACTAAATGTTTTAATAGACTAAAAACCATAAAGCCATTCATCATGTGTCACGATTTGAGTTTGTTTGCTATGTTTTGAGTTTGCTTCTGATCTGTTTTTTCTGTTCTGTGATTGTCTGTGTTTCTAAGTTGTCAATATGATCTCTTTCACCTGTTGTCTTGTTAATTACTCTCATCAGCTGTGTCTCGTTTCCTCACTGTGCAATGTGACGTTGGAGTGACGTCTATGTCATTTTTGGACGTCCAATTTCGGTCCACTGAAGGTTTTTTTTTTTCTACGTCTACCGCACGTCTAATGGTGACGTCCGTGGGACCTCCGTGTAAGGGTTATTTATGATCCAATTGTGGTCGGTTGTGGACGTCTTTTCAACATCAAATTTAGACTAATTTTAGACGTCGATTTTATACAACTTCTATAACTTGTAGTCCCATATGTTTCAAAAGGGTGGAGGACATGTTTTCTGTATGTATTTACATTTATGCATTCAGCAGACGCTTTTATCCAAAATGACTTAGGCTATATTGCATTACACATTAACATTTCTATCAGTTCTTGCTTTCCCTGGGAATCAAACCCATATAAATATTGTGGCTGCAAGCACCAACGCTCTACTGGTTGAGCAACTGCGTCTCCAGTTATCACCCGCTGCTGAGACAATCAAATGGAGTGGAACATTTTCTTAAATAATAATAAATAATCTGTATTCATATGTTTTAATCATGTTGATAACAACAATGTAGATATTTGTAAATAAAATAAAAATATTACATATTAATCATGTAAATTTCTTGCACCTGTCATGGACGTCCAAAAAAATGACACAGTTCAAAGGTCAAATGTTGAACGTATGATGTCCAAGTTGGGTCATGGTTGGACGTCCAAATAGTGGACCTAGTTTGGACGTCGAATAGATGTTCAGAATTGGTCATGGATGGACCGACGGACCCAATATAGACATGATCTGGACATCTATCCGACGTCTAGTGGATCTGTTCTCTGTGTATTTAAGCCCTGTGTTTCAGACTGATCCGTCTGTCATCGTTGCGTTTAGTAGGTTGTTCTGTTCAGCTTTGAGGCTGTCATTATTTTTACATTAAATTACTATTAGTAATTTATAATGCTTTTACATTTTTATGTTTCGTTTTTGTTGTTCGATTGTTGAAAGGTGAGTAGAATAATTATTTGTAGCCAGTTTAAAAAATACATGATTCCGTTCACAGAGCGAGCCTTTCACTGATGTTGTTAACAGTTTACCGGAAGTTACTGCTGTGCAAAGCGTCATGGCGCCTGTAGGAAAAAGGCATAGACAGTATATAAACTGGACACAGCGACCCCATAGGTTTCAACGGAGAGAAATGAAGTCAATTAGAAGCACTCACTTCCTGATCGCAAGGCGAACTGCGCAGGCTCAAACTGAGCTTGACGACGTAGATGTGACGTGAGCAACCTGTAGGTCTTCTAGTAGCTGTGCCGAGAGAAATCTGAATCATTCCCTTCCGAATCTCGCAGAGACGGAGACCGTGGGTATTAGCTGTCCATGAGCAGCAGCGGGAGCAACTTCATCACTCTCTGTGGGCTTCTCCCTTGACTTTATGCCTCCACGTCCCCCCGATTGCTTGCGAGCTTCTCTGCCTGTCCATACGGTAATTTTTCGACTTGTGCGACAGAGTCGCGCGGGTATGACGCAATCGTTAGCCTATTTTTACAAAAACTGCTTCTACGGGGCCATAACGTAAGATACAAGGTAATGGAGCCTTTTATACATTTTCGTGTTTCTTTAGAAATAAACAATGGACAAACGGTGTCTTTAAACGCCTCAGATGTAAAGTTATTCGCTGTCAAAGTGACGCCAAAATGAATGGGAGTCAATGGAATGCTAACAGCAGGTGGGGGTCCGCTAGCCAATGGCGGCGCCCAGGTCGGCTTCAATGTCTTTCGGAACACTGCCCCCCTGGAAAAAGGTGGATAACTAGGCTTGTTTGAGATGAGCAAAATCTGCGCAGAACCGATCACCGGTGATCACCGCGAGATGCATGCCGGTTAGAAATGTGTCCGACTGCGTTCCGCCCATAGACTGTAAAAAAATATGGACGTAGTGTCCGTGACGTCACCCGTAGGTTTCTGAAGAGCATTTTTGAAGCCTAAAGTGGGCGGAGCCGGCCGTCGCCATCTTGGCCTCGCGTCACCGCTCGTCACTCCCGGATAACAGAATATGGGCAAAGAGGCGGAGCTGAGGAGCCTGGCTATCTGAAACCACGCCCACCTAGCGCGACGTTATGGAGTTAGCAGGCTTGGGAGCTAATGCTATATGCTACTCACAGTACCAAGTCTGTGACTGCACACGGGCTCGCGCTAAAGTGACACTGACAGTTGATGATTAAAATCTGAATGGCAATTAAAAGGTCCTGTTTTTGCCCTTCGAAATATTGTAATAGTTAAAAGACATAGCTACAAGTGAGACTGTGTATCGCGATTCTGTGCAGCTAAGTTATTCTGCTTGTTGAAAATGTATTATGCAGTAACTTTACAATATTAGGCTACTCTGAGAGTGTGTGTGACCGTGATTATGTGCATACATGTCAGTCACTCTTTATTACAGTCTATGGTCCGTCAGCGCGGCATCGCTCGTCAAGTTCGTAGAGCTTTATTATTCAGTCCATTTTAAATTCTGATTTTGGCCGCATCTCAATTCTCAAATGGGTCAAAACATAGATATATATTACCTATGAAGTTCAAGTAAATGCGCTAGAAATACGCGCTCATTCAAGGATGTGCATTTATTGCATGAACGGAGAAACACAGAAATAAGATTCCATTTCATCTGACGGTACATACGCATGTTATAATCTGTTCCAGAGCAACGGCACCGCAGAACGAGTGTAGCCTTTATATCTATAGACGTTTTTAAATCTGAAAACTCCAAAAAGCAACGAAATTGTCAGACATCATCCATTAGTGCATGTTCACAGAGGAGAACGACTGGAATACAGCGCTGGTTGTTCTCTCGAACGATACTCGACGAAAAACGGCGGAATCTAAAGCCGTGGGCGAAGTAATGTGTGTATTAAATTATATGAAATAATCCCGAATAAAAGCACAAACACGGCAGAGATGGCAAATTCAGCAGCTGGAATTTGCTGAAGTGAAGTGACTGCTAACCGGCTAGCATTTACATCAGCGGGAATCCACCTGTCACTCAAAAGTGGACACACCCTTAATTTTGCAGAACTTTAAATATTAATCAACTACACGGGCGAGTTATAAAAAAATGCACCCCCCTCACAGTTGTTATGAAGGGCAAAGTTAGCTTTATAGACCAAAGCCACAGAGAGAACCAGGCTGTAAACATGTTTTGTTCTGCTGTAAAGTTGGGCATTTTAACATGGGGGAGATACAGATTTGACTCCCTTCTGCAGCCAGCCTCAAGCGGCCAGTCGATGAATTGCCGTTTAATTCACTTCCGTGTTGGTTTCAAGAGAGAGACAGGGAGGTTGCCGCTTGGTTCCGCCTGGCTCTGATGTCATGCTGACGTATGTCAAAAATCTCTCGCGAGCGCAAGGCGCACCTGTCGGATTCTGCAGTCGAGCGCAGTTGCTCTCCACCGACTGCGCGGATCAAAAGGATCATGGGAAACGACTTGCTGACGACACAGCTTAATGCTCATTGGTTTAAACAACCGTGATGTATTGTTCTCTTTTAAAATGTTTGAATTTAAAACTCTGATTTCGTGTTTTTATGTATAAATTATGTGTGAGTATTCCCAAACTCTCTGACCAGATAGTGATCTCTATATGAGTGTTGTCATATTTATTAAAATTTTTTTATAAAACATAGGCCTATGTAGCTAATTAAAGTAAAAATTATTGATAAACACGTCTTTGGTATGTAATTAAATAACAATAACGTTGAGTGTCTTGTTCATTATATTTTTTTTATATAAAAGCAACAGAACTTAAATTACATCCAGTTTATTAGCAACACTTGTGCACAAGCGTGAATCCCGCGATATCCATCTTTGATCTCACAGGTGTCAGATCCACTGCGAGAAGAGTAATAACTGTCTGGCTGCGTTCCAAACCGCATACTCAATGAGTAGGTACTTAATTTCAATAAGTACTTACTTAACGAGCGCTAAAAGAGTAGGTACTTTATAGCCAAATCTCGTTAAGTATGAATGCGAACCGGACATCTGCCATGTTGACGTTATCATGTGACCTACGACGCGTTATCACAAGTGCAACAACTTAAAAGATTTGAACGACACGTTTAATTCATCTATCTGTAAATATCTTGATATTGATTAAACTTGCTCATTTTATGGTCTTTTTGAAGAAACTGCTGCCCATTTATTTTGAGAATACATTTAGGGTTGATTTAAGTTCTTATATTTAACCCTACTCATGTGACCCACCGTTTTATCCTTAACGATATTATTTATTTTTATTACGAAATCCCAAAATTGTCATCTCTTGAATATGTTGTTAATTTCTTTAGCCTATTTTATATCCAAACATTTTCATCCACAAGCAAAAGTGGCTTACCGTGACAAATACTGACCGATACTTAATTATATTACTTTTTACTGAAAAAAATCAATAAAACAAACAAAATGTAATGTATGTCATATGACATAGCTATGCATGAATACACTATAGATGTGTATATTGTGAACATATCTACATTTTCATTCAAACAATTAATTAAATAATGATATTTGATTTACTGACAACAATGATAAATATTAATAAAGGAGTAAATTAATGAATGAAAGTCACCATCACATAATAAACAAATGCAAGTCAACACATGAAACAAAGCTTTATTCAAACTACAATCATGTATATAGGCTACAGGCACTGAACCACATCTACTGCCATCTCAACACAGCGGTTCCCATTCTGCGGCTTTATTCTGATGAACCAGCGGACCGCCAGAGGTGAGCCGTGCCGGAGTGCCGGAGTTTGTTGCGTGATGTGTTGTGCTTCACAATCTGAGGCAATAAGGGCCGGTGGAGTGATGGAGGGTCTCGTCCATGGCACGATCTCCAGGATTCAGCTCTGTGCTCCTCATCCTCAGTGCTCACACCAGTCTGCTGACATTTCAGATCCTACAAAAATGCACAAACATAACACAAAAGCAGTAGTTTTAACAGCACAATGTCATTTGATTTCAGTATTATTTAGCAGACAAGAACACTTTTTTTCCACAAATGCCACCATCATCTTTCCTTGCAGGTCCTGCTCCACCACAACAGCTGAGCAGCAAATGCACAGAAATCAAGAATCAGAAAGGTGCTGTAATAACTCTGTTTGAAATTACAATAAGTAAAATAAACTACAACTTAATATTTAAATTATTATTAATTTCTGTAGTATACTCACTCAAAGCCTTTGATGACAGCATCAGCTTCATGAGCCTCTCTCCACCGGATAAACCCACATCTGTTCATCTGTCCCTGTAACATCCAGACAAGACTCCCATAACCTCTGTGATTTATGAGCTCAACACTACATTTACATGTTGAGGTTGTTTTAACTTTTTATCCAACATACATGTTCCTCAATTTATCAACAGTAATGGACAAATAAAATAGATAACTTATGTTTAGTTACTTTATAGATATGTTCTAGGCTACATAATAGCACACATATCACTCAGATGGATATTTCATGTTGTGATGTGCTCTTCTGCAATACTTATAAAAGATGTTCCTGTCAGATGTAAATAGACGTTTAAAATAAGCGTCTTTAAGATGTTTATGGTTATGTAAATCCACGTTAGAGACGTAACTTACGTGTCCTTACTGCAGCTCCCGTCAGCTAGAGCTAAAGTTATACATAATAAAACGTGTTTTTACAGCCAAATCACAATCATACTATACTGTCTAACTCCTTTACACCGTCAACAGTTAAAACGTTTACTCTATAGTAGTTTAACACATGCAATTTTAACACAAGGAACCGTGTTTACTCACATTTGAAACCCCGCGCGTCGCTGATCTCCGTGATGTTTGATAATGACGTATCCCCTCGCGTGGCCTCCTGGGATAGAAGAGTATCCACCGGTTGAGCACTCAAAAATCTGTCTGGAAGCAGTAAGCCATCCGGGAACTTCTCGCCTACTCTTTTATGAATACTGATGTTTCGAACGTACTGCTTCCTTCACGTACTGTTTTCGCCTACTATATAGTAGGAAAGTAGGCATATTGGAACGCACTTAAGTCCGAATCTCGCGATAATTAGTACGTCACCCAGGTAATTCTCGCCTACTCTTTTGGATTCATACATACTTTTTCGCTCGCCTACTCTTTTTCCCATACTAAATAGTAGGGAAGTATGCGGTTTGGAATGCAGTCTGGCTTGCCTGCGCTTTTTTCACTCCTCCCCTCACTGCAGCCGCCTACTCTCGCATACATTTCAGGCGAGGCAAGGCGCATCTCAAACGAGCCTAGTGTCTGATGATATTGTGAGAGAATGACGGCATCTACTGGAGACTTCAGAAAAATACTGCTTCTTAAATGTGTGAATACAGGAGGAGCTCTGACATCACTGTAGTTCAGAGAGATTCAGAGAAAGGGAAACTTACTTGATCAACAACAATATGGACGCCTGAACGATCAACCTCTTTAAACAACAGAATATTGATCCGTTCAAAGAGTCTTGTGGACACATCTGATCCTCACAGGTAAGAGAGAGCAATATAAGAGAGATTGTGCTGAACAGGTTTATAATGGAAGTGATCTGGTTTAGTAGGTTTATGTCGAACTGGAATAAGTTGAACAGAACCAGGTTTAAGCATGTCAAATACTCAACTACTTTAGTTGTTTAATGCACTGAAATGGTATCAGAATTGTATTTAAATATGTCTGATTGGTACATGTGATGCAAAGTTTGGCGTTTCTGTCATTTTGTCACAAAACATAAAGACTAAAGTAACAAAGTAAAGGAGCTGCAGACCGACTGAACATAAACCTGCTAAACTGCAGATGAAAATCACGTTTACATTAAACATTGAGATGAAAATTACTCTTGGCCATATGAGAGCTTTATATATTTACTTTTAAATTGAATTTTCATCTTGATTTGTGTGTGTAAAATATATATATAATTAAATAATTTGAATTAAAGTCATGTGGAGAAGGACCAGAGGAAATTTGCCTCCATGTAAGTCAATAAGAAAAAAAACTTGTTATTATAAAATTAAGAAAATTATTACATGAATGAATTTCATTATTATGTTGTAATGTTTAATATACAGTTCATGAATGTACAGTATTATAGTAAAATGTTTAACACTCCACCTCATTCCTATTGGTACATTTTAGCTAAATGTGTTTGCTAATTAAGTCTATAAACTTAAAAAAGGAACTAGTCCATATTAAGGAAATAATGTATGAATTAAAATGGTAATAATGTTGTTGTGATGTAATTAACTATTCTTAAGATAATAAAGTTATAAGAAGATTAGTCAAGTGATGCAAATTCTTAAATTTTCTTATTGGAGAAAAAAAAAAAGACAATGTTAAAAAACATGCTTATTAAAGTTCATTACTAGCTCTCACTCCTTCTCTAAGTCATCTTTGGGTTTAATGAAAAGTCATTACAATGTATTTATTTATCAGGTAAGTGTTTGTGTAATGAGCTTCACATTAGCCTACTGATCACTTTCTCTCTGGGTTTGCAGTAATGACCAGCTGACTGTACATGATCTCTCATATATTTGAGTTTCTTCAAAGTCGTCACTCTTTGTCTCTAGATCATTGGTTCTCAAAAGTGCGGCCCGCGGGCCCCCAAACATTTCTGGCGGCCCGCGATAACATCTGATAACATTTGTAAAACTGTTAAAACTGTACATTGCTTTGAAAAAATATTTTTTCGTTTAGTGGTGTTTAGCGGCATCTATAGGCATAAGCGGTAATTACGACCGATCGCACCTCACTCCCAGAAGGCATCAACGGAACGGTTGTCTACGTTCGATGGAGATGATGGAGCGAGAGCCAGGGCGGGAGCCTGGCCCTTCGAGAAAAAAAACGTCATGTTAGCGAGGAGAAAAGGCAGTTTCAAGATAAATGGACAAACGATTACTTTGTCGAACCCATAGACTGTAAAAAAATAGGTCGAACCTCACGGGTCGGATAAAGTCGTTTGCCTGATCTGCAAGAAGGTAATTGCAACAGAGGAACATCAGAGGAATCGTGGCCAACCGAAAACAGCACCACAAATCCCATTGCAATTCAAATCCCATTGCAATTTAAAAGGGAATGTTGACCAAGTAATCAATATTCAGTGTGATTTAATGACAAGCTTATTAATAGCCTCGTTTCCATTACCTTAAATTTTTTATCTAATTTCTGGTCATACAGAAAATAATAATACATTATTTGCAACTACTTTTATTTATGTGAACTCATAATAACAATAAAACGTTGTGCTTTTGTCAAATAAAATACAACAATGTTTAAAAAAGTGTCAAAAAGTCATAAACAAAAATCTGAAAATTCGTCGATATTTACTTTTTTTGCGCAGCAGTTGGTGTTTCAAATTAAAATTTTGGTGTTCAAAAAGACGTTTTGAGAAGTGTTTCGTTTCAAAAAGACAACAACCGTTCATTTTTCAATTACGGATTAAAATAGATAGATAGGCTAATAATAGGGCAAAACATTTGCGCAAATCTGTAATAATGGAAACGCGACTGACAGGCAATGATATGATGATATGCATGATGATGATGACTTGTTTGGTAAGCTTCTATTTTAAAAGTTTATCTCTCTCCCTCTCTCTCTCTCTCTCTCTCTCTGTTCTCTCTCTCTCTCTCTCTCTCTCTCTCTCTCTCTGTCTCTCTCTCTCTCTCTGTCTGTCTCTCTGTTCTCTCTCTGCGCTCTCTCTCTCTCTCTCTCTCTCTCTCTCTCTCTCTCTCTCTCTCTCTCTCTCTCTCTCTCTCTCTCTCTCTCTCTCTCTCTCTCTCTCTCTCTCTCTCTCTCTCTCTCTCTCTCGTACTTGAATGGACTGCACACAGGACTGTTAAATCCAAAATTTGTCTGTTGAGGGTAGAGAACCCTAGGGATTTTGTTTCAATTGCAATTTTTCTTAAGATTTTCACAAGTTTTGCCAGGTTTAGCCTCAGTTATAAATTAAAATGTGTTTATTGCAGTAAATTTAAACTGTAGAGATGCAACCTGGTCATTAAAATTATTTCAAATGGGATTTTCTCTTCAGTTTTTTTTTTCTTTTTCTCCCCCGCCCCTTTGGCGGCCCTCAGTTCAATGTTGGGTTCCTAAATTGGCCCTCACCTATCAAAACTTTGAGAACCCCTGCTCTAGATATTCTTTACATTCAATCATGGGCTTCTTTATAAACAGACTTCACATGCACACTAATCCTAAATAATCTTAATCATATAGGCAGAAGCCATTAGATTCAAATATATTTTAAGATTGTAAGAAACTTAAATTGAGTGTGTGTCCAAACTTTAGACTAGTAGGTGATTTATCTTCATCATTTCTCTCTCCAGTGATGTCTTCCTCCAGCGGTCCACTGACTGAGGAGCTTCAGTGCTCTATATGTCTGGACGTGTTCACTGATCCAGTCAGCACTCCATGTGGACACAACTTCTGCAAGACCTGTCTGAATAAGTGCTGGGACAACAGCCAGACCTGCAACTGTCCATATTGTAAAGAAACATTCAAGCACAGACCTGATCTCAAGATTAACACCACACTCCGAGAGCTCGTAGATCACTATAAAAAGAAAAGTCCTGAGAAAAAACATGAAGTTCTGAAAAAAGCTGCAGTTCTGTGTGACGTCTGTGAGGAAAGAAAGCTGAACGCCCTGAAGTCGTGTCTGGTGTGTCAGAGCTCTTACTGTGAAACTCACCTGGAGCCTCATCTGAGAGTGGCAGGTTTAAAGAAACACAAACTGATCAATCCTGTGAGTAATCTGGAGGACTATATATGTCAGAAACATGAGAGACCTCTGGAGCTGTTCTGTAGAGATGATCAGATATGTGTGTGTCTGATGTGTGCTTTGAAAGACCACCAGAACCACAACACTGTTTCTTTAGAAGAGGAGAGTGAAGAGAAGAAGGTAAAAGTTACTGACAAACTGACTTTAAATGGCTCTTATTATGAGGAATCACATGTTCTTTGATATAAATGAATCAATTATGAAAACATATTGTGTGTTCTCTGTCTATAGACTCAACTGATGAAGACACAGAAAGACACACAGCAGAAGATCCAGGACAGAATCAAGAAGATTCAAGACGTCAAACACTCAGCAGAAGTCAGAAAAGTGAGTTTAAAATAATTACATTTATTGAAATATCTATTATAGTTTATTGAATTGTTAAAAGCAATTTCACACTCACGGTCGCTCTGCTGGTCTGAATATCGACACGTCTGTGATTCGCTGATCACTTAGTAAAGTAATAACACATCTCTCCTCAACAAGACACATGATTTGAGGAATCATTCAGTGCAAACGGTGCAGAATGAGGGATTTTGAAAACCGTCTAAAAACACTGAAGTATGATAAATAATAACACTGATTCTTCTCTTAGTAAACTCCACTAATAATGTGTTGATCTGGTTGTTCAGAGAAACACAGAGAAGGAGAAAGCGGCCCGTGTGGAGCTCTTCACTGATCTCATCCGCTGCATTGAGAGATGTCAGACTGAACTGCTGGAGATGATGGAGGAGCAGCAGAAAGCAGCAGAGGAACAGGAGGAAGAGCTCATTGAAGAGCTGGAGCAGGAGATCACTGAGCTAAAGATGAGAAACACTGAGCTGGAGCAGCTCTCACACACTGAAGATCACCTCCAGCTCCTACAGGTCAGTCAACATCTCTCTGATCAATGATAATGCAGTATATGACACCAGAACACTCCCCATGCTGAAGCATTTCTCCTCTCTCCTGCTGTAGATTTACTCATCCCTGTGCAGCTCTAGAGACACCAGGAACTGGTCTGAGATCAGTGTGAAGACTGAGGAGAGTCTGGAGACTCTGAGGAGAGCTCTGACTAAACTGCAGGACTCTCTACAGGAGAAACTCACGCAAACTGGTACAACAATATCAAACACACCGTACATATACATATATATCATCATCTTTTAATATCAGTAATGAAGGATGAGTCTGTTAACGCTGAAGTAAGAGAAGTGTGTGATCATGTGTTTGTCTCATTATCATCAGTTCTTCTTGAAGAGAGCAGGTCATATTCATCTCTAATCTCAGAAAACATGCAGTAAATTCATCTTGTACTAGAAGCTTCATCATTGTAACCAGAACCTTGAGGCTTTAGTGGATCTGTGAACACTTTTAGATGAGAAACTACAGAAAGAAACATTCATTATTTATGTGTCTGCTACATTTTGTGAATTTCTGACCTGTAGTTCAAACAGCTTTGCAGTGCTTTAATTTAAAAAACAATTAAGATTATATAGCTCAAACACAATAGGAGTTCAGGGATTCTCTAAATATAATTTATTTATATCATTATATATATCATATTATTTATTCATACATATTATTCTTTTTTATAAAATATCTCACATAAAAGTTTCATAAAATGTTTCTGATCTTCTAAAAGATCTTCTAAAAAGGAGGAATATTTAGAGCTCAAACACAATATGAGTTTATGATTGTCTAAATATCAGCAGAGAAACATTGATCAGATAAAACATGATGTTGTTCACAATACTTTAAATATAACCGTAAATCTTGTCTATAATCACACATAAACATGTCAAAGATCTGCTGATGTTTTATTGTCATTAGTCTCTACAGATGTGAAGAGGATACAGCAGTATGCAGGTACAGTTGCTGTCGGCACTACACTACATTACACTCAGACACTCACAGCTTCATCACTGACCTACAGTATGATCAACAACTGATTAAATATTACAAACATCATCACTAAATATCTGTGTTGTGATTCATATTCTCTGTTTTCTCAGTGGATGTGACTCTGGATCCTGATACAGCTCATCCTAATCTCATCCTGTCTGATGATGGAAAACAAGTGAGATGTGGAGACATTAGACAGACACTCCCAGACAAACCAGAGAGATTTGATACATGTCCAGATGTCCTGGGAAAGGAGGGATTCTCCTCAGGGAGATTTTATTTTGAGGTGCAGGTGAAGGGAAAGACTGAATGGGATTTAGGAGTGGCCAGAGAATCCATTAACAGGAAGGGAGAGATCACACTGAGTCCCAGTGATGGATACTGGACTGTGTGGCTGAGGAATGGGAATGAATATGAAGCCCTTGCTGGTCCCTCTGTCTCTCTGTGTGTGAGAGTGAAGCCGCAGCGGGTCGGTGTGTTTGTGGATTATGACGAGGGTCTGGTCTCCTTTTATGATGTGGAGTCCAGCTCTCATATTTACTCTTTCACTGGTCAGTCTTTCACTGGGAAACTCTATCCATTGTTTGGCCCATCCTTAAACTATGGAGGTAAAAACTCAACTCCACTGATCATCACACCTGTCAAACACAATCAATGAATTTACAGCCTTGATATGAAATACACAATGAAAATTATTGATATAATTAAAAACATTCATATTCATCTTTTTTTTTTGTTAAAATCTATCATTTCAAATTATAATTAAAATGTTTCAAATATAATGTTTAACTATTTTTTTTCAACTTTTCTTAATTATTCATGCCATTGTTTTCTCACATCTTCTCAACCTGACAAAGTGAAAGTGCCTGTAATTTGTTTTGTTTTTTTACATCAAAATAAACCAAAATATGACATGATGCATGATATCAAAGCTGTTTATTTCAATTACAAAATTATCTGTAATATTACTGGTAAATCAGATGGTAATACCTCAATATATCATAGAACTGTATTATTACCATATTAACAACACCATGGATCTTCAAAGTATACTAAAAAAACACCACTGTATTATGATCAAAAATAAATAAAGCAGAAGAAAGCATTGTAGGTACCAAGTCAAATGTTTACCCCATAGTAAAATTATGTTTAACCATAAGAATAGAATAATAGACAAATTTCAGCACACATCAGATTCATTTCAATTAAATTTGTATTGATGCAGTTGAATACATCTTTAAATAAAATATAGGACTGTTAAATATCTGATGGTGCTGATATGAACTAGAGATACAAACCTTATAAAAGAGTACCGTATACAATTAAACCATATAAAAATATATTTGCAGGATAAAGTAGAGATTTATTTATGATATTGCTGTTTAATGTATTTTGATATGAAAATTGAGGACAGCTGCTTTTTACAGTAGATAGTGATAAAATATAAGGTCATCATGAAAAATAAATAATAATTATAGAAAGCTAGTCACATATTCTGTTCTTTTCACATTGTTCTTTGTCCTAAGAGAAAGAGGAAAGGTGGCGCTATATAGTTTCAAATCAGAAAATACAGACACTATAATTGTAACGGTCACCAGCTGGAGTGCCCTTGAGAGCCACCAGAGGGCACTCCACACCAGACTTTCATGTTCACTCACAGACTACATCTCCCATCATTCTCTGCCTGGACTCATCAGCACTCATTATCACATTCACCTGTATCTCATCTTCTTGTTTAGTTCACACCATATAAGCCTGGTTCACCCCATCACTCACTGCGAAGTTTTGTATGTTGTCACACTGCATTTCCGAGCGTTTCTCCTGGTTTTCATGTCTCTTGGTTTTTTGGATTTCTTGCCTGTTCCGTGGATTACTCTATTGCCTCTGACCCCTGCCTGTTTTGTTTGTTTGTTTGTTTCTTTCTTTGTTTGGACTGCCTACCTGTGTTTGACCTCTTGCCTGTTATTTGGATTACCCCTTAAATAAACTGCATTTGGATTCTCCACCTTCCTGTCTTGGAGCAGTTCATGACAATAATGAGGTTCATACAGTCATGGAAAACCTGGAAAAATAGTTATTTAAATTATTTAATTTAATCTGTTTAGTGATTTGTTTTTAGTTTACTTGGTTAAAAATTATTATTTTTGAGTGCTATGTCTGGTAAATCATTTTTGATTGTGCATCTTTAGTCCTGATTATGATTAATAATGATGCCTGAACAACTCAATAATGGATGAATGTATTGGGTCCACATTTGAATGCACTGTTTGTGTTTTGAGTGTGTGTTGCAGTATTTAACACATGATGGATTGAGTGATTATTTAGTTCTGATGGTTTTAACAGAGACGGCAGGACAAATGTTTCGTCCACTGAGGTTTAGGACACAAGATGAAACCAAAGACCCCAGAGGACGGCTTTAATGGGACCCGGAGTCTCTCCTGGGACAAAGACACAATTTTTATATTTCCATAAACAGAGTCAACTTCATCTAACGGAAGAGTCATGAGAATTTCTTAAACCAATGTACAGATTATGTTTATGAAGGGGTTTGGAAAGATTATTTCTGCTTTGTTTTTATTTGATTATATTTGTATTATATTTTTGTTTCTATACCTTTTTAAGTGGGTCAATTTTTACTTAATATTTATATAATTGTCATTAACAAAATGTCTAACAAGCTGCATTATCAGCATTAAACCTCAATATCACAGATCTTTGTGTCTCCATCAGTCCATCTTTTCCTCTGGATGTGTGTGTAAAGTCTGATCAGTGATTGTGTCGTTCTTCAAGTATTGTCGTGTTGGATTCAGCAAATCCACATAAAGTGCCTGAACTTCCTGATCTCTGTTCTTCATCATCCTGCAGTGAGAAACCTGTAATTCTGCCATCAGTCATTTCCCCAAATTACATAATCATCTTTTACTTCTACACTGCAAAAAAAAGCTTTTCTTACTTAGTATTTGTGTCTTGTTTCCAGTCCAAATATCTAAAAATTCTTAAATCAAGAAAATGTACCAGTAAAATGCCATAAGATATTATGTCTTGTTTTATGGGGATATATATCAAAGTGAAGTGAGTTTTTGCTTAAAACATTAGTAGATAATGTTGCCTTTTTTTAAGCAACAAAACACTTAATTTTTTAACTTAAACTTCACATAAAGGGTTTATTCATGCTTAGAGATGTTAGGATGGAGTTATTTCCATAACCTTTACATATTTTATCAGACATTTTGTCTCAGAAATATATAGGTACATTGTTCTTGTTTTGTTTTTTAAAGTGAAAACATAATTTTACTGAACCTCAAATGATATTTGAAAGTTGTTGTTTTATATGTAACAAACATTTTATGAAAGGAAACACAACAGCAGTTTTACAGAAGACATTCATATGTAAAAATACATTGTTTGTTTGTTTGTTTTATTGTGTTTTACAGGGGCAATGCACATTAATAAACATAAATGTAAATGTGCCAGAATTAGCCTAAAAGGCTATTTTACATCTGTAGACCCTTGACAGAATGTTAAGAAAAAGTCACCCTAAAAACAGAGACAAAACATCACACATATACACATCATATGACCATATATACATATAAATACACACACATATACATATATCCGCATAGACACATATATACATATATATATATATATATATATATACATACACATACATAAATACACAAAACGCATAGAATTTAAAAAATAGTAATAAAAATAAAGAGAAAGATAAAAGCAGAAAAAACAACACAACAAAGTCCATTGTCAAAGATACAATACTAATGTTGACAGTGTTGAGTAGTCAGTAACCATTTTTTAAGCTGAAACTGGAACGAACCAAACGCATCTAATCGTCTAATGTTTAGTGGGACGCAGTTCCATTCCATTGCAGCTTTTACCGAGAATACAGCCTGGCTAAATTTACATTTTTTGAAAGGGATAATACAATCCTCTCTTTCCCCACCCCTTGTAAATCGTTGAGTAGTTGTTCTAACATTCACAAACTGTTTTAGTGGTGAAGACAGGCTATGTATAGTCTTAAACATCAAACAAATATGTACATATTTGATCAAGTTATCCCAGTTTAGTAAGTTGTATTTTTTAAATATGGAACAATGATGAAACCTAACTGATTTCTTATCAAGAGTTTTTAGTGATTGTTTATACAAAGACTCTAGTGGTTTCAGAGTAGTGATATTAGCGTGTGACCAAGTAGTTAAACAGTAGGTAATATTAGAAACAACCATTGAGTGCATTTACATTAAAGCGGCGTTAGACGACATGAAATCACGAATAAATCTAAAATTTGATAAACTAAATCTGACCCGGTTACAGACCTTTTTAACCTGCGCCTTAAATGACAATTTAGAATCAATCAGAATACCAAGATATTCAGATACAATTTGCAATTTTTCACCTGATACAGATACATCTGGCACGATACTTAAATTCTTAGTTTTGGTGAAAAACATGCACACTGTTTTAGAGATGTTTAACTGTAAGCAGCAATGTTCTAGCCAAGCTGCAACATGAACTTGTGACACACTACGTCTGTGTATATAAATAACAGTGTCATCTGCATACATTTGAATATTAGTATTAAGACAGACTGAAGGAAGATCGTTGATGTATAAAGTAAAAAGTAAAGGGCCCAGAATAGATCCTTGTGGAACACCAGTAGAAATACTTAGAGGAGCTAATTTATAATTCTGTATACTTACATACTGTGTGCGACCTGACAAGTATGATTCAATCAATTTCAACGTATGTGGCGAGAAATTAAAACGTAATAATTTTGACAGCAGAATTCTGTGATTTACGGTGTCAAAGGCCTTCCTGAGATCAAGAAACACAGCCCCGACAACCCCTCCTTTATCTAACAGGGACTTAACTTTTTCAGTGAAATAGCAGTTTGCCATCTCTGTTGAATAATTTGCTCTGAAGCCAAATTGCATTGGATGTAAAGCAACGGAATTATTATTCAAATAATTAGTAATTTGTGCAGCCATTAATTTTTCTGCAATTTTTGAGACTATAGGCAAAATACCAATAGGTCTGTAATTACTAGCTGAATGAGGATCACCGCTTTTGAATATAGGCACAATAACAGATGACTTCCAAACACTTAGAAACATCCCCTGAGAAATTGATAGATTAATAATTTTAGTGATCGGACTAACTAGCGACTCACTAAGCTCTTTAAGCATTACCACATCCATGCCAAATGTGTCCTTAGCTCTGGATGATTTAAGAGATGTAATTGTTCTCATGACGATGTCTACTTCAGAAACTGCCCTTAAGATAAGGGCTTGTTCATCTGTATTTACTGTTAAAGTGTCTATATACTTAGGTGAAATACATTGCGCAATTGTGACTACCGAGTCAACAAAATAATGATTTAGTTCTTCGGCTACATCAGCTGGATTGTTAGTCAGCTTCCCGTTATCCATCAATTCTCAGAACACTTAAAACACGACTGATGCCACTGCCGATCCTCAAACGACACGTACTTCCCTTCTCCAAAACCTGACAGAAACATTGAGAGGACTTTCAGTTTGAGAAGCTGTTTCTAAAATCTCTAAAACAACATTATCATCATTTCAAACGAACATCATTTAAATTGTTTATAAACATTGATAAGGACACACTCTAAGAAAAGTCTGTAAAAATATGGAACAATGTGTTAATAAAGGAATTTTCCATATTGATGTTTCACAAGTGTTTTTACCCGTATTTTGAATTATGCATTGCATTGTGTTGTGATTTATGGTTAATAGAAAAGTCTGTAAACTTAACAGATAATGTCCTAAGATTACCAGTCTTTTAAGACAAAAACACTTTTTGGAAGATGGATTGATGATGAAGAAAGAAAGAAGTTACATAGTGTGTCTTTAAGAGAAACAGCCAATTTGATGATTGTTTTGCAAGATTTGTAAGTAACTTTGATTCAGTGTATTTAGTGGCCGGATATGTTAATCACTTCGTCTGTAAACTTTGCTTGTCCTCTGCTCCTCTAGGCGAGCCAGGCAGCGGAACAGAGAGCGACACGTCCCCGGACCTCCAGAACCAGGAAAACGAACCCAGCCAGGAAGACACGGAGGAGGCAGACGGAGCCCTACAGGACCTGAAACCCCAGAAAGCCGCTTCGTCTTCGTCTGGAAGCCACCACAACAGCCACAAGAAACGCAAGAACAAGAACAGACACAGGTACCTGATCTCCAGCATGCCCTTGGGGTCCAGGATATAAGATGGTTGTTTATTTACGACCTCAATCTGGTTGATCCAGTGCTAATTCAGATCAGACTGTGAAATAGTTGTTGTAATGTCCTGTGGGCTTCTCTGATTTGTGGTGGGAGCAGTTTAAATTTACATATTTATAGTTGATTATGATAGCCACGCATATTTTCCCAAACTGGCGGGGTTACTTTAGTTTCATTTTTGTTCTTTCCTTTGTTCTTTTCTTTTTGTCCTTTCATCTCTCATGGATTTGGCCTAAAGTCTCTTACTCGGTCCTAATGTTTATCTAATGCTGTTTTGGTCCAGTTCAGAGTGACCTATAAGAGGCCGCTGTGATTAGAGAATAATACACTCAAATTAAATAGTTGTAAGTTTATGTTGTATTAGATGGACAGAAGGAAGATTTTGAGAAGCTAGTTTTCAACGTCTCACTGAGTGCAGAGGATATGCAACCCATTTCCATACTGTATTTATAGATGATTTATGGAAAATTTATTGGAAGGTATGATATTAAAATGAACCTCAAATGTGATTTTTCATGAGTAAATCTTATTTGACCTGTAGATTTTTTTTTTTTTTATTCTTTTTTTTTTTTAGGAAATGCACAATACGAGATAAACTATTTTCAGACACTTTCAAGTTTTTCTTCATTTTTGTACAAAATAATCTCCATTTGCTGAAATAATCCTGTCATTAAGCCACTAAAATGATGGCGAATCTTGATTTTGTCATGTGTGGTTTGCTCCGGAGCAGATGCAGTTTGTTCCCATTAAATAAGATGAGCACTAGTTTGGGTCTGATATTCACTGATGCCCTATAGAGGATACTTTAGTGTCTACATATAAGTGTTGACACCCTATCTAGTCCACTGTGGGATTGATGTGCTGGTCGGTGTAGTGCACTAACCTCTGATGCTCTCTTCCTTCCTAACGCTGCCCCCTTCAGCCCCTCTGGCATGTTTGATTATGACTTTGAGTAAGTCTGAATTCTACTTCCTGTTTCTCAGTCCCGTGTCTTCTGTCCGTTAGCTGCGTAGGGCCGTCCACGTCACGTGGATGAATGCTGTGCTGCTTGCTTCTGCCTCATCATTCGCAGATGTTGCTTCATTATTGTTTTGGTTTTGCATTTATTTTTCAGCTGCATGCTTGTGGAGTTCATAGACACGTTGGGTTTTTTAGTTAGTTGCATGCAGGGTTTTAAACGTTCATTAGTTTATCTGACCATGATGGAGTTCATTTGTTTTCTCCTCACAGATTTGACATGAAGATGAACAAGAAACCCAGAGCGGTGAGTTCAGATATACTCCTCTCGTACACGTAAACTTAAAATATTTGCTGTAAAATATGTTATATAAACTAAAGTTTGAATGTGCCAGATGATGTCACTTCAGACCAATCATCTTGTAATGACAGTATTTGCATATTCTGATGTTATCCTGTTGCTTAATATATTGAGAAATCTTTTGTTAATAAAATAATGTACATTTGAATTGTAGAAGCTTTCACTCATTTTCACTCTTTATCCAGTGTAATATTGTGATTTGTGTGATTCTGCAGGATTACTCGGCCTAACGGATCCCCTCAGTCTCTCTCTCAGACATTCACACAAACCAAACCTCTTCAGTCAATCCTGATTCTCTCCGGTCCAGAGCGTCTGGATCTTCTCCGGCATTTCTCCACTTGTTTTTGCTTTTTCCCTGACCGTAGTGAAGCTCTCATGTGATTTATAGTCTCTATTGGATTCAGATCCTGTTATTGCATGATATGTATTGCAAACATGAGGTTCCAGAACGGCTCATAATGCTGGAATCTTTTTATTTATGACGTTACATAGATGATGCATCAGTGGATCCAAACCGTTGCCTCCTGCTTTTGGAAATCCGTCACTTTTTTGTTATATTTGTGTAGCTAATGTAAAAAGTTGGTTATGCCATTATTTTTTGTTTTTTACCATCTTATTTTGAATAAAACTGAAATAAGACAAGGAGGTGTTTGGTGACCAATTCTTGAATTAAAAACTGGATAAGCATCTTGATGAATGTTATTAAAACCATTAATACTAGTTGTTCAAACTCTGAGATCAATCTTCATGTTGAGAAACTCGTTTTGCTGCTTTCTTTTGTTTGAGACATTATAAACCTTTTAATTTGGATTTTGTAAAATCATGGCAGTGTTTCTCAGTCTTGCCTCTACGAGAGTGACATACCGTCCCATAAAATATCAGATAGAGCAACAGATTGACTAACGATCCTTATGACTTTATGAAACATCTTTTAGTTGAGCAGCATCCTGGAAACTCTTCACAGATATCACCAAACAATCAAGCTTTTGTAAGTCTGCTATTTTTCTTCTTCAGGACCTGATAGAAACATCAGTCCCAATACAAATAAACACAGGAACCGAACACAGGGACAAATGTAAATGTGTGAATACAGGAGGAGCTTTGACATCACTGTAGTTCAGAGAGAGATTCAGAGAATGTGAAACTAACTTGATCAACAACAATATGGACGCTTGAACGATCAACCGATCTCTTTAAACAACAGAATATTTATTGATCCGTTCAAAGAGTGTTGTGGACACATCTGATCCTCACAGGTAAGAGAGAGAAATATGAGAGAGATTGTGCTGGACAGGTTTCTAATGGAAGTGCTCCAGTTTAGTAGGTTTATGTCAAACAAAAGTTGAACAGAACAAAGGTCTGTTTGCATAAACTGCTAGGACTAGTCTTACAAGTTAATAAAATGTTTTTCTTTAAGACTGGTCATAACTTTTTATGAACAGTCTTAAAAGTCAGCTACATGAAAACGTAGATTGGTCTAATTTGATACAGAAAAGTAAGTCCGATAACCCCTAACTAACTGCGATTTAGTTCTTGAGACAGTCTTGACATAATAGTTGTTTTTACAACTGGCCCGAGGGTTTAATCATGTCAAATACTCACTCAGCTACTTTAGTTGTTTACTGCACTGAAATGATAGCTATCAGAATTGTATTTAAATATGTAATTTGATTGGTTGTGAAGCAAAGTTTGGGCTTTCTTTAATTTTGTCACACGACATAAAGACTAAAGAAACAGGAAGCATATATGACCCTTACACAGACAGAAAAACCTGCTGAACCGGTTACAAAGTTTTGTTCACAAATGTGTCAAACACCTTATAAAGAGTGAAGAAAGTATGACTGAATGCAGACACACTTGACAAGATGAAATAATACTTACATCAGTTTATTTTGTGGGAAGACATTTTTTGTCAGAAAATATTTTTAAAAGATGTTTATGTTAATATTGTTTGCGTTTAATATAAACAGCAAATGTTTAGTTTTTTATGAATACACTCACTGTTTTTAAAGGAACCTTTCTCTTAGGCTACACATTTTTTTTTACTGCGCTTAAATGGTATCATAATTGTTAAAACAATTTGTTAATAGTTTTAATAAACTATTTAATTTGAAATACACTGCAGCTGAAAATCACATGTACTTAAATCAAAATTAAATGACTCTTGGTCATACAACATATATTTTAATTTTGGGGGAAAGGTTATACTGTCCTTTAATGTAAACATTTCCTATTTAAGATTATTCTGTTGTTGTTTTCTTTTGCCTTGAAAAGACATAAAGAGTTGAAGAATAATGGCAGAATCTTTCCCAACATCAACAAAAAAACGAGAAATGAGAGGGAGTATGAGTGATCATCCAAGTGAGTCAATAACCCACTCAAATCTATCTTAGATTTTATCTTGAAAATAGCCTCGCATTGGTTAAAATTAAACTGCACATTGTGGACATTCTCTCAACAAGATTTTAACTTTACACCAATACAGGTTATTATCTTAATTTCTCTCTCCAGATATGTCTTCCTCCAGCGGTCGACTGACTGAGGAGCTTCAGTGCTCTATATGTCTGGACGTGTTCACTGATCCAGTCAGCACTCCATGTGGACACAACTTCTGCAAGACCTGTCTGAATAAGTGCTGGGACAACAGCCAGACCTGCAACTGTCCATATTGTAAAGAAACATTCAAGCACAGACCTGATCTCAAGATTAACACCACACTCCGAGAGATTGTAGATCACTATAAAAAGAAAAGTCCTGAGAAAAAAGCTGCAGTTCTGTGTGACGTCTGTGAGGAAAGAAAGCTGGACGCCCTGAAGTCGTGTCTGGTGTGTCAGAGCTCTTACTGTGAAACTCACCTGGAGCCTCATCTGAGAGTGGCAGGTTTAAAGAAACACAAACTGATCAATCCTGTGAGTAATCTGGAGGACTATATATGTCAGAAACATGAGAGACCTCTGGAGCTGTTCTGTAGAGATGATCAGATATGTGTGTGTCCGATGTGTGACGTGACAGATCACAAGAACCACAACACTGTTTCATTAGAAGAGGAGAGTGAAGAGAAGAAGGTAAAAGATACTGACAAACTGACTTTAAATGGCTCTTATCATGAGGAATCACATGTTCTTTAATATAAATGAATCAATTATGAAAACATATTGTGTGTTCTCTGTCAATAGACTCAACTGATGAAGACACAGAAAGACACACAGCAGAAGATCCAGGACAGAATCAAGAAGATTCAAGATGTCAAACACTCGGCAGAAGTCAGAAAAGTTAGTTAATTAATTTAAATGCCTATTATTGTTTATTGAAATCTTGTTGGATTTCACACTCACGGTCGCTCTGCTGGTCTGAATATCGACACGTCTGTGATTCGCTGATCACTTAGTAAAGTAATAACACATCTCTCCTCAACAAGACACATGATTTGATGAATCATTCTGTCCAAACAGTGCAGATAAAACTGGAAAAAACTCCCTAAAACACTGAAATATTATCAATAGTAATACTGACTCTTGCTTTAGATAGTTTATACTGAACTGCTGGAGATGATGGAGGAGCAGCAGAAAGCAGCAGAGGAACAGGAGGAAGAGCTCATTGAAGAGCTGGAGCAGGAGATCACTGAGCTAAAGATGAGAAACACTGAGCTGGAGCGGCTCTCACACACTGAAGATCACCTCCAGCTCCTACAGGTCAGTCAACATCTCTCTGATCAATGATAATGCCGTATATGACACCAGAACACTCCCCATGCTGAAGCATTTCTCCTCTCTCCTGCTGTAGATTTACTCATCCCTGTGCAGCTCTAGAGACACCAGGAACTGGTCTGAGATCAGTGTGAAGACTGATGAGAGTCTGGAGACTCTGAGGAGAGCTCTGACTAAACTGCAGGACTCTCTACAGGAGAAACTCACGCTAACTGGTACGACAATATCAAATACACCGTACAGATACATATATTTATCATCAATATCAGTAATGAAGAATGAGTCTGTTAAAGCTGAAGTAAGAGAAGTGTGTGATCATGTGTTTGTGTCTCATTATCATCAGTTCTTCTTGAAGAGAGCAGGTCATATTCATCTCTAATCTCAGAAAACATGCAGTAAATTCATCTTGTACTAGAAGCTTCATCACTGTAACCAGAACCTTGAGGCTTTAGTGGATCTGTGAACACTTTTAGATGAGAAACTACAGAAAGAAACATTCATTATTTATGTGTCTACTACATTTTGTGAATTTCTGACCTGTAGTTCAAACAGCTTTGCAGTGCTTTCATTTAAAAAACAATTAAGATTATATAGCTCAAACACAATAGGAGTTCAGGGATTCTCTAAATATAATTTATTTATATCATTATATATATCATTATATAATTTCTTCATACATATTATTCTTTTTTATAAAATATCTCACATAAAAGTTTCATAAAATGTTTCTGATCTTCTAAAAGATCTTCTAAAAAGGAGGAATATTTAGAGCTCAAACACAATATGAGTTTATGATTCTCTAAATATCAGCAGAGAAACATTGATCAGATAAAACATGTTGTTCACAATACTTTAAATATAACCGTAAATCTTGTCTATAACTCCACTCATAAACATGTCAAAGATCTGCTGATGTTTTATTGTCATGTGTCTCTACAGATGTGAAGAGGATACAGCAGTATGCAGGTACAGTTGCTGTCTGCACTACACTACATTACACTCAGACACTCACAGCTTCATCACTGACCTACAGTATGATCAACAACTGATTAAATATTACAAACATCATCACTAAATATCTGGATTGTGATTCATTTTCTCTGTTTTCTCAGTGGATGTGACTCTGGATCCTGATACAGCTCATCCTAATCTAATCCTGTCTGATGATGGAAAACAAGTGAGATGTGGAGACATTAGACAGAAACTCCCAGATAAACCAGAGAGATTTGATAGATGTGTATGTGTCCTGGGAAAGGAGGGATTCTCCTCAGGGAGATTTTATTTTGAGGTGCAGGTGGAGGGAAAGACTGACTGGGATTTAGGAGTGGCCAGAGAATCCATTAACAGGAAGGGATTGATCACACTGAGTCCCAGTAATGGATACTGGACTGTGCGGCTGAGGAATGGGAATGAATATAAAGCCTGTGCTGGTCCTCGTGTCTCTCTGTGTGTGAGAGTGAAGCCGTAGCGGGTCGGTGTGTTTGTGGAGTCCAGCTCTCATATTTACTCTTTCACTGGTCAGTCTATCACTGGGAAACTCTATCCGTTTTTTAGTCCGTGCAATAATGATGGAGGTAAAAACTCAACTCTACTGATCATCACACCTGTCAAATATAATAAATAAATGTACAGCCCTTATAAAATTATTTATAAAATTAAAAATCTAAACATGTTTTGCTACATTTCGGGGGTGCAATGTTCACCTCAGGGTTCGAAAAAGTTGCCAAAAAATGGGGGGGGGTCTCATTTTACTCAGACAACCAATCAGTCTCTCAGGATCATTGTGAAGCTATCAAGCCACACCCTTGTTAAAATCATGCATAAAAAACATGTTAGCATCATGTTAACATAATGCTAATCATGCTAATATCATTGTAGCAGCATGCTACAATGCTATTACTGTACTGTGCTAGCATAATGCTAACAACATGAAAATCATGTTATCATCTTGCTAAAATCATGCTAGCAACATGCTAATCATGTTAACATAATTCTATCAACATGCTAATCATAGTAAATCATTCTAGAATGTGGTAAATCTTGTTTAAAAAACATGATAAATCATGGGAAATCATACAAGAAGATGGTATATAATGGTATAGCAACATTGTTCATTGTGTTAGCATGCATCTGCCCAAGCACTACTCATATTTTCCTTAAGAAATGTACATTCTAGTTCTGGCTATAATTGCAAATTATATTGTGAAAATATAATGCTTGTTTAACTATTTTATTTTCAACTTTTCATAATTATCCATGCCATTGTTTTCTCACATTTGATAACATGATAAATTTTATCCAAGCTGTTTCTACCATTTAAATTACAAAATGATCTTTGATATTACTGTGGTAAATCAGATTGTGATACCTTAATATATATCATAGAACTGTATGATTACCATATTCATACACAACACTATGGATCTTCAAATTATACCTAAAAATACAACATGATATTATGATCATGGTAATAACATAATATTAAAAAAGTTAAAAAAAGGAGAAGAAGAAGAAAAAATTCTAGGCCTATAACCAATAACACAGTATGGTAAGCAAGCACAGACAAAAAGAGGAATCTTGTAAAGTGTTTTGTTATCATCACAATGTATACAATAATGAATTTCTCTCAACAGAAATCATCATTGGAAGGCACTTTGCAAGATACACAGGCCCGCTATGACTACATGTTGTCCAGCTACCAGTTCCAGGTGACCAGCATGGAACAACAACTGGTGCAACTTCATGCCGATTTGGAACGTCAAAGACAAGAGTATCAGAATCTTCTGTACATCAACACCAGACTCGAGATGGAGATCGCGGATAGAGACGCTGTTAGGTGAGACACAACTTCAACACAAAATATCTTTTAAAAAAGCATTTAGACTAAACATTAATGTTCTCATTTTAAGAAGTATAACAACTTTAATGAGTTTTAAGTAATTATTTATTTAATATTCTTCATTTTCTATCTCTGCAGCCCCTCAAGCACAAGGAAAACCAAGATGATAACCATTGTGGAAGAGGTGGTGGACGGGTGGTCAGCTCAAGTTCCTTCTGCAACTGATAACCCTAATCAGGGGCGGTTCTAAGATCAGTGGATATTCGGGGCTTTAGCCCAAATAAATATTGGGTATTTTTATTTAAAGGAATTCATTCATTATAAAAGCGATTTAAGCAGTACTGGAAATGGCTAAGATTCACTGGGGAGACTCGTCCCAAATGTGATCTTGCTAGGGGGGTTTGGGGGCACGCCCCCCGAGAATTTTTTTTCTTCCCTGATCTCGACATGTGCGTTTTGAGTTTGAAGGCAAAAAAATAAATTAAAAAAGGACAACAGTAGCTTTAAAAGCATGTCAGTGGGCAGTAGCATAAATTATTTTGTCAAGCAGAAAACAGATTCTTATTGTTGACAATACACAATCGCATATTCGAAACGGGAATGGCCTTAAATAAATGATTGAAGGATTATTTTGCATTTTACTGTTTTACTGTTTTACTGTTTTTGCATGTTAGTTTATTGTCATTAATTGGGTTATCTTTTATTTTTGTCCCGATAGGCATATCTGTCATAGCTGAACACATTGTACATGAGGAAAACCAATTTTTTTTGTCAATAATTCAAGAAGGTCTGATTTTTTTTTTTTTACATTAAAATAAACCAAACTATGATGACATGATAAATTATATCAAAGCTGTTTCTACCATAGAACTCTGATTCATACACAACACTATGGATCTTCAAAGTAACTTACACCTAAAAAAAACACCATGATATTATGATCATGGTAATAACAAAATATTAAAAAAATTAATAAAGACAAAAATAAAAACATTCATTTGGTCTATTACTAAGGCACCATGTCAAATGTTTACCCCGTGATAAAAAGGTATATTTAACCATAAGAATAGAATAATAGACAAATTTCAACACACATCAGGACCATTTAAATGATCATTTTTATATAATTGAGTATATCTTCAAATTACATATTGGACTGTTATATATCTGATGGTGTTGATATGAAATATGAAACATTATAAAAAAGATGTAACTTCTTTCAGGACATAGTAGAGATTATTCTATTAAATTAGCCTATTTATATTGCTGTTTATGAAAATTTAGCACAGCTGCTTTTTACAGTAGTGGTAAAATAAGGTCATCATTTTAAAAAAGCAAGTCACATTCTGGCCTTCAAATTGTTCTTTGTCCTGAGAGAAAGAGAAAACTTTATCTCTTTAAAGTAAACCAGTCACAGTAAAGAAACTCATACAGGTTTGGGGCGAGTAAATGATGACAGAATTATTATTTTTTGTCTGAACTTTCCCTTTAAGATTCTCTGAGGTCTCTGTGCTACAGCATTATAATGTTCACTAGGTGGCGCTATATAGTTTCAAATCAGAAAATAAAGACAATACAATGAGGTTCATACAGTCATGGAAAACCTGGAAATATAATTTTGTGAATCTTTTTTTAATTTCATCTGTTTAGTGATTTGTTTTTAGTTTACTTAGTTAAATATTGCTCTTTGTGAGTGCTTATGTCTGGTAATTTTTGATTGTGCATCTTTAGTCCTGATTATGATTAATAATGATGCCTGAACAACTCAATAATGGATGAATGTATTGGGTCCACATTTGAATGCACTGTTTGTGTTTTGAGTGTGTGTTGCAGTATTTAACACATGATGGATTGAGTGATTATTTAGTTCTGATGGTTTTAACAGAGACGGCAGGACAAATGTTTCGTCCACTGAGGTTTAGGACACAAGATGAAACCAAAGACCCCAGAGGACGGCTTTAATGGGACCCGGAGTCTCTCCTGGGACAAAGACACAATTTTCATATTTCCATAAACAGAGTCAACTTCATCTAATGGAAGAGTCATGAGAATTTCTTAAACCAATGTACAGATTATGTATTTTTTGTTCTGTATATATAGTACTGGTGTATTTGTATATGTTTTGTTCTTGCAAATCGGTGGTAAAAGGCTTTCCTCCAAAGTTCTCCTATATATATATATATATATATATATATATATATATATATATATATATATATATATATATATATATATTGTTGTGAACATTTAAAGCTATACTAAGGATGTTTTGGAATACTGACTCAATGTCAGTTTGCAGTTTAATGTAATCTCACACAAATTCCTCAGTGTTTGCTGTCTTCCAGCTAATCTGGTTCATTTGTTTTGTTTTTGTTACGAATGGTACAATGTATTTTATGTTAATAGATGATACTAGTGCATTTTGTTATAGGAAAGCAATTTGAGAAATGGTGACTACTGAGTTACATTACTGAGACTTGTTTGGGAGAACAAAAATCGATGTCTTGGATCAGAAAAATAAAGTTATAGTTGAAAATATTGGGTTTGCTTTATTTGTCTGAATATTAATGAAAGATACAATAAGAGATTAAAAAACTATTGGATTAAAATTAAAATTAATTTTAGCATGTAGAAATTAAATGATTAAATTGATCTGGTTGCACAATTAATTTGAGTAAATTCTACTCAAAATAGTTTAGCTAAAATGATGAATATAATTAATCTGAAATTATTGAAAGAGATTAATAATCTCAATTTATAAAATATAAGTACAACCAATTAATAAAATATAAGTAAACTCAATTTATAAAATATAAGTACACTCAACTTAAAAAATATATCTAGATTCAGATAAATGTATTTCGTGCAACCCCTTGACGTAATAAATTAAGTAAATTCAACATAAACAATTTTTCAGTGTGTTTATAAAGGGTTTTGGAAAGAGTTTTTCTGCTTTGCGATGTTTTTAATTTAATTGTATTATGTTTTTGTTTCTGTACCTTTTTATGTAAAGTATAGTTCTATTTGTACTTTTAATTTATATAATTGTCATTAACAAAATGTCAAACCAAGCTGCATCATCAGCATTAAACCTCAATATCACATACCTTAACTTGAAGAACTCAGTGTCTCCATCAGTCCATCTTTTCCTCTGGATGTGTGTGTAAAGTCTGATCAGTGATTGTGTCGTTCTTCAAGTATTGTCCTGTTGGATTCAGCAAATCCACATAAAGTGCCTGAACTTCCTGATCTCTGTTCTTCATCATCCTGCAGTGAGAAACCTGTAATTCTGCCATCAGTCATTTCACCAAATTACATAATCATCTTTTTTAAAAAATAGCTTTTCTTACTTAGTATTTGTGTCTTGTTTCCAGAAAATTTACCAGTAAAATGCCATAAGATATTATGTCTTGTTTTATGGGGATATATATCAAAATTAAGTGAGTTTTTGCTTAAAACATTAGTAGATAATGTTGCCTTTTTTTAAGCAACAAAACAATTAATTTTGTTTTTTATCCCCAGAAAACAAGAAATAATATTTTATCAATCTTATATCAGTAAAATGAACTTCACATAAAGGGTTTATTCATGATTAGAGATGTTAGGATGGAGTTATTTCCATAACCTTTACATATTTTATCAGACATTTTGTCTCAGAAATATATAGGTACATTGTTCTTGTTTTGTTTTTTAAAGTGAAAACATAATTTTACTGAACCTCAAATGATATTTGAAAGTTGTTGTTTTATACGTAACAAACATTTTATGAAAGGAAACACAACAGCAGTTTTACAGAAGACATTCATATGTAAAAATACATCAAACTTTTAAAAACAAAGTTACAAGTATTATTTGGAAAGCAACACAAATAAGAAGCCACCTGTTAAATCATTATTAATATGTAAATATTTAATGTGAGAATTATTAAAAATGAATGGATAAAAACATCAATGCATGTGCTTTAAAATAGTGTAAAATTCACTGTTTCATACAAACAACATTTTCTGTCCAGATTCTACATCATCATTACATGATTCTCGCTGAACACACACCTCACATATTAACACTCAGTGTGTGTTTTCTTCAGATGTAAATTTCATTGAGGAATGTTGATGTTGGAGGGAATCTACTTTGCAAAAGGACTGCAATGATGAGAACAATAAAATCTCAGGACTTTGGCATGAAACATGTTCAATTATTTGAGTTTATCAGTTAAACCATAGAATGCATTTACCCAATCAAATGTGTCATTCTAGTTTAGAGATTTTAACATACAGATTTGGGAGAATAACATCAAAACATGTATAAATGATGTCAAACGTTTCATAAATGTGTTTCTATCACAACGGTCTGTTCTTCAGCACATCTACAGAAGCAGTTTTGAATTATTTGGCATTGCAGTTTTTGCAGAGAATCTTTGTCCCGTCGGGGAAGAATCCAGCGCCGACCAGAGACACCGAACACTCAGAACACTTAAAACACGACTGATGCCACTGCCGATCCTCAAACGACACGTACTTCCCTTCTCCAAAACCTGACAGAGACATTGAGAGGACTTTCATTTTGAGCCGCCGTTTCTAAAATCTCTAAAACAACATTATCATCATTTCAAACGAACATCATTTAAATTGTTTATAAACATTGATAAGGACACACTCTAAGAAAAGTCTGTAAAAATATGGAACAATGTGTTAATAAAGGACTTTTCCATATTGATGTTTCACAAGTGTTTTTACCCGTATTTTGAATTATGCATTGCTTTGTGTTGTGATTTATGGTTAATAGAAAAGTCTGTAAACTTAACAGATAATGTCCTAAGATTACCAGTCTTTTAAGACAAAAACACTTTTTGGAAGATGGATTGATGATGAAGAAAGAAAGAAGTTAGTGTGTCTTTAAGGCCCCGTTTACACGATGGGAAAACGCAGATATTTCTCTGCGTTTTGGCCTGTCATTTACACGAAAACGCCGTTTTTATCCCAGAAAACGATTATTTCAAAAAACTCCGGCCAAAGTGGAGATTTCTGAAAACGCCGGTTATATGTTGTCGTGTCAACTGGGAGAAACGGGGTTTTAGGTTCTCTCTTGTTGATTCTGAGGATTCTGATTGGCTTGCATGGCTTTATCCTTCTCGCTACACTGCCGCCCATATAGGTTTGGCATAGTTATGATGGCGCTCGACGGCGTATTTATGCGGGTTGTGTGCACGATGTTATTAATGAAAACGGAGGGGGGGAAATATTCGTTTCTCTAAATACCCGGCTATGTGTAAATGTGGCCTAAGAGAAACAGCCAATTTGATGATTGTTTTGCAAGATTTGTAAGTCACTTTGATTCAGTGTATTTAGTGGCCGGATATGTTAATCACTTTGTCTGTAAACTTTGCTTGTCCTCTGCTCCTCTAGGCGAGCCAGGCAGCGGAACAGAGAGCGACACGTCCCCGGACCTCCAGAACCAGGAAAACGAACCCAGCCAGGAAGACACGGAGGAGGCAGACGGAGCCCTACAGGACCTGAAACCCCAGAAAGCCGCTTCGTCTTCGTCTGGAAGCCACCACAACAGCCACAAGAAACGCAAGAACAAGAACAGACACAGGTACCTGATCTCCAGCATGCCCTTGGGGTCCAGGATATAAGATGGTTGTTTATTTATGACCTCAATCTGGCTGATCCAGTGCTAATTCAGATCAGACTGTGAAATATCTGATGTCCTGTGGACTCTGAGTGGATGTGGGAGCAGTTATAAATTGACATATTCATAGATGATTATGATAGCCACGCCTATTTTCCCAAACGGGAGGAGTTACTTCAGTTTAATTTTTGTTCTTTTCTTTTTGTCCTTTCATCTCTCATGGATTTGGATACTGTATTTATAGATGATTTATGGAAAATTTATTGGAAGGTATGATATTAAAATGGGTAAAAACTGAACCTTAAATGTGATTTTCTTGAGTAAATCTTGTTATTTGACCTGTAGATTTTTTTTTTAATTCTAATTCTTTTTTAGGAAATGCACAATATGATATAAACTATTTTCAGACACTTTCAAGTTTTTCTTCATTTTTGTACAAAATAATCTCCATTTGCTGATGTAATCCTGTCATTAAGCCACTAAAATGATGGCGAATCTTGATTTTGTCATGTGTGGTTTGCTCCGGAGCAGATGCAGTTTGTTCCCATTAAATAAGATGAGCACTAGTTTGGGTCTGATATTCACTGATGCCCTATAGAGGATACTTTAGTGTCTACATATAAGTGTTGACACCCTATCTAGTCCACTGTGGGATTGATGTGCTGGTCGGTGTAGTGCACTAACCTCTGATGCTCTCTTCCTTCCTAACGCTGCCCCCTTCAGCCCCTCTGGCATGTTTGATTATGACTTTGAGTAAGTCTGAATTCTACTTCCTGTTTCTCAGTCCCGTGTCTTCTGTCCGTTAGCTGCGTAGGGCCGTCCACGTCGCGTGGATGAATGCTGTGCTGCTTGCTTCTGCCTCATCATTCGCAGATGTTGCTGCATTATTGTTTTGGTTTTGCATTTATTTTTCAGCTGCATGCTTGTGGAGTTCATAGACATGTTGGGTTTTTTAGTTAGTTGCATGCAGGGTTTTAAACGTTCATTAGTTTATCTGACCATGATGGAGTTCATTTGTTTTCTCCTCACTGATTTGACATGAAGATGAACAAGAAACCCAGAGCGGTGAGTTCTATACTCCTCTCGTACACGTAAATAACTTAAAATATTTGCTGTAAAATATAATGTTATATAAACTAAAGTTTGAATGTGCCAGATGATATCACTTGTAATGACAGTATTTGCATATTCTGATGTTATCCTGTTGCTTAATATATTGAGAAATCTTTTGTTAATAAAGTAATGTACATTTGAATTGTAGAAGCTTTCACTCATTTTCACTCTTTATCCAGAGTAATATTGTGATTTGTGTGATTCTGCAGGATTACTCGGCCTAACGGATCCCCTCAGTCTCTCTCTCAGACATTCACACAAACCAAACCTCTTCAGTCAGTCCTGATTCTCTCCGGTCCAGAGCGTCTGGATCTTCTCCGGCATTTCTTCACTTGTTTTTGCTTTTCCCCTGACCGTAGTGAAGCTCTCATGTGATTTATAGTCTCTATTGGATTCAGATCCTGTTATTGCATGATATGTATTGCAAACATGAGGTTCCAGAACTGCTCATAATGCTGGAATCTTTTTATTTATGACGTTACATAGATGATGCATCAGTGGATCCAAACCTTTGCCTCCTGCTTTTGGATATCCGTCACTTTTTTGTTATATTTGTGTAGCTAATGTAAAAAGTTGGTTATGTCATTATTTTTTGTTTTTTACCATCTTATTTTGAATAAAACTGAAATAAGACAAGGAGGTGTTTGGTGACCAATTCTTGAATTAAAAACTGGACAATAAGCATCTTGATGAATGTTATTAAAACCATTAATACTAGTTGTTCAAACATTGAGATTAAACTTCATGTCGAGAAACTCGTTTTACTGCTGCTTTCTTTTGAGACATTATAAACCTTTTGACTTGGATTTTGTAAAATCATGGCAGTGTCTCTCAGAGCAGGTTCCCACAAATCGACTGAACCCATAAACGTCCCATAAAATATCAGATATATGAGCAGCAGATTGACTAATGAACGACCCTTATGACTTTATGATTCACCTATAAGTTGAGCAGCGTCCTGGAAACTCTTCACTATCACCAAACAATCAAGCTTTTGTAAGTCTGCTATTTTTCCTCTTTATGACCTGATAGAAACATCATTCCCAATACAAACAGACACACACACAGAATACAGGGACAAATGTAAATGTGTGAATACAGGAGGAGCTCCGACATCACTGTAGTTCAGAGAGACTCAGAGAAAGTGAAACTAACTTGATCTACAACAATATGGATGCCTGAACGATCAACCTCTTTAAACAACAGAATATTTATTGATCCGTTCAAAGAGTGTTGTGGACACATCTGATCCTCACAGGTAAGAGAGAGAAATATAAGAGAGATTGTGCTGGACAGGTTTCTAATGGAAGTGATCTGGTTTAGTAGGTTTATGTTGAACTGGAATAAGTTGAACAGAACCAGGTTTAAGCTATTTTAGTTGTTAACGGCACTGAAATTGTATCAGAAGTATTTTAAAAGTGTCTTTTGATGTGTTGTAAAGCAAAGTTTGGGGTTTCTGTCATTTAGTCACACAAAAACTAAAGAAACAGGAAGTAAATGACCTGCAGATTCACTGAACACAAACCTGCTAAACTGCAGATGAAAATCACATTTACATTTAAGGCGAGACACTACAGGTGAATAGGGTACAATTTTTAAATAATAGATATCACCATGAAACTTCCTCAGTTGATTACTTACACAAGTTCATAAAAAAAATGTATTACAAGTTTTTGAAATTTGTATGTTTAATTATGCAAATTAGGTATTATCTCATTAAATATGCACACTTTTGCATATATTTTCGGTAGATAGATCTGGACATATGATAAAGCCAGCTGCAAAATTCTTTTTTCATTTTGTTTACACACAAGATGAAAAAAGATGTTCAGAGGGATTTCAGAATATATGCTTTCATTACCTAGGAAATCAAAATATACTGTCCATAGCCTTAAAAAATCGATTTTCGCCATATTTTTTGGATTAAAATGTCCCATAAATCAGGCCAGGAATGATTTATTAACAAATCCCTCTGAACATATCTTCAGAATACTGCTAAGTGTATAACTGGAAAATTTGGTGTACATGGGTGCTACATAGGCTGAGATGTTTCTACTGGAGGATGACAAAAAACCCATTTTGAGAAAAAGGCATTTAAAGATTTGTAATGTAAAAAATCATACTTTTTTAGTAGAAACAACTATTTACTGACACAATATCTTATCAAATAATTAGCAACAACAATACAAACCACCTTAATCACATCAAAACTTATAAACACAGCATTTATGGCCTTTAACTGAGCAGAAAAACAGTCAAAAACACACATCTGAATGTCAGAGCGCGTCACGTGATGCATCTGAACCAATCACGTTGTCAGAAATTGACATCAGCCAATGAGATTTCGCTTTTAGGGTTAAATGCCCATTTTACTTTCACGATTGGTTGCTGATTAAAAGGAAATGACCATATTTGGATCCGACAGCATTGTACAGCAGAGAGAGAGCTTTTCAGACATGTGCGTGATTAAAGGAAGAACACAGAGATCGCGGAGCAGCGCGTTGATTTAGAACGCCAACTTTTGTTGAATTTCGGAGAAATCTACAGACGCAAATAGACAAAGTGTAGTAAAATAAAGACCTAAATGTGTATTTTGGACTTTTTTTCACCACAAGTCTGAAAGAAGACATGTTATTGAAGACAAATAGCCCAAAATCTCAAAATTGACCAGTGAAAAAAAAACGATGTTTTTGCCTGCCGTGTCTCGCCTTAACAAGATTAAAACTACACTTGACTAATGTATTTTGTGGAGAGATGTATCTATTTTTTTTTAATAAATATATATATATATAGTTTTGTTGGAAAATATATCACTTGTACTTTGTGCTTTGGTTAATCTGAATAGCAGGTCAAAGTTCAGATTGTTCTGTAAGTTTATGAGTTTCTTACTGAATTTCAAATGAATGATTGTGTTTCCCTCACTATAAATTCTTACATTAATTTGATACAAATTTGACTTGAAATAATATTATGATGAATAAGTAAAAATAAAAATAAATCGGACTCGAGGTAAGATTTCATTTAAACCTCAGTGACTAAATACACATTAGATGTTTCTTATCAGTTCTTTGATCGTTCAATAACATTTCTATTCTTGAAAACGAAGAGGGAAGAACAATGGCAGAATCTTCACCAACATCAACAAAAGCAAGAAAAAACAGGAGACAGAGTATTGAGGAAACACCTCCATGTAAGTAAATACAAATAATAATAATAATAAAAAAACAGATGAAGAATGGATTAGTGTATGAATGACTTACAGTATTCTCATATTCAATATGTTCAGTTCAGGAGTGAACAGTAACAGATAAAAACATTTAAAATCAATATTGCTCCTTCATGTATTTATTTATTTGCTACAGTAAGTGTTCGTGTAATGAGCTTCACATTAGACTACTGATCACTTTCTCTGGGTTTGCAGTAATGACCAGCTGACTGTAAATTATCTCTCATATATTTCAGTTTATTCAAAGACTCTTTGTCTCTAGATATTCTTTACATTCAACAGCATCATGAGATTCTTTATAAACAGTATAAAATTAATTCACAGGAGGGTTGTTGAGTCTTTTCCTTCACTCAACCATTTATAATAATAGGCTAATAATAATAATACAAATTATTAATATTTCAGTCCTTCAAGCAAAAGCCATTAGATCAGAAACTCAAATGTGTGTCCAAACTTTAGACTAGTAGGTGATTTATCTTCATCATTTCTCTCTCCAGGGATGTCTTCCTCCAGCGGTCCACTGACTGAGGAGCTTCAGTGCTCTATATGTCTGGACGTGTTCACTGATCCAGTCAGCACTCCATGTGGACACAACTTCTGCAAGACCTGTCTGAATAAGTGCTGGGACAACAGCCAGACCTGCAACTGTCCATATTGTAAAGAAACATTCAAGCACAGACCTGATCTCAAGATTAACACCACACTCCGAGAACTTGTAGATCACTATAAAAAGAAAAGTCCAGAGAAAAAACCTGAAGTTCTGAAAAAAGCTGAAGTTCTGTGTGACGTCTGTGAGGAAAGAAAGCTGAACGCCCTGAAGTCGTGTCTGGTGTGTCAGAGCTCTTACTGTGAAACTCACCTGGAGCCTCATCTGAGAGTGGCAGGTTTAAAGAAACACAAACTGATCAATCCTGTGAGTAATCTGGAGGACTATATATGTCAGAAACATGAGAGACCTCTGGAGCTGTTCTGTAGAGATGATCAGATATGTGTGTGTCCGATGTGTGCTTTGAAAGACCACCAGAACCACAACACTGTTTCTTTAGAAGAGGAGAGTGAAGAGAAGAAGGTAAAAGTTACTGACAAACTGACTTTAAATGGCTCTTATCATGAGGAATCACATGTTCTTTGATATAAATGAATCAATTATGAAAACATATTGTGTGTTCTCTGTCTATAGACTCAACTGATGAAGACACAGAAAGACACACAGCAGAAGATCCAGGACAGAATCAAGAAGATTCAAGACGTCAAACACTCAGCAGAAGTCAGAAAAGTGAGTTAAAAATAATTACATTTATTGAAATATCTATTATTGTTTATTGAATTGTTGTATAAAAGCAATTTCACACTCGCGGTCGCTCTGCTGGTCTGAATATCGACACGTCTGTGATTCGCTGATCACTTAGTAAAGTAATAACACATCTCTCCTCAACAAGACACATGATTTGATGAATCATTCAGTGCAAACGGTGCAGAATGAGGGATTTGGAAAACCGTCTAAAAACACTGAAGTATGATAAATAATAAATGGACTGGACTGCATTTATATAGCGCTTTCACAAACCCAATGGCCACCAAAGCGCTTTACATGTTGCCTCACATTCACCCATTCATACACCGACAGCGGGGTCAGCCATGCAAGGCGCCATCCAGCTCGTCGGGTGCGGCTGAGGTTAGCTGTCTTGCTCATGGACACCTCGACACTTGGTCAGATGGAACCGGGGAACACTGAGCCACTGCCGCCCCGGCAGTGATTCTTCTCCTATAACTCTGAATAACAGTGATTCTTCTTTTAGTAACCACCACTAAAATTGTGTTGATCTGGTTGTTCAGAGAAACACAGAGAAGGAGAAAGCAGCCCGTGTGGAGCTCTTCACTGATCTCATCCGCTGCATTGAGAGATGTCAGACTGAACTGCTGGAGATGATGGAGGAGCAGCAGAAAGCAGCAGAGGAACAGGAGGAAGAGCTCATTGAAGAGCTGGAGCAGGAGATCACTGAGCTAAAGATGAGAAACACTGAGCTGGAGCGGCTCTCACACACTGAAGATCACCTCCAGCTCCTACAGGTCAGTCAACATCTCTCTGATCAATGATAATGCCGTATATGACACCAGAACACTCCCCATGCTGAAGCATTTCTCCTCTCTCCTGCTGTAGATTTACTCATCCCTGTGCAGCTCTAGAGACACCAGGAACTGGTCTGAGATCAGTGTGAAGACTGATGAGAGTCTGGAGACTCTGAGGAGAGCTCTGACTAAACTGCAGGACTCTGTACAGGAGAAACTTACGCAAACTGGTACGACAATACATAAATATATGTATCTGTACGGTGTATTTGATAATGAAGGATGAGTATTCATAGAAGTATGTGATCATGTGTTTGTGTCTCATTATCATTATCAGTTCTTCTTGAAGAGAGCAGGTCATTTTTACATGCAGTAAATTCATGTTCTATAATATACTAAATTCTTATACTAGCTTCATCCCTGCAACTACAATGAGGCTTTAGTAGCTTACATCTACAAACACGTTTAGATGAGAAACTACAGAAAGAAACATTAATTTTGCCTTTTCAGCTGTCCCATCTATGTTTTGTGATTAAGTTTAGATGAAAATCCATTTAACAGAAGAAAATCAAATTGATTGACATCATGGGTTTAAGAAGCACATTTTTTCTTCTTTAGAGGATCATTTCAGACTTGTTGCTCAAACTATGGAGTGCTGGGCTTTAATTTTATTCAAGTTTGTATATAGATTTGTATTTCCCTTACGAAAAAGAAGTTTATTCAAGTGTGCTATGAGTATACTTCTTTTTAACTAAACATAAGAAAGTAAACTTTCAGTCTACTTTTTATGTAGGCTATTTCTCAGAAATATACTTAAAATGTAACTTATACTGACTTATACTGCCAAAAAGGTCTACCGGTAAGTATTTGGTCTACACATGTACTCGATCTTTTGAGTAATTAAAGGAACACACCTTTTCTGGAAATAGGCTCATTTTCCAAGTCCCCTAGAGTTAAACAGTTGAGTTTTACAGTTTTTGAATCCATTCAGCCAATCTCTGGGTCTGGCGGTAGCACTTTTAGCATAGCATAGATCATTGAATCTGATTAGACCGTTAGCATCTCTCTCAAAAAAAAACAAGAACTAAGAGTTTAGATATTTTTCCTATTTAACACTTGACTCTTCTGTTACATCGTGTACTGAGACCGACAGAAAATTAAAAGTTGTGATTTTCTTGGCCAATAGGACTAGGAACTATACTCTCATTCCTGCATAATAATCAAATGAACTGTGCTGCTGTACCATGGGTGCAGCAGGCGCAATGATATTACACAGCGCCTGAAAATAGTCCCCAGCTAGGTAACTTCCAACGTGACCGGCTCTAAGTTTGTAATATCATTGCGCTGCTGGTACGGCAGCAGTTCCTTGATTATTACGCAGGAATGAGAGTATAGTTCCTAGTCATATAGCGGTGGGCGGGAAGAGATGTTCGGCCACCGCTATCTTTAGCTTTCAGGGACCTGTGCAACCCACAGACAGTTCAGCTTATATGGAGCATCTTCGGCGAGGCAGAGGTCGATCTTTACGCTTCAGAAGATAACGCTTGTTGCCGAACATTTTTCGCCACTACGGGTCAAGCCGTCCGCTGTATGCATTTCCTCCGGTCATCGAACGGATCAGGTGAGAGCAAGTGTGCAGTGCTCTTAATAGCCCATCTCTGGAAGACCCAGTTATGGTTCTCCGAGTTGGCGCAGCAGCTGGTAACAGCCCTGTAATGGATTTCTCCCTAAACCTGACTACCTAGCGTCTACAAATAGACACTTAATAAATAAATCTGGCGTCTTCAAATCGACACTCATAGCGTCTTCCGTTCGACACTTAATAACCTTTATACTCTAGCCCTCGCGTCTTCCGTCGACAACTGGCCGAGTCTCTTACCCTAACTCATACATGCCAACCCTCCCGATTTTTCCGGGAGACTCCCGAATTTCAAAGCCCCTCCCGAAAATCTCCCGGACCGACCTTTCTCCCGAATTTCTCCCGATTTCCACCTGGACAACAATATTGCTACACCATCCGTCACTTGGCGCCGTTTCAGACCGAACAATAATAAAGGTTACACACCTAGAAGTCAAGCGCGGCAATCAGAACGGAAAAAGAAGCAGTCTATGCGCATAGACAGTATGCGCTGTCTATGGGTTTGCGAGTATGGGAGGCTTTGGGAGGCCGTATGAGACGAAACACAATGAAACACTTGCGCTACACACTGAAACACTTGCGCTACACACTGAAACACTTGCGCTACACACTGAAACACTTGCGCTACACACTGAAACACTTGCGCTACACACTGAAACACTTGCGCTACACACTGAAACACTTGCGCTACACACTGAAACACTTGCGCTACACACTGAAACACTTGCGCTACACACTGAATAACTTGCGCTACACACTGAAACACTTGCGCTACACACTGAAACACTTGCGCTACACACTGAAACACTTGCGCTACACACTGAAACACTTGCGCTACACACTGAAACACTTGCGCTACACACTGAAACACTTGCACGTACACGTGAAACAATATGTATGTGTGCATATATATGAAAGACATGTGCTTACATAGAAACTCTTTGCATTTATAGCATCGGAAGTAGGCGCACGATCTGCCACCATGACTGCTCGGTTCGGTATAGGCCTATTTCAGAAAATGGCGACCGAGACCGGAAGTAGGGTAGCGATACTTCCGGTCGCGCCGCCGCCCGATACGATCGCCATTCATTCTGACTGTGAACAGCTTGTTTTCTCTGTCATTAATATATCTGACAAAAGTAATAATAGCAGATGTTGTCCATTTTGTTGATAGTTTTCAGTGACAAGATCGAAATTGGACAAAGAAAAATTATTCTTGACCTTTTCTTACATAAAATAAAAAAAGTTCCATTCATTTAAAGCAGCACTAGGTTACTTTTCAACCTTAATAATATATTTCCAAGTCTCTTGTGATGGTACATCGACTTACAATAGGTTGAATGACACGTCTGCCATAGCCCGACGGGGTCTGTAGCGTTTTTAATCGTACTTTTAAACTTCGGGTTTCGGGTAGTAACCGGCGAACAAAGAGAACTACAAAATTCGACTGCTTTACGGCATATACGTCACTTCCACCACCGCTTCCTTAAAATCGGACGTGCGAGCCAAACTAGCGTTTGTTTGGCAAATGTTATAGTCATAGCCGAAGCAGACAGAAAAGCAAGAAAGCAAAGGTTTTGTCGGAGGAAAGCAACAAGAGGAAACGAGAAAGTGATCGCATTAAAGGCAGAACGAGGATCAACATTGGGCCAGCGTTGTCTCGCTGGCGTGAGCTGAAGGAGGAGGAGGGGTGCCCGTTGCCTCCCGGTTTTCCAGGGATTATTCTCTTTTTTGAGCGACAGTCCCAGAAAATTCATATTCTTTCCCGGGACACGAATTGTCCCGTTTTTTTGTGAAAATGTACTTCTAAAGTAGAATTTCCTGGTTTCAAATTAAACCGTTTCCGTCTACTGTTACTGTGTTTTCTTCATAGTTGTGTACAGTACATCCAATCCTGTGTCCGTAAACGGGTAAAAACCATGGAAAAAACGGGTAAAACAGTGGATTAGCCAATGCCAGGCGTTTACTTTTATTTGATTGGAAGCTCAACTTATCGCCTAGCAACTGGCTGTGCTGTCGGTCGGTCGCGCGCGCGCATCAACACACATCCAAGATGATACAGTGTGAGTTTAGTTGCTAGCTAGCTTTTTAAAAACTGTCTATGTAAATAGATTTACATCTATTGTGTGAAATAACCACTGTCTATGAGGATAACACAACAAAGTCGGATGAGCCACCAGTGTCAAAGAAAATACTATTTACAACCTACAACTCAGACCACAAAAAATAATAATAATCTGTGTCCCGGTTTTTCACAAATCAAAGGTGGCAACCCTATGCTCGACCGATGCGGACTTTCAAATATCAAATATGGTTATTATATCTACCACTCAAACATTGCATTGAAGTATCATATAGATTCAGTAAAACGGTAACCAATAGACTAGGCTACTATAATGACGCTGGCTTGTAAACGTGAGCATCGCGATCATTTGTCGTTTGAAAAAAAATAAAACCCATGAAATTATATTCATATCATGACATGCTGAAATTTATGCCACTGTACCTGGATGAAGACATTTCACACGCGACGCAAGCAGAACACCTGCATGTGAACTCCTCCTACAGTGTTCAGGGCTATCATGGTTGTCAACAAATGCACGTGCATGTATGACAGAGTTTACGACAGCAGTAGAGGACAATACTGTTTCCCGACTGTAGGGGGACCCCGAGAGCAAAAAAAAGAAAAGTAACCTAGTGTTACTTTAAATGGCATGACACTTGATGACTAAGCTCACACTTACTATAGCTAAACAAAATAAATAAATACATTGAAATGATGTCTGATTGTGGGCTATGTTTGAAATCTAGTGGCTTTTGTTAAAATTTCATGTTATTAAGTGTTAGTTTGTCCCGGAGATTGCAGCAATATTCCACTAGTGACTAGATTATGGCTCATTTTTCATGTTACTACCATGAATGAAACTAAGAATTGTACATCTTTACAGTGATAAATAAACCCCGCTTCTGTTTCCAACTGAACCAAACTTCCGGTTGCAATGAAATGACTTCCGGACACACTGAAAATGTTTGTGCTCTCTCACACGCGCGAATGTTTGAAAGTGCAGTCTTTGTGCAGGTACAGCAGTAAGTGGGCGATTACTTCTATGTAAGCGCATGCTTTTCATATATACGCACATAGTGTTTCAGTGTGTAGCGCAAGTGTTTCAGTGTGTAGCGCAAGTGTTTCAGTGTGTAGCGCAAGTGTTTCAGTGTGTAGCGCAAGTGTTTCAGTGTGTAGCGCAAGTGTTTCAGTGTGTAGCGCAAGTGTTTCAGTGTGTAGCGCAAGTGTTTCAGTGTGTAGCGCAAGTGTTTCAGTGTGTAGCGCAAGTGTTTCAGTGTGTAGCGCAAGTGTTTCAGTGTGTAGCGCAAGTGTTTCAGTGTGTAGCGCAAGTGTTTCAGTGTGTATCACAAGTTTTCAATGCGTTTCGTCTCATACGGCCTCCCATATGCGAGCCTCCGCTGCGCGCGCCTCTGCTGACTGCGCGCGCGCCTCCCCACGAGGCATTTATACTTCGCGCTCGCTGGTGTACTATTCTTTGAAAAGACAGGGTGCGACTCGGTGTAATTGTCCTCTAAACCATCAGGAATCAGCGTTGAGAAGAAGTCAGGTACACTCGTGAATGTTTATTTTAGTACACTTTAGTAGGCTACACCAAAACCACACTACAAAAGAATCGTGCAAAGCAGTAAAACAGAAAAAATTTAATAGAAATAAAAAATGGATATGAGAATGTAATCTACAACTAAATTAACGTTATCTTACATAATTTCTATGTTTTTATTTAGTTTTTTATTTATTTCAAGGGCTTATGCCTGCTATTGTAGGCTCATTTAGTTAATGTAAGCAACTAACATTGCTTACACCCCCTCCCAACTAACATTGCTCAATACCCCAACCCCCGCCGAATATCTCCCTAATTCTGAGGTCTCTGCTGCGCAGCATAAATAACAAAAGAGACAGACTTCAATAAATGTCCCTCAGGTGGTTTATTCAAAATGGCCGGGAGTTCTCGAGCAGTTCTCAGAGAATTTCGACCCAACAGAAGAATAAATCAGGCTTTATAGGATAATCAAAATAGAATCATCATGACTAACATGTCATCAAAATAGAATCTTCATGACTACATGTCACGTTCTGTCAATATGATTGGTTAAATTGTTTAAAGCAAGCCCTACTCCGTTCAGAGCACAGGTTGTTTCGCTAGCAGCTCTTACCTCGCCAGAGGACGAAAGAGACCCGAATCTACTCTGCCCTGTCAGGGCTCTCAGAGTCTATCTGGAGCGTTCTGCCCTGTTCAGACAGTCGGAACAGTTCTTCGTATGCTTTGGCAGCCTCACAAAGGGGGTCGCTGTCACAAAGCAAACATTATCGCGCTGGATAGTGGACGCTATCGTGCTTGCTTATGAGTCTAAGGGCCTTCATTGCCCCTTAGGAGTCATGGGCATGATCGAGTGGAATACCTATTGAAGATATTTGTGCGGCTGCCGGCTGGGCCTCGCCATCCACATTTATGAGATTTTATAACCTGGAAGTTCCAGCTTTGCAAGCGAGGGTTCTTTCATTATAAACAAGTGTTAAGCACTATCCCCCTTAAACCATAGGGCCCTTAAACCATAGGGCCCGATGCATATATGGTCCTGGTTGAACTCAAACCACGGTTCTTATATATATATATATATATTATAAACAAGAGACTTGGCCCTTTTAGGCCCATTCCTTGGTTTCCTATACGAGGCTCGTCATTGGACTGGCCTCTATTGGGTTTTCATAACTTTACTCTTCTATGGGCCTCGGGCATTGTCCCCTAGGCTATTGTATGGGGCGAAGTTTTAAGCACGCACTGCGTTTTATAGGGGGTTCCCATAGCGTAAGCTAGGATTACGCAATACGATAGTTACTAACATAACCTCGGTTTCCTGAGATGAGGGAACAAGTATTGCGTACCCGTCATGCTACTGCTTCGATCAGGAGATCGCTTCAGTCGATTTAAACCTGATTTCCTTGGCCGAATGAGGGCTTTTAAAGCTATAAGTCACGCCCACTCTGGCACCTCGCCATAGGTTCATGCAGTTGCCGCAGCACAGCCAACGACCGCGCTAGACACTCAGCTCATCAAAGTGTACTTTGATAAAACAAAAAAAAATATTACAATTATAAAACAATAGTAACAATAATAAACTATCAGCATACCTATAAGTTCACTTGTAGGTTCAGTACAAACAAACAACTTGGTTGTAAACTGGTTGTTTACTCAAAGTTTACTACTGTTACACTTAAAGTATATTTAAAGCATACTTTTATACACTATAAAGTGTGCCAATTTAGTCCCAAGCTGTATTTAAATAGTACACTTACAAGTTTACTACTAGTACATTGATATATACTGTTACGTCCCAGGGGTAAAGTTTTGTCTAGGGTAAGGGAGTAAACAGTGGTGGGGAAAAAAAGGTTTGGGGTGAGTGTGCCAGTCCCCTGCCCTGCACGACAGACACATCAAATTTCAGCTCAAAAAATTATTAAGAAAATATATGTATAATTGACAAAGTAAATCAAAAGGAAGCAAAGCAAACTTCAGGAGGGGGTAAAGCCAAAATAACAAACATAAGTACCCTCTGACCCACCAGCACTACCATCAGACAACCACGGAACGTAACAATACTTACTACATAAAGTATACTTAAAAATATACTTGAACTTGACTTAAGCATACTGTTTGTAAAAAGGAAGAATACTAAGAGCTCAAACTCAAAGCAATAGGGGTTTCTGTTTGACTCTCTAAATATCAGCAAGGACAGATTGATCAGATAAAAACAATTCCACACATAAACATGTCAAAGATCTGCTGATGTTTTATTGTCATGTGTCTCTACAGATGTGAAGAGGATACAGCAGTATGCAGGTACAGTTGCTGTCTGCACTACACTACATTACACTCAGACACTCACAGCTTCATCACTGACCTACAGTATGATCAACGACTGATTAAATATTACAAACATCATCACTAAATATCTGGATTGTGATTTATATTCTGTGTTTTCTCAGTGGATGTGACTCTGGATCCTGATACAGCTCATCCATATCTAATCCTGTCTGATGATGGAAAACAAGTGAGACATGGAGACATTGAGCAGAAACTCCCAGACAATCCAGAGAGGTTTAATAGATATGTAAATGTCCTGGGAAAGGAGGGATTCTCCTCAGGGAGATTTTATTTTGAGGTGCAGGTGAAGGGAAAGACTGAATGGAATTTAGGAGTGGTCAGAGAATCCATTGACAGGAAGGGAGTGATCACAGCGAGTCCCAGTAATGGATGCCGGACGATGATTCTGAGGAATGGGAATGAATATAAAGCCGGTGCTGCTCCTCCTGTCTCTCTGTGTGTGAGAGTGAAGCCGCAGCGGGTCGGTGTGTTTGTGGATTATGAGGAGGGTCTGGTCTCCTTTTATGATGTGGAGTCCAGCTCTCATATTTACTCTTTCACTGATCAGTCTTTCACTGAGAAACTCTATCCATATTTTAGCCCGTGCTTTAATGATGGAGGTAAAAACTCAACTCCACTGATCATCACACCTGTCAATTAAAAAGCACTTTTGGAGCTTGACAGCCCCAGTCTCCATTCCATATAGAAAAGAGCAGCATGGAGATTATTCGTAACATTTTCTTTTGTGTTGCACAGAAGAAGTCATTGTTGCAGTAAATAAATAAATAAATCTCTCTTGAATGACAACCAGCCTTTCCTGAAATTGTTTTGAGGTTAGTATCACTTTGATACTATGAATGAACTCACTTTGTACTAAAATTATAATTGCTTGTAATGTAAATCATTGAGATCTTGCGAACAGTACAGCAGACTTCATAAAATGCTGGTAAAAATTAGTTGTAACTCTATATTTCATAATAATGTCTTAATTAGATATTTAAAGGTACAATATGTAAGAATTTTGTAATAAAATATCCAAAAATCACTTGCACAGTGTGATATATTTCCTGCATTTATGTACTTACAATATCCCAAAAGTTCCAAAAGATTTTTAATTTCAGAGAAATTCCCATTTTAAACAATTGGCCGTCCCAGAATCCCTGTTCACTTGTCGCCTGTCAATGACGTAATATCCGCATTATCCCTGGTTTCCGCTCGTTCTGCCATAGTAACCATGGCGACAGACATGGACAACTGCGTAGTGCGTAACGTCTAGCTGCACGCTGTTGTTGTTTCGTTCAAACATTATGGACCAAGGCAAGCAGACTTCGGGAAAAAAGGAGAACTAAAACGAGGATCAACGCGTTGCGTTTTCGAGATGCCGAGAGCTTCGCGTCCGTGACAAACTTTGACGGCGCTCTTGCATGTCCTTTATTAGACAGGTGAGCAAATGTATATAAAACAAATCAATGTTATATAGCTCAACATGATGTTAGAATATGATCAGCATGTTTTTCTAATGTTGATCTAGCTTACTGCCAGTCTCATACAGCCAAACAACTAACACATAGAATAACATTATAACTTTCAACACACTCAAATGCAGTTTAGTGTGATAGTGTAGAGCAAGTGAAACAGCGCTGAGTTACCTCACAAGTTTCATTCGTCAAATAAACTGACCTGTGTGAGTATTAATTCAGCACTTGCTGGGAGTTCAGTAGAATGAAATGGAGACACCCCTCGCTGCAGCCTGTAGCACGATGACGCAGCTGGATGGTTCAATACGTAGTGGATGGAGGTGTGTTTTGGTGATTTCATAGACGCATGCGCAGTACCGATCTCTGGGTTATAATCGTTTATACTGTCTATGGTTATAATTCGCATGTGTTGCAGGCCCCGGCTCAGGAGACACAGCTGACAGATTACTGTTATCTGTTAAACAGGATTCAAAGAAATGAACGGGAGAGTCGCGTCTGCTCTTTTAATGCTCCTCTGCAGATATCTTTATTTAAAGGTGCTCTAAGCGATCTCGGTTGGCGTAACCTCTTGTTGATGTTTGAATTATTATCAAACAAAACGTAGGCTAGCTAGACCCTCCCTCCTCCTCATCCACGCAATAACCCCCCAAACCCCACCCCACATCATTCTTGTCGGTTATTGGCTGGAACAGTTTGTTATGTTTCGTGGTGCGGGTCGCTCTGTGTTTATTGCTCAGTTTGTTTTTGCTGCTGTTTTTTTACAGTGTGTTCAGGGGACAGGCAGCTAGCGGATAGTGAGGAGAAGGAGATGTTTGCGGTATGTGAAAAAAAATGTTTTGGCCTAAAAAACACGCGAGATCGCTTAGAGCACCTTTAATGCACAATAAGTCAATTTTAGCACAACAGCTGCTTTTAAAGCATTAATTCACATTCTTTAGTCTGTCTCATTACATAATTTTTGTCACCAACATCAAAATAAATCACCTTTTGTTACCCTTGTCTCATTTCTTCACTTTACCTTCTCTAGGTAACATTTAACTTTTATATAAATATATATAATATTTTATAACAGTAATACTATTCATTAACACAATGAGGTTTATATGAATTTACTTCATATGAACTGTGAAAGTGTTTATTTCAAAAGGAACTTGCTCCTTAAAACCATTGTGAAACACAATTCACTCTTTTACTTCAATAGGAATGGATTATTGATGGATACACAAAGATTGTGGCTTTCTATGCTTCTTTGGAGTGGAAAATTATCTTAAATAATAATAAATAATCTGTATTCATATGTTTTAATCATGTTGATAACAACAATGTTGATATTTGTAAATAAAAAAATATTACATATTAATCATGTAAATTTCTTGCACCTGTCATAGACGTCCAAATGACGTCCAAAAAAATTACACAGTTCAAAGGTCAAATGTTGAACGTATGATGTCCAAGTTGGGTCATGGTTGGACGTCCAAATAGTGGACCTAGTTTGGACGTCGAATAGATGAGAATTGGTCATGGACCATCTATCCGACGTCCAATGTTTAGTGGATCTGTTCTCTGTGTATTTAAGAAGCCCTGTGTTTCAGACTGATCCTTGTCTGTCATCGTTGCGTTTAGTAGGTTGTTCTGTTCAGCTTTGAGGCTGTCATTATTTTTACATTAAATTACTATAAAAGTAATTTATAGCTAATGCTTTTACATTTTTATGTTTCGTTTTTGTTGTTAGATTGTTGAAAGGTGAGTAGAATAATTATTTGTCGCCAGTTTAAAAAATATATGATTGCGTTCACAGAGCGAGCCTTTCACTGATTGTTAACAGTTTAACGGAAGTTACTGCTGTGCAAAGCGTCATGGCGCCTGTAGGAAAAAGGGAGATAATGATGATATAAACAGTTATTGTGAGAGAATGACGGCATCTACTGGAGACTTCAGAAAAATACTGCTTCTTAAATGTGTGAATACAGGAGGAGCTCTGACATCACTGTAGTTCAGAGAGATTCAGAGAAAGTGAAACTTACTTGATCTACAACAATATGGACGCCTGAACGATCAACCTCTTTAAACAACAGAATATTTATTGATCCGTTCAAAGTGTTGTGGACACATCTGATCCTCACAGGTAAGAGAGAGAAATATAAGAGAGATTGTGCTGAACCGGTTTCTAATGGAAGTGATCTGGTTTAGTAGGTTTATGTCGAACTGGAATAAGTTGAACAGAACCAGGTTTAAGCATGTTAAATACTCAACTACTTTAGTTGTTTAATGCACTGAAATGGTATCAGAATTGTATTTAAATATGTCTGATTGGTACATGTGATGCAAAGTTTGGAGTTTCTGTCATTTTGTCACAAAACATAAAGACTAAAGTAACAAAGTAAAGGAGCTGCAGACCGACTGAACATAAACCTGCTAAATTACAGATGAAAATCACGTTTACATTAAACATTGAGATGAAAATGACTCTTGGCCATATGAGAGCTTTATATATTTACTTGTAAATTAAATTTTCATCTTGATTTGTGTGTGTAAATTAAAAAAAAAAAAAAAAAAAAAATTAACTATATAATTTAATCATTTGAATTAAAGTCATGTGGAGAAGGACCAGGGGGAATTTGCCTCCATGTAAGTCAATAAGGACAAAACCTTTTTATTATAAAATTAAGAAAATTATTACATGAATGAATTTCATTATTATGTTGTAATGTTTAATATACAGTTCAGGAATGTACAGTATTAGTAAAATGTTTAACACTTCACCTCATTCCTATTGGTACATTTTAGCTAAATGTGTTTGCTAATTAAGTCCATAAACTTAAAAAAGGAACTAGTCCATATTAAGAAAAATAATGTATGAATTAAAATGGTAATAATGTTGTTGTGATGTAATTACTAATTACTAACTATTCTTAAGATAATAATGTATAAGAAGATTAGTCAAGTGATGCAAATTCTCACGTTTTCTTATTAGAGAAAAAAAGAAAGACAATGTTAAAAAACATGCGTATAAAAGTTCATTATTAGCCCTCACTCCTTCTCTAAGTCATCTCTGGCTTTAATGAAAAGTAATTAAAATGTATTTCTTCATTAGGTAAGTGTTTGAGCTTCACATTAAGCTACTGATCACTTTCTCTGGGTTTGCAGTAATGACCAGCTGACTGTACATGATCTCTCATATATTTGAGTTTCTTCAAAGTCGTCACTCTTTGTCTCAAGATATTCTTTACATTCAATCATGGGCTTCTTTATAAACCGACTTCACATGCACACTAATCCTAAATAATCTTAATCATATAGGCAGAAGTCATTAGATTCAAATATATTTTAAGATTGTAAGAAACTTAAATTGAGTGTGTGTATCAAGTGTGTCCAAACTCTAGACCAGTAGGTGATTTATCTTCATCATTTCTCTCTCCAGTGATGTCCTCCTCCAGCGGTCCACTGACTGAGGAGCTTCAGTGCTCTTTATGTCTGGACGTGTTCACTGATCCAGTCAGCACTCCATGTGGACACAACTTCTGCAAGACCTGTCTGAATAAGTGCTGGGACAACAGCCAGACCTGCAACTGTCCATATTGTAAAGAAACATTCAAGCACAGACCTGATCTCAAGATTAACACCACACTCCGAGAAGTTGTAGATCACTATAAAAAGAAAAGTCCTGAGAAAAAAGCTGAAGTTCTGAAAAAAGCTGCAGTTCTGTGTGACGTCTGTGAGGAAAGAAAGCTGAACGCCCTGAAGTCGTGTCTGGTGTGTCAGAGCTCTTACTGTGAAACTCACCTGGAGCCTCATCTGAGAGTGGCAGGTTTAAAGAAACACAAACTGATCAATCCTGTGAGTAATCTGGAGGACTATATATGTCAGAAACATGAGAGACCTCTGGAGCTGTTCTGTAGAGATGATCAGACATGTGTGTGTCCGATGTGTTGTGTAAAAGACCACAAGAACCACAACACTGTTTCTTTAGAAGAGGAGAGTGAAGAGAAGAAGGTAAAAGTTACTGACAAACTGACTTTAAATGGCTCTTATCATGAGGAATCACATGTTCTTTGATATAAATGAATCAATTATGAAAACATATTGTGTGTTCTCTGTCTATAGACTCAACTGATGAAGACACAGAAAGACACACAGCAGAAGATCCAGGACAGAATCAAGAAGATTCAAGCCGTCAAATACTCAGCAGAAGTCAGAAAAGTGAGTTTTAAATGATTACATTTCATCAATTTAATTAATAATTATTACCTATTATTGTGGTTTGAATTGTTGTATAAAATAAATTTCACACTCACGGTCGCTCTGCTGGTCTGAATATCGACACGTCTGTGATTCGCTGATCACTTAGTAAAGTAATAACACATCTCTCCTCAACAAGACACATGATTTGAGGAATTATTCAGTGCAAACGGTGCAGAATGAGGGATTTTGAAAACCGTCTAAAACACTGAAGTATGATAAATAATAACACTGATTCTTCTCTTAGTAAACTCCACTAATAATGTGTTGATGGTCCTGGTTGTTCAGAGAAACGCAGAGAAGGAGAAAGCGGCCCGTGTGGAGCTCTTCACTGATCTCATCCGCTGCATTGAGAGATGTCAGACTGAACTGCTGGAGATGATGGAGGAGCAGCAGAAAGCAGCAGAGGAACAGGAGGAAGAGCTCATTGAAGAGCTGGAGCAGGAGATCACTGAGCTAAAGATGAGAAACACTGAGCTGGAGCAGCTCTCACACACTGAAGATCACCTCCAGCTCCTACAGGTCAGTCAACATCTCTCTGATCAATGATAATGCAGTATATGACACCAGAACACTCCCCATGCTGAAGCATTTCTCCTCTCTCCTGCTGTAGATTTACTCATCCCTGTGCAGCTCTAGAGACACCAGGAACTGGTCTGAGATCAGTGTGAAGACTGAGGAGAGTCTGGAGACTCTGAGGAGAGCTCTGACTAAACTGCAGGACTCTCTACAGGAGAAACTCACGCTAACTGGTACGAGAATATCAAACACACCATACAGATACATATATTCATCATCTTTTAATATCAGTAATGAAGGATGAGTCTGTTAAAGCTGACGTAAGAGAAGTGTGTGATCATGTGTTTGTCTCATTATCATCAGTTCTTCTTGAAGAGAGCAGGTCATATTCATCTCTAATCTCAGAAAACATGCAGTAAATTCATCTTGTACTAGAAGCTTCATCACTGTAACCAGAACCTTGAGGCTTTAGTGGATCTGTGAACACTTTTAGATGAGAAACTACAGAAAGAAACATTCATTATTTATGTGTCTACTACATTTTGTGAATTTCTGACCTGTAGTTCAAACAGCTTTGCAGTGCTTTCATTTAAAAAACAATTAAGATTATATAGCTCAAACACAATAGGAGTTCAGGGATTCTCTAAATATAATTTATTTATATCATTATATATATCATTATATCATTTATTCATACATATTATTCTTTTTTATAAAATATCTCACATAAAAGTTTCATAAAATGTTTCTGATCTTCTAAAAGATCTTCTAAAAAGGAGGAATATTTAGAGCTCAAACACAATATGAGTTTATGATTCTCTAAATATCAGCAGAGAAACATTGATCAGATAAAACATGTTGTACACAATACTTTTAAATATAACCTTAAATCTTTTCTATAACTCCACACATAAACATGTCAAAGATCTGCTGATGTTTTATTGTCATTAGTCTCCACAGATGTGAAGAGGATACAGCAGTATGCAGGTACAGTTGCTGTCTGCACTACACTACATTACATTCAGATACTCACAGCTTCATCACTGACCTACAGTATGATCAACAACTGATTACATATTACAAACATCATCACTAAATATCTGGATTGTGATTTATATTCTGTTTTCTCAGTGGATGTGACTCTGGATCCTGATACAGCTCATCCTAATCTCATCCTGTCTGATGATGGAAAACAAGTGAGAGATGGAGACATTAGACAGAAACTCCCAGACAAACCAGAGAGATTTGATCCATGTGTAAATGTCCTGGGAAAGGAGGGATTCTCCTCAGGGAGATTTTATTTTGAGGTGCTGGTGAAGGGAAAGACTGACTGGGATTTAGGAGTGGTCAGAGAATCCATTAACAGGAAGGGAAAGATCACAGCGAGTCCCAGTAATGGATGCTGGACTGTGGTTCTGAGGAATGGGAATGAATATAAAGCCTGTGATGATCCTCGTGTCTCTCTGTGTGTGAGAGTGAAGCCGCAGCGGGTCGGTGTGTTTGTGGATTATGAGGAGGGTCTGGTCTCCTTTTATGATGTGGAGTCCAGCTCTCATATTTACTCTTTCACTGATCAGTCTTTCACTGAGAAACTCTATCCATTTTTTAGCCCATCCTTAAACTATGGAGGTAAAAACTCAACTCCACTGATCATCACACCTGTCAAACACAATAAATGAATTTACAGCCTTGATATGAAATACACAATGAAAATTATTGATATAATTAAAAACATGTTTAATTAATACATTTTTTCATATTTTTATTGTTAAAATCTATAATTTTAAATTATAATTAAAATGTTTCAAATATAATGTTTAACTATTTTTTTTCAACTTTTCTTAATTATTCATGCCATTGTTTTCTCACATCTTCTCAACCTGACAAAGTGAAAGTGCCTGTAATTTGTTTTGTTTTTTTACATCAAAATAAACCAAAATATGACATGATACATGATATCAAAGCTGTTTATTTCAATTACAAAATTATTTGTAATATTACTGGTAAATCAGATGGTAATACCTCAATATATCATAGAACTGTATTATTACCATATTAACAACACCATGGATCTTCAAAGTATACCTAAAAAAACACCACTGTATTATGATCAAAAATAAATAAAGCAGAAGAAAGCATTGTAGGTACCAAGTCAAATGTTTACCCCATAGTAAAATTATGTTTAACCATAAGAATAGAATAATAGACAAATTTCAGCACACATCAGATTCATTTACATTAAATTTGTATTGATGCAGTTGAATACATCTTTAAATAAAATATAGGACTGTTAAATATCTGATGGTGCTGATATGAACTAGAGATACAAACCTTATAAAAGAGTACCGTATACAATTAAACCATATAAAAATATATTTGCAGGATAAAGTAGAGATTTATTTATTAAAGATGCCTATTGATATTGCTGTTTAATGTATTTTTATATGAAAATTGAGGACAGCTGCTTTTTACAGTAGATAGTGATAAAATATAAGGTCATCATTATGAAAAATAAATAATAATTATAGAAAGCTAGTCACATATTCTGTTCTTTTCACTTTGTTCTTTGTCCTGAGAGAAAGAGGAAACTTTTACAGCATTACTGTAGATAATGTTCACTAGGTGGCGCTATATAGTTTCAAATCAGAAAATACAGACACTATAATGAGGTTCATACAGTCATGGAAAACCTGGAAAAATAGTTATTTAAATTATTTAATTTAATCTGTTTAGTGATTTGTTTTTAGTTTACTTGGTTAAAAATGATTATTTTTGAGTACTATGTCTGGTAAATCATTTTTGATTGTGCATCTTTAGTCCTGATTATGATTAATAATGATGCCTGAACAACTCATTAATGGATGAATGTATTGGGTCCACATTTGAATGCACTGTTTGTGTTTTGAGTGTGTGTTGCAGTATTTAACACATGATGGATTGAGTGATTATTTAGTTCTGATGGTTTTAACAGAGACGGCAGGACAAATGTTTCGTCCACTGAGGTTTAGGACACAAGATGAAACCAAAGACCCCAGAGGACGGCTTTAATGGGACCCGGAGTCTCTCCTGGGACAAAGACACAATTTTCATATTTCCATAAACAGAGTCAACTTCATCTAACGGAAGAGTCATGAGAATTTCTTAAACCAATGGCTGCAGATTATGTTTATGAAGGGGTTTGGAAAGATTATTTTTGCTTTGTTTTTATTTGATTATATTTTTATTATATTTTTGTTTCTGTACCTTTTTAAGTGCGTCAATTTGTACTTAATATTAAATATAATTGTCATTAACAAAATGTCAAACCAAGCTGCATTATCAGCATTAAACCTCAATATCACAGATCTTTGTGTCTCCATCAGTCCATCTTTTCCTCTGGATGTGTGTGTAAAGTCTGATCAGTGATTGTGTCGTTCTTCAAGTATTGTCGTGTTGGATTCAGCAAATCCACATAAAGTGCCTGAACTTCCTGATCTCTGTTCTTCATCATCCTGCAGTGAGAAACCTGTAATTCTGCCATCAGTCATTTCACCAAATTACATAATCATCTTTTAGTTCTACACTGCAAAAAAAAGCTTTTCTTACTTAGTATTTGTGTCTTGGTTCCAGTCCAAATATCTAAAAATTCTTAAATCAAGAAAATTTACCAGTAAAATGCCATAAGATATTATGTCTTGTTTTATGGGGATATATATCAAAGTGAAGTGAGTTTTTGCTTAAAACATTAGTAGATAATGTTGCCTTTTTTAAAGCAACAAAACACTTAATTTTGATTTATATCCCCAGAAAACAAGAAATAATATTTTATCAATCTTATATCAGTAGACTGAACTTATTATAAAGGGTTTATTCGTGATTAGAGATGTTAGGATGGAGTTATTTCCATAACCTTTACATATTTTATCAGACATTTTGTCTCAGAAATATATAGGTACATTGTTCTTGTTTTGTTTTTTAAAGTGAAAACATAATTTTACTGAACCTCAAATGATATTTGAAAGTTGTTGTTTTATATGTAACAAACATTTTATGAAAGGAAACACAACAGCAGTTTTACAGAAGACATTCATATGTAAAAATACATCAAACATTTAAAAACAAAGTTACAAGTATTATTTTGAAAGCAACACAAATAGCAAGCCACCTGTTAAATCATTATTAATATGTAAATATAGAGCTTTTTAACAGATTTGGGAGAATAACACCAACACATCTTACATGTATACATGATGTTTCATAAATGTGTTTCTATCACAACGGTCTGTTCTTCAGCACATCTACAGAAGCAGTTTTGAATTATTTGGCATTGCAGTTTTTGCAGAGAATCTTTGTCCCGTCGGGGAAGAATCCAGCGCCGACCAGAGACACCGAACACTCAGAACACTTAAAACACGACTGATGCCACTGCCGATCCTCAAACGACACGTACTTCCCTTCTCCAAAACCTGACAGAGACATTGAGAGGACTTTCATTTCAAGTGAACATCATTTAAATAGTTTATAAGCATTCTGTGACAATCAGCGGCTGGAGTGCCCGCGTGAGCCACTGGGGGGCACTCCTTCTCTATTTTTCATTCCTTCTTATGGTTTTACTTGGACTGATTATGCTTTATGTCTTTCACCTGTTTTTGATTATGCTGGTTAGCTTCTCTGATTTAAGCCTTTAAGACAACCAGAGTCTTTCCTGAACTTTTGAGGTTAGTTTCACTTTTACACTGCAAAGTTTTTTTTTACATTTTTGCTTAGCATTTTATGATATCAGGATATTATGGCTAATAGTATGATATACTGAGAATATGAAGCTCACAATTGGAGAAAATAAAAACACCTACATTTTATTTAAAGGTCCAAACTGACCAAAAACATGCAATTTATTGTTCCTGATATTTATATGCCCCATAAAGTGCCCCATGATTGCTTGTAATGCAAATCATTGAGATCTTTATGACAGTATTAGCAAACTTCATAAAATGCATGTAAAAATCAGTTGTAACTCTACAGTATATTTCCCAATAATGTCTTAATTAGATATAATGCTTAGTTTTATGATCAAATCTCTGTTGTTTTTATTGTTAACACATAAATGTATCATATTAAACACTCACATTTTAACATGATTTTTTTCTTAAAAATATATATAAAAAAAGATGTATGGAATAACACTAAAAGGGCTTTTATTTACTAAAAATGTATAAACTATCACTTATACAATGGATGGCATGTAGAAGATTGTGTTCAGAAAAGTTTTGATAATGTTTTAGAAATGTGTGTATCAAATATGATACACTTTAGGGTTAAACATATAAACAGTTAGATATTTGAAATTGATATTTGAGTTAGATATTAATCTCATAGTGCATGACCCGTGGATGAGAGACTCTTGAGTGCCCGATGCTCAAGCAGAACTATATTGAAACACACTCAAACACACATGACATGTTTCTGTGACGACTGTCTCTTGTTTCTGACAGTGTTTCTGTTCTCAGCTGAAGGAACTGCTAATGTAGAGCGCTCTTGTTATAAGGACACATTAACACACACTGACCTGTGATGGGTTTGTCGCAGGCGGCACATTTTTGGGCGTACAGGTTACTGAAGCACTTCACACAGAACGCATCTTCACCCTGCGTTGTGAAAGGCTGTCCGGCCAGCTGGACTTTACAACCCGAACACAAGAAACATTCTTTATGCCAGGGCTCGTCTCTGTACGTAACGCCACCCTGAACCAAGATCTGTGAGAGACGAGACCAGCAAACACACTGTCATTCACTGCATACAACTCAAAGAGGTAAAAAACTCATTTTAAGAAAGCAACCTTTAAATATATGAATTGTAATCGAAATCTAGAGATGCAAATAGAGTAAAATAAAAAGTGTATTTTGGATGTTTTCTTTCCACTAGTAAGATGATAAGAAAAGCCAAATAGGTCAAAATCTCAAAATTGACCAGTGCATGAAAAAAAAATATTTTTGCTCTATACTATAGACTTATAATAACTATATAATTTTTTTATTTGTGTGAGGAATATTTTAATAGCCTTTTCCCACTATAAATAACCTTTTGTCCAATGGAAAGGTTTCGTGGATGTTAAAGGTTCTTCATGGAATCATCAAGCTCAATTTTTACACTCTAAAAAATGCTGGGTTATTTTAACCCAATTTTGGGTCAAATATGGACAAACCCATGCATTTTTAATCCAACGTTTGGGTTTGTCCATATTTGACCCAAAATTGGGTTAAAACAACCCAGCATTTTTTAGAGTGAAGAGTGCTGGTTTTCCTCTCACCTGTTTGCAGTGGGCGCAGCGTGGGGAGAAGCGTCCCTCGTAACAGGGCACACAGTAAAACTCGTCCTTATCAGGGATGAACGACTGTCCGCCGATGGGCTTCTCACAGCCGCAACAAACAAAACATCCCTCGTGCCACGAGCAGCCTTCGTACTCCAGCCGCTTAGAGCCTGAGAGAGAAAACAAACAAACATTTGAACGGAAAAAAGTAAACAAAATTTAGAAATGTTGCTTGAAATATGTTTAAGTATTAAATTATAAAAACTAAAATTGAAGAACCCCCCCCCCCCCCCCCCCCCCCAATATATATATATATATATATATAATATATATATATACTAGTGGGACACAAAAAACTGTCACTTTGATTTCTCTGTTTTTTTATTTAAGAGCTAAACATTATCTCATAGCTTTTATAATGTTTATCTCGTTACATCATTGTGAATGTGCTTGTGCTTGCACTGGTTTTCTTCTGAGAAACAGCCTCAGCTGTTCAGCACGCACTACAGGTTCTTCCTCAAGCGTGTGTATTGTGTCGAGGGTGGCTGAGCATGTCTGATAAGTAATTCGTCTATAATGCAGAGACTAACCACATGTGTGATGTCACGCTACAGTCTGTCTACTACACAACGACATTCTCACATTTAAACTTGAACTGCCCTGGATCTACAAAAGCCTCCCGAGTGGGTGTTTTGTTTCTGAGGCGTGCAAAAGTTGTGGGCGTTGAAAACCCCATGCACAATGGCTGGTATTTCAATAAAATGCATCTGGAATCTGGAAATGCACAAGTTGCAGATGTAACTTACAGGTTTGGTGGGAAAACGCCACACTGGCTCACCTGATCTCTGTATAAAGGGTGTGTAAATGAGCCCAGAAGGAGACTGAGACGGCGGGTCTGTTTCAAATGAGCGAGGGAGGAGAGAGCTGCCACTTTCAGTTTGTAATTTTATCCTTCTGGAACCTTCACCATCTCTTATTTCTCTCTGAAAAGCTCCAGAGAGACAGAGGCGGCGGAGTGTAATTATGGGTAATGTAACGCCCGAGTGTTGGCGTCAGGCCTGGAGGCGTGTGTGTGTGAGCGTGGCCGCAGGGTTTTCTCTCTCAGCGGAGTGTGTCTGTATCACACTGTCACATCTCTGCCGCACCCTGACGCCCAATCAGAACTCATTAACTCGGTTTCTGCTTTAGCGGGCAGGGTGAGAAACACACTAACTTCATTTTCTGTCGGATTATATTGGAAAGGTTTCGTATTTGTTGTGTTGTATTATGATTGTAATCTATACAATCTGGTACAACCAATTACATGCAAGAGGCTTGTGATGATTGAGATGTTCACAGCAGCAGAATACAATTTTCTGCAATTCAAATCTATAGAATTAAATTATTTATATATATATATATATATTTGTGCTGAGCAACCGACTAATCGCATCCAAAATAAAAGTTTGTGTTTACATAATATATGTGTGTGTACTGTGTATAACTATGTATATAATTACATGCATGTATATATTTAAGATTTATTTATTTATTTATATATTAAATAAATATATATACAGTATATACATGCAAATATTTCTTAAATATAAACATGCATATGTATATATTTATATATACAAAATAATGATACACAGTACACACACATATATTATGTAAACACAAACTTTTATTTTGGACGTGATTAATCACAATTAATTGTTGCCCAGCACTAAATATATATAAATATGACTTTAATAATTTATTCCTATGTTAAAAAATATAGTAAAAGCAGTAAAATTGTGAAATATTATTATAATTTAAAATAACTGTTTTCTATTTCAATCTATTTAAAAATGTAATTTATTCCCGTGATCAAAGCTGAATTTTCAGCATCATTACTCCAGTCTTCAGTGTCACATGATCCTTCAGAAATCATTCAAATATGATTATTTGCTGCTCGAGAAACATTTATTATTATTATCATCAATGTTGAAAACAGTTTTGCTGCTTAAAATTTACGCCCATGTGGAAACTGTGATCATTTTATTCTGGATTCTTTGATGAATAGAAAGTTTAAAAGAACAACATTTATTTGAAATATAAATATTTTGTAATATTAATGTATTTACTGGCACTTTTGATCAATTTGATGTACTGTATCCTTGCTGCATAAAAGTATCAATTTCTTTCAAAAAAAAAAAAAAAAAAAATTCTTACTGACCCCGAACTTTCGAATGTTAGAGTATACAGTATATAAATGAAATATAAGCGTGTGTGTGTGTGTGTATGTGTGTGGAACTGTACCTGGCATCACAGTCTTGGCGCAGGCCACACATTTAGAGGAAAGCTCATTACGGTAACACTCGTTACACACCAGGACTTCTTCCTGACGGGAGAACGGCTCGTCGGCCAGAGAACGGCTGCAGTGTGAGCAGCGCAAACACTGTTCGTGATAATAGCCCTCCTCATAATACAGCTCCTGAACACAAGAACACAAAGATATAAATATAGTGCAACTGTCAATTATATTAAAACATTCTAGAAAATCATGCGGTACTGTGTTTATTGAATTTAGGTTAGATCTTGTGACCATGCATGAGACTGACTACCCCTGGATACAGTTCAAGAAGGAAGACGTGGCATGTCGCATGTTGTCCATAGAATCGAATCTATTAAATCACAGTTACATCATTAAATTTTGGATCAAAGGTCACTGCAAAAGCTGAACAAAAGGTGAAAGGAGGTGACACAGCTGGTTGTGCAGGAACTTCTATGACCAAAAGCATGTTGAAGCAAAACAGATCTTGCTGTTCTCTGTGTCACTTCCACTACCATGAAAGGAATTGTCTACGCAATGAAAACATGCTTTACAATCGTCCACTAATCCAAGCTCGCCAAGATCAGACGGCTATGAATACTGAACACAGAACAGAAGCTTCTGTTGAACCTCCTCGTGTTTGTCTAAAACACTCGAGATCTTCCAGTGAAGATGTGAGAAATCAGATCTGAGAGATCTCGGTGACGGTGTGCCGTAAAGCTGATTTGAAACAATCTGAATTGTATAAAACTATATAAATAAAGGTGACTTAACTTGACTTCTGAAACCCAACAGCCCGTCATGTGACCTGTGAGACACTGACTCAGACCAGTTCAAACATGCATAATAAATGATGTCCTTCCAGCCAAATGACCCACAAATCATCACGTCCAAGGGCGTAGATTTGGTTTGAACATTGGGGGGGTTTTCATGTGATCATGGTATAAATATTGGGGGGGTTGTGGGGGGGTTGTAATGCATAGATTTAAATATTGGGGGGGTTATCTCCCCCCCAACCCCCCCACAAATTACGCCCCTGATCACGTCTACAGATGACTGATGGAGAACGAGGGAGAAAAACACAGAAAGAGAGAGAGCGTGTAGTAGTAGTGTTTCTCCCAGTGGACGTGCGAGTCAGACGGTGAGCGCTCGGTTTGCTCTGGACGTCTGTCACGCGTGACCGTGAGCAGCTGTGAGACTGGACATCTATGACGAATTATACACAGATTCATCTCCTGTAAATAGTTAGTATACGGAATGAATTTATGCCTGTGTGTGTAAACTCACTGAAGAGCAATCATAAAACACACGAAGACACATCCAAATACAACACAGTACAAGTGGAAGCAATTGATAGCAGTGTTTATAAATACTGTGGACGTTTGCAAGTCACACACACACATAAGAACACTTATGAAAAAGTACTGTGCTGGTATCAGATATAAACTACATGGAAAATACCACGGTATACTGCAGGACATTTTAACCCGTACTGTTGTGGTTAAATAATACAGTGATCAGTGATGGTATCACATAATAATATTATGGTATTTTGAAATAAACCCGTTCTGAATACAACCATGGAACACCAAAGTACTATATATATATATATATATACAGGTGCTGGTCATATAATTAGAATACCATCAAAAAAGTTGATTTATTTCAAGAATTCAACTTAACATATGAAACTAATATATTATATAGACTGATTACATGCAAAGTGAGATATTTCAAGCCTTTATTTGTTATAATTTTTATGATTATGGCTTACAGCTTATGAAACCCACGAAATCAAAATCCCAGAAAATTTGAATATTACATGAAATCACACAGTAATTACACAGTAATATGGTCATTGAACCAGGTCTTGGTTCTTTTGGCAGTGTGGGCAGGTGCAAATCCTGCTGGAAAATGAAGGAAGCATGAAGTGCTCTGAACATGTCCTGGTAGACGGCTGCGCTGACTCTGGATTTAATAAAGCACAGTCTTTTCTGATGAGAGCAAATTTTGTATCTCATTTGGAAACCAAGGTCCCAGAGTCTGGAGGAAGAGAGCAGAGGAACACAATCCAAGAAGCTTGAAGTCCACAGTCAGGCTTTTCATTGGTTTGGGGAGCCATGTCATCGGCTGGAGTTGCAAATGCAAAATTCGCTCTCATCAGAAAAGAGGACTTCGGTCCACTGTGCTTTATTAAATCCAGAGTCAACGCAGCCGTCTACCAGCACATATTCAGAGCACTTCATGCTTCCTTCATTTTCCAGCAGGATTTGCATGTGATTGGATGTAATGTCGAGTGAAACACTCACGCGAGAGTTGTGTGGGATGAGCTCTTTGCACTCCTGGCAGGTGTTTGCGTACAGCCGGTCGTAACAGGGGACGCAGTGAGGAACGTCGTCCACCTGGATGTATTTCCTCCCGTACAGAGACTCCTTACAGCCGGCACAGTCAAACGCTTCGGACATGACGCTCCGCTCCTCTCTGACTCACACAACAGTCAGCGGATTGAGATGCTCTCTAGTCCTAAAGAAACAACAGATTTAAATAGAGTTACCTTTCAGTAATTATCTGTGAGGCTTTCCATTTATATTTAAAGTTTTTTTTATAGCTTTCCCGAATTATATAGTCTGTAATCAGTGATGAATCTGTTTTGATTTGGAATCAGCATTAAATACTTTGTTAGGCCTGAAGGTTTTCAATTAACTGACTGGAGAAAATTAAACACTCAGTGTGTGAAGAGAGAGAGAGAGAGAGAGAGAGAGAGAGAGAGAGAGAGAGAGAGAGAGAGAGAGAGAGAGAGAGAGAGAGAGAGAGAGAGAGACTTTGACTTTAACAACTCTTTATTCACGAAGATTAATAAAGGTGTTTTGTTTTTTTTAAAAACATCATCGCCATACAATAGCCATACAAAATGGCCTTATCACACATAAAAACATGCGTACATTAAACATCAAAACCATATACATTCACAAAAAAACATACAAAAAAATAAAAAAAATAAAAAATAAAATAAAAGTTTAAATAAAAAATAAAAATTACAGATTTAGGAATACAGTTTCCTCTTGGTCAACCACACACAACACTTCTGCTTGTCCCCAAAACTCACTGAATGCAACCAAATTTTTTGTTAATTTGAAAAAAGCAAATTCTGCTTTAATCCTTGCAGATACAAAAGCCTTTAAAATAAGCTCAGGTTCAATTGTTCCACTACCTATCCGCTTATTTTTTCTTGTGATCCATATTGCCAGCTTAGCTTCACCAATTAAAAAATTGACTAAAGAAATTCTTTTCTTATCTGTTGTAATATATTTTGGGCCGAATATAAACATATTTTCATTCATATCCTCTCCAAGTGTTCTAAGCCAACCCTTTAAAATCTGAAACAAATCATTCAGCCTAGAACAATCTAAAAACAGATGCTTTAAAGTTTCTTCATGACCACAAAAATTACATTCTGTCCCCACAGTGGGGTCAACACGTGCCAGGTATCTATTAGTCGCAATTGCTGAATGCACAATCCTCCACTGAAGATCAGCTGTGCGCTTTTCTATAGGTGACTTGTACAAAGACCTCCAACATCTCTTAGGAGAGGAGTCCTGTCCAAACACCTCCAACCACTTTGATATTTTACAATTCTTCAGTTCAGATTGATGAGAGACCTTCACACATGATAAATACAAAGCTTTCTTTGAAACATCTTCAAACAAATTCAGTTCAGGTATACAGAAAAAAAGAATTGATTCTTTTCCGGGCTCTTCATCTACTATCATTGAAATCTGAAGTTTTGGAAAACATTCTTTCATTTCATCCTCTTGTTTACCACAGTGATTTCCTTTAATACTTTGTCTGTAAATAGAAGGAAGAACTGAGAAAATTTCCTTCATCACTTTTTCCATAAATCTAACAGACTTAATTCCCGTCAAACTACACAGTTCTTGGGGACTCTTCCACTTGTTCCCAATCTTTAGATTCGACAAACATGTGCATTCTGCTCTCACCATAGATGTTTGCAAACTTTTCATTTTCAGCACATTTGCTTGTACCAAAGGATTGTTAAAGAGTGGTTCATTTTTTATCCAACCTTCAAGATTCGAATCTCTCCTTATTTGAAAGACAGAACTCCACACTTTCAAAACTGATTTATAAAATGAAGATGAATCATTCCATGCCATGTCCTTCAAACTGATTAAAAACAGATTAAAATCATATTTAAAACAATTCATGCTACGTAATAAGGAACAAGCTGTATCAGCCCAACAGATTTTTCCAGAGTACAGCAATTTCTGTGCAGTCTGCAGCCTGAAGGCCTTGATTCTGCTCTTTATATCTATTAGGCCTTGTCCACCTTCACTGACTGGTAGATATAAGATGGCAGATTTTACCCAGTGCTGACCGGACCAAAAGAAATCATTAATTTTCTTTTGTAGTGAATGAACTACTTCATCAGGTGGATTCAACACACTTAGCTTATGCCAAAGTGCTGAAGCAGCCAGATTGTTTGCGACCAAGACTCTCCCCCTAAAAGATAACTGAGGCAGGATCCATGACCACCGTGACAAACGATCACACATCTTATCATTCATTCCTTCCCAGTTCTTCTGGATATAATTCTCAGTTCCTAAATAAATACCTAAAATCTTTAGGCCTTCTTTACCCCATTTCACACCTCCTGGTAAGACTGGTGGCTCTTCTTCAGACCAATTTCCTAAGATGAAGCCTTCACTTTTTCCCCAGTTTACCTTTGCTAAAGAGGCATTTTCATACTTTTTTAAAACTTCTTCTAAAACAATCACATCTCTTTTGTTTTTGATGAACACTGTAACGTCATCAGCATAGGCAGAAAACTTAGGTTTAACTTTTTGTCCTTCAATTAGCAAACCATCCAAATGTTTCCCCAATTGTCTAAGCATAGGTTCGATGGCTAAACAATATAGCATTCCTGACAAAGGACAACCTTGTCTAATACCTCTTCGTACTGACACTGGTTGACTTAGCCCTCCACCAACCTTCAACATTGTAGAGACATCAGAGTATAGCAGTTTAATCCATGAAATAAAAAGATCACCAAAACCAAAAGCTTTAAGGGAACTAAACAAATAAAAATGACTGACTCTGTCGAATGCCTTCTCCTGATCAATTGCAATTATTCCAACTTTGTCCTCATCCCTTTTTGCAATATCTATGATGTCACGAACAAAAAAAAGGTTATCCATTATCGTTCTGTCAGGAATACAATAAGTTTGATATTCATTCACTATATGTTCTAAAAACAATTTCAATCTGTTTGAAAGACATTTTGCTAAAATTTTATAGTCGGTACACAAAATTGCCACTGGTCTCCAGTTCTTTAAAAAACCAAGATCACCTTTCTTTGGTAGTAAGGATAACACGGCTCTCCGACAGCTTGTTGGCAACTCTTTTTTTTTGTAGGATGATTTAAACACATCAAACAAGTCATCTTTTAATAAGTCCCAAAATTGTTTATAAAATTCAGCCGGAAGGCCATCAATTCCTGGTGCACGTCCACTGGATAGCTGATCAACAGCCTTTGTTATTTCACCAATGTCTATTTCAAATTCCAGTTGATTTCTCTGTGTATTTGTCAACTTTGGCAAATCTTTAAAAAGGTCCTCCATACAGTCAATGTCACATGGACCATCTGAAAAGAGTTCTGTATAGAAATCAATAGCCATTGATCTCATTTCTTTAGGATTCGTTGTCACAGTCCCATCCGATTTCTTTAGATGTAGCATTGACTTCCGTGCTCCTTCCTTTTTTTCAAAACTAAAAAAGAAAGAACTTGGTGCATCCATCTCTCTCAGCGAGAGGAACCGAGCTCTTATTAAAGCTCCCTTAGCTCGCTCATGAAAGAGAGAGGCCAAAGCCTTCCTTTTTTCATTCAGTCTTTCAGTTGATTCACCATTTTGGTTAAATAGACTTCTTTCAATTGATTTTATTTCATTTTCTAATTCCATAACAGTTTTTTTAAAACAATAATTTGCATTAGCGGTAGGGGTGGGAATCTTTTACCATCTCACGATTCGATTCGATTCCGATTCTTGAGGCCACGATTCGATTCAAAATCGATTTTCGATTCAAAAAGATTTTCGATTCAAAACGATTCGATTCGATTTTATCCATAATGATTTCTAATCGGGTTTCTGATCATGATCTACTCTCATCTGCTTTGCTATACAGAATGACAAACGGAGACTTTAAAGTGTCTTTTTCACATTTATTAAGTTCAATTCTCAGGGAAGTGCCTTTTATCAAAAACATGTTCTCAATTGCTACTCATTAGTATCTAGCTATAAAAAAAGTTGGAACAAAACAAAAGTGCTTCTTCATAATACAAAATGGTTGAAAATAGATGCAGTTTACCACAAATATCATGTAGAACACAACCGGTGAAGACAAAAAAACATCTATATTTCTCAGTCAGACACAGTAACTTAAAGAATAACAAGTTATGAAAATAAAGTGCTTCTTTCAAAATGAATAATAGTCCTACCCCTAAGCTACCTGGCGATGAAGCAGCGATAGACCGAGTCTCTTTTTTTTTTTTGCCCTCTCGGAGTTGGCAGGGAGTTTCGTGAAGCACTGCCGTGTGTGTTGGTCTGCAGCTGGCGGCTGACTGTACGTTCACACCGCCGCCGACTTGAGCTGCAAAAAAGCTATGGTCGCCCTGTCAAGGACGCTAACTTGTCAAAAAGTACGGGGAATCTTGTTGACGCTTTGGCCGCTCTGACGTAGCAGCATTCACAATGAAATGTAAACAGAAAAAACAAGCAATGCATTCGGCAGTTTAGGATATCGCACAAGATTTGTCAACACAGAAACCATTTCATCACTGGAGAGTTTTTTTTCCCGACAACATCGTATTAATTGATTTTGATTCATATGCGCGAGGGAGAGAGAGAGAGCAGACAGCGCTCGGGTGAGTGCGCGCGCGCGGCCGGGGCTCTCTCTCTCTGCTCGTTCTTATGCCCTGTCAAGCGCGCCCTGTTAAACTGACAGGACTTAAAACACATGCAAATGGTAGGAACGAAAGATCTCCCTCTCATCCATTTGCTTCCTTTTTGTTTTAGTGATTTGCCGCTCACGTCCCGTTACAAAAATGGAGGCGAACAGCCAGCTGATTTTATTTATTTATTAAATCGATTCTTGGACATTTCAGATCGATTCTGAATCGTTGCCAATGAGAATCTAGATTCTTCTGTGAATCGATTTTTTTGGCACACCCCTAATTAGCGGTATAATTCTGACAAAAAATTCTGATGTGCGCTTTTCCTACATCCCACCAATGCACAACATCATCAAAATCAGTCTTTCGCTCTCTCCATTTTGCCCAAAATAAATGAAATTTTTCACAAAAGAAAGCATCCTGCAACAACTTTACATTAAAATGCCAATAGTAACTATGGCATCTCGCTTTTTGTACATTAAAAACAATCATACATAAATGGTGATCTGAAAAACCACTGGGGTAAATACAGGCCTTTAAAATTCTATTACACCAATCTTTATTAATATAAAAACGATCTAATCTGGCAAAGCTAATGTGGTCACTTGAAAACTTCGACCAAGTATATTGCTTCTCTACCGGATGTTGTGATCTCCAAACATCACACAAATCAAAATGGCTTATTATATTATTTAAACATGCAGCAGAAAGAGGGCATGGTTCTTCTCCATTCCTGTCTAAGGTAAAATCTGATGTACAATTCCAGTCACCACCTAAAACTAGACAAGCATTTTTATCATAATTCCCCATTATATTTTGGCAATTTTTAAAAGCTTTTATCCTTTCTGCACCATTATTAGGTGCATAGACATTAACAAAGACAAATGAAAAACCCATCAAATTAGCCTGAACAGCCAAAATTCGACCCTTCTCTATTTCATCACTTGATTCAAAAGCTATGTCAATTCTTTTCGAGAACAAAATAGCAACACCACCCTTAGAATTAGTGCCATGACTTAAGAAAATATGGCCTCCCCACCACTTTTTCCATTCGGTCTCATTAGCTATGTCACTATGTGTCTCTTGTAAGAAAATTATATCCATATCCTTATTTTCAATATATTCTTTCAACACAGCTCTTCTTCTACCATCCCTTCCTCCATTAATATTAATTGTTCCTATCTTAATACTGCCCATTGAAAGAAAAGGAAGATCAAGAAAGAAAAAAAGAAGGGTTAGCAAAGAAAAATACAGAGAAAACACCCCAAGTGATTTAATCATTAAGGAATTGTTAGACCTTTTTCAAGGGCCATTTTTCTTCTCAATTTAGTTACAATTTTTTTTAACCTAAACCTTTTTCGTCTACTCAATTCATCATAATTGGCTGTCTGTTGAATTTTTACAGCTGATTGCAAGAATTTTTTTGCATCAGGAAAAAATTCACTAATCTCTATTGTTTTTCCAAAAGTCGCATCCAGGAAGTCATTAACCTCATTCACAGTATACAATTGGTCTTCACCAAATTGGGAAAGAATATCGGATGCCTCTGAAAACTTGTCATCATCCTCTGTGTCGACTTGCTCCTCAGCATCAGTTAACTGGGACAAACAAATCTGCCCAGTATTTTCCCAGACAGCAAAATGTATTTGGGCCAGATTTGGCCCAGGTCTTCATTAGCATTTGGCGCAGATCCGCTAAACGGACCTGGGCCGGGCTCATTCTTTCCAACGGCCCAATACCGGAACAGGTTGGAATTACGGATCAGAGACAGATCTGGGCCAGCACTGGCCCAGTACAGTTATTAATGCCATGAGGTGTGGTGCGGATCTGGCCCAGATCCGCGAGTCATATTTCACATCTGGGGCTCATCTGGCCCTGGTCTGTGATTCACTTAGGCTATCAGACAATTAAGGCTCAAAAACCACACAATTTGTAATTTTCAAAATAGTTTTTTATTTAAAAAAGGCAAAAGAGAACACAGCATGAACAACCATCTGTAGACGTGAATCCAGATGCACAAAAACAAACAAACAATACATACCAATACAATCAAGTGAGAAAAAAAATAATATGGTTAAAGATCAATGTTAACCAAGTAAAACCTAATGTGAACACTGCACATATTTACTGCTCATTAGTTGGGTGCCACCCCGGCAGTCACAAGCCAGATTAAACCATCTGATTTAACAGCATCTCCGTCTCCGTGTCGGTGGCTTTGTCAGACATGCGATTCTTCCTCACTGCTCCTGTAAAACGTACAAAAAGCACACAAAGCAAAGAAACAAAGAGTAAATATTAGATTTAATATTCAAAGATTACATTACTTTATTACATGACATAAAATGCTTCCACACATAAATAATAATAAATGTGATTATGTGACTAAAATGAATGAGAGAGTGGTGATATAGCCTAGGTAAAGACTGAGTGAGAGGCATACTTACGAGCCATTATGGCCTTGGTTGCCATCTCACTGAATTTTATTTTATTTTTTTATTGTCCTTTATTGATTTGGCTATAGGCTACTGTCGGCAAAAAATCCAGCAATCAGGCGCTGTTTGACAGTGTGTCATGATCAGTGACAGTGATCACCGATTCAAACTTAAAGCCTCCTATTCACATTAGTTGTGGATGTTTAAAACTAAAAGAACATACTACCGGCTAACCGTAGCCTAGCTAGCTTGTCTGACACGTTTTAGGTTGTCAGAATGTCAGTGTAAACTTTTGTCAACTTTTTGTTTAATATAAATATTTAACAGACTATAACATCAACACGAGTTTACTTTTATAATGCACTTACTACATTTTACTTGTAATAATAGACTTACCAATAATCGCAAAGCCGGTGCAGCCTGCAGTCTTCCACTCGTATGCCTGTCAGATAGAGTTGCGGGTTTATGAAGGGAAAAAAGCGTTCCGTTAGTTGAGGCGCGTCCGGTCTGCGCAGCTCGCGCGAATCCGGCCCACACCCGCCGGACGGACTCAATTCAGATGTGGCGCGTCTGGTCTGCGCAGCTGCCCCGGATTGGCGCCGCACCCGCCGGACGGACTGTCACAGTCGAAGCTAAAGACAAGTCTGGCGCAGAGTTGGTGCAGATCTGCATAGTGAGTGCGACTGCTACGCGAATCTGCTGATTCGAAAACGGATCTGGCACAGATGTAAATGCTGTCTGGGTTGTGCATCATTTGTAACAACCTTTGGTAACTTAGATCGAAGACCCTCTTCGTCTTCATCATCACCCTCGTTAACATCCACACACGGATTTCCTCTCTTTTCAGTAGACCTACCGACTAAACTACCATTTGGGTTTCCTTGCTTCTGATTGCTCGTCCCTTCATCTGCATTTTCGTCTTTATTTTTCCCATCAATTGTTATTGTGTTTGGTTCTTCACTGATCCCTGCATTTTCACCAATGTTTACACTAGAAATAACTTCAATATTATTATTTTCTAGATGTACTTTATTATGTGGGCAAGCGATCTTTTTATGTCCAACGTCTCCGCATTCGAAACATTTCAAACTTCCGGTACTCGCGTAAATCATGTACGGTTTACCTTCATGTTTGATTCGGAAAGAGATATCTAGCGTTTGTTGATCAAGAAACATAAACACCTGACGCCGAAAAGACAACACGTGTTTCAATGCTTCATTCCTACACCTCAAAGGAATCATTTTCACTTCGCTGGCCATTTTTCCAAACCTCAACAATTCTTTTTCAATGTCACTATTTAATATAAAGGGCGGCACGTTCGAAATCGTGACTCTAATAGATTGCGATACAAGCGGTGACACAACAGTAAACGCTCCATTCACCCAAACGCCGGTTTCAGTAAGTTTACTCACCAAACTTTCATCTTTAAGGAAAACCACCACGGCTTTGTTCATCCTTGACGCTGAGATTATATTTCCATATCCAATCTGTTCACCAACAGCGACAAGCACGTCTTCCACATTAGAATCCGCGTCAGGTACACATCTAACTCCATGGCGGAGCGAGAGTGAGGCTACCCCACTCGGGTGAGCGGGGTAAAGTTAGTTTTAGGTTCGATATTCGCTGCATATTCACATAGGCTGCTTTAGGGACCGTCTGCAAATTCAGCCCAATGTGCAAACCGAAGTCCTATAATTAATGTTTTTTCGAGTTCCACAGGTTGTAGTAGTACCCTAGTGACCAGACTGACTTACTACAGGTGAAATTTTAACAATACCTCCCTTACTGTACGTACAGTACACAAATATTAATATGAAAATAATACTGTAATTCACCTATAGTGTTTTTTTCATGTTTCAAAGGTTGTAGTAGTACCCTATTGACCAGACTGACTTACTACAGGTGAAATTTTGACCATACCTCCCTTACTGTACGTACAGTACACAAATATTAATATGAAAATATTACTGTAATTCACCTATAGTGTTTTTTGAAGTTTCAAAGGTTGTAGTAATTCCCTAGTGACCAGACTGACTTACTACAGGTGAAAATTGAACAATAAGTCCCTTACTGTACGTACAGTACACAAATATTAATATGAAAATATTACTGTAATTCACCTATAGTGTTTTTTCATGTTTCAAAGGTTGTAGTAATTCTCTAGTGACCAGACTGACTTACTACAGGTGAAATTTTGACCATACCTCCCTTACTGTACATACAGTACACAAATATTAATATGAAAATATTACTGTAATTCACTTAAAGTGTTTTCTTATGTTTCAAAGGTTGTAGTAATTCCCTAGTGACCAGACTGACTTACTACAGGTGAAAATTGAACAATAAGTCCCTTACTGTACGTACAGTACACAAATATTAATATGAAAATATTACTGTAATTCACCTATAGTGTTTTTTGAAGTTTCAAAGGTTGTAGTAATTCCCCAGTGACCAGACTGACTTACTACAGGTAAAAATGTAACAATATGTCCCTTACTGTACGTACAGTACACAAATATTAATATGAAAATATTACTGTAATTCACCTATAGTGTTTTTTGAAGTTTCAAAGGTTGTAGTAATTCCCTAGTGACCAGACTGACTTACTACAGGTAAAAATGTAACAATATGTCCCTTACTGTACGTACAGTACACAAATATTAATATGAAAATATTACTGTAATTCACTTAAAGTGTTTTTTCATGTTTCAAAGGTTGTAGTAATTCCCTAGTGACCAGACTGACTTACTACAGGTGAAATTTTGACCATACCTCCCTTACTGTACGTACAGTACACAAATATTAATATGAAAATATTACTGTAATTCACCTATAGTGTTTTTTGAAGTTTCAAAGGTTGTAGTAATTCCCTAGTGACCAGACTGACTTACTACAGGTGAAAATTGAACAATAAGTCCCTTACTGTACGTACAGTACACAAATATTAATATGAAAATATTACTGTAATTCACCTATAGTGTTTTTTGAAGTTTCAAAGGTTGTAGTAATTCCCTAGTGACCAGACTGACTTACTACAGGTAAAAATGTAACAATATGTCCCTTACTGTACGTACAGTACACAAATATTAATATGAAAATATTACTGTAATTCACTTAAAGTGTTTTTTCATGTTTCAAAGGTTGTAGTAATTCCCTAGTGACCAGACTGACTTACTACAGGTGAAATTTTGACCATACCTCCCTTACTGTACGTACAGTACACAAATATTAATATGAAAATATTACTGTAATTCACCTATAGTGTTTTTTGAAGTTTCAAAGGTTGTAGTAATTCCCTAGTGACCAGACTGACTTACTACAGGTGAAAATTGAACAATAAGTCCCTTACTGTACGTACAGTACACAAATATTAATCTGAAAATATTACTGTAATTCACCTATAGTGTTTTTTGAAGTTTCAAAGGTTGTAGTAATTCCCTAGTGACCAGACTGACTTACTACAGGTGAAATTTTGACCATACCTCCCTTACTGTACATACAGTACACAAATATTAATATGAAAATATTACTGTAATTCACCTATAGTGTTTTTTCATGTTTCAAAGGTTGTAGTAATTCCCTAGTGACCAGACTGACTTACTACAGGTGACATTTTGACCATACCTCCCTTACTGTACGTACAGTACACAAATATTAATATTAAAATATTACTGTATTTCACCTTTAGTGTTTTTTCAAGTTTCAAAGGTTGTAGTAATTCCCTAGTGACCAGACTGACTTACTACAGGTGAAAATTGAACAATAAGTCCCTTACTGTACGTACAGTACACAAATATTAATATGAAAATATTACTGTAATTCACCTATAGTGTTTTTTCATGTTTCAAAGGTTGTAGTAATTCTCTAGTGACCAGACTGACTTACTACAGGTGAAAATTGAACAATAAGTCCCTTACTGTACGTACAGTACACAAATATTAATATGAAAATATTACTGTAATTCACCTATAGTGTTTTTTCATGTTTCAAAGGTTGTAGTAATTCTCTAGTGACCAGACTGACTTACTACAGGTGAAAATTGAACAATAAGTCCCTTACTGTACGTACAGTACACAAATATTAAAATGAAAATATTACTGTAATTCACTTATAGTGGTTTTTTTCATGTTTCAAAGGTTGTAGTAATTCCCTAGTGACCAGACTGACTTACTACAGGTGAAAATTTAACAATACCTCCCTTACTGTACGTACAGTACACAAATATTAATATGAAAATATTACTGTAATTCACCTATAGTGTTTTTTCATGTTTCAATGGTTGTAGTAATTCCCTAGTGAACAGACTGACTTACTACAGGTGAAATTTTGACCATACCTCCCTTACTGTACGTACAGTACACACATATTGATATGAAAATAATACTGTAATTCACCTATAGTGTTTTTTCATGTTTCAAAGGTTGTAGTAATTCCTTAGTGATCAGACTGACTCACTACATGTGCAATTTTGACCATACCTCCCTTACTGTACGTACAGTACACAAATATGAATATGAAAATATTACTGTAATTCACCTATAGTGTTTTTTCATGTTTCAAAGGTTGTAGTAATTCCCTAGTGAACAGACTGACTTACTACAGGTGAAAATGTAACAATACGTCCCTTACTGTACGTACAGTACACAAATATTGATACTAAATATTACTGTAATTCACTTAATGTTTTTTTTTTTTATATTTCAAAGGTTGTAGTAGTACCCTAGTGACCAGACTGACTTACTACAGGTGAAAATTTAACAACACATCCTTTACTGTACGTACAGTACACAAACATTGATACTAAAATATTACTGTAATTCACCTATAGTGTTTTTTCACTATATGTGAATTACAGTATTATTTTAGTATCAATATTTGTGTACTGTACGTACAGCAAATGATTTATTGTTACATTTTCACCTGTAGTAAGTCATTCTGGTCACTAGGGTACTACTACAACCATTGAAATATGAAAAAAATATTTAGGTGAATTACAGTAATATTTTAGTATCAATATTTGTGTACTTCCCCTACAGTAAAGGATATATTGTTAAAAATTCACCTGCAGTAAGTCAGTCTGGTCACTAGGGAATTACTACAACCTTTGAAATATGAAAAAAACACTATAGGTGAATTACAGTAATATTTTCATATTAATATTTGTGTACTGTATGTACAGTAAGGGACTTATTGTTACATTTTCACCTGTAGTAAGTCAGTCTGGTCACTAGGGTACTACTACAACCTTTTAAATATGAAAAAAAAACATTAAATGAATTACAGTAATATTTTAGTATCAATATTTGTGTACTGTACGTACAGTAAGGGAGGTATTGTTACATTTTCACCTGTAGTAAGTCAGTCTGGTCACTAGGGAATTACTACAACCTTTGAAACATGAAAAAACACAATAGGTGAATTACAGTAATATTTTCATATTAATATTTGTGTACTGTACGTACAGTAAGGGAGGTATGGTCAAAATTGCACATGTAGTAAGTCAGTCTGGTCACTAGGGAATTACTACAACCTTTGAAACATGAAAAAACACTATAGGTGAATTACAGTAATATTTTCATTTTAATATTTGTGTACTGTACGTACAGTAAGGGAGGTATGGTCAAAATTTCACCTGTAGTAAGTCAGTCTGGTCACTAGGGAATTACTACAACCTTTGAAACATGAAAAAACACTATAGGTGAATTACAGTAATATTTTCATATTAATATTTGTGTACTGTACGTACAGTAAGGGACATATTGTTACATTTTCACCTGTAGTAAGTCAGTCTGGTCACTAGGGAATTACTACAACCTTTGAAACATGAAAAAACACTATAGGTGAATTACAGTAATATTTTCATATTAATATTTGTGTACTGTACGTTAGGGGTGTGCATTGGCACTGCCCTCACAATTCGATTCGATTACGATTCACAAGGTAACGATTCGATTCAATTCGATTCTACGATGCATTGCGATGCATCAAAATTCTACTGCACACAAGGCAATTTTTTCATCAGTCATGATGAGGCAATACAAGCAGTCATATATTGAACAACAGATTGTATTGGCTGCTATGTGTGTATTATCACTCTCCTGTATCTTTGACATAAATGTCATTAAACAAAATAAAATTGAATGGTACAGGGTATATGGATATGGCATTTTCAAACCTGAAAAAGAAAACATAAATCACTGCTTTCTAGGGCTGTAATCTCCCAGTCGATTGTTGGTCGATACGTTCTGGCTTGACCAAAATTCTGATTGGTCGATTTTTTGCCGCGTTCATTTCATCAGTTTTCCCGCGTTCATTTTATTCGTTTTGCCGCGTTCATTTCATTCGTTTTGCGCGTTCATTTCATCAGTTTTCCCGCGTTCATTTCATTCGTTTTGCGCGTTCATTTCATCAGTTTTCCCGCGTTCATTTAATTCGTTTTGCCGCGTTCATTTCATTCGTTTTGCGCGTTCATTTCATCAGTTTTCCCGCGTTCATTTAATTCGTTTTGCGCGTTCATTTCATCAGGTGGAAAGCACTAATTGCAAATGGGGGTGTTTTCAGAGCACCCCTGTTTCACAGGTAACAGTCTGTCTTCAGAACACCCCCCTTGTTTTCACTTCTTTTGGATTAGCCCAACCCACCGGAGAAGAGAGACAGACTGAAGAAATTAGGCTAGAAGGTTTGCAAAATATTATTTATTTAATTGAGAGAGCGTTTAATTCATAGTCAGTCCTCCTCTACCATGTCAACAAAGACATCAGCAGTGTAGCAGCATTTTTTTTTTTAGAAGACGGGAAATAATTATTGGAGCCACTGTTTGTATTAGTTTTGAGCCTATGCTTTATTTTTCAGTTATGCACTTTATTTCGTTTTTGCTCTTGATCTGGTTTGTTTAATAAATTTTTTTTTTATTCAAATGGACGTGCCTTTTGTGTTTAAGAGTAAAAGCTTTATGTTAATAGTCTATTCGTGTCTCAGCCGTGAAGCTGCGCTCCTGTGTTCAGCCTCGTCTTGTTTAGTTTCCCATTAACTTCGTAGAATCCGAAATGTGCCCAGATGTCCGCTTTTCCAAGCTTTGGGTGCGTTTTTAATTACCCGTCTATCGCGGTCATCTCCCTCCGCCTCAGCCGTCTTGATTGTTGTTGTTGTTATGCGCAAGAAAGTAACTTTATTGTCCAACTCAAGGCCAGAAAATAAACAGTGACATAATCGATTATGGCACTTTGCCGCATCGATGCTGAATCGTGCATATCCCGCATTGCGATGCATCGCCGAATCGATTATTGTTGACACCACTACTGTACGTACAGTAAGGGACATATTGTTACATTTTCACCTGTAGTAAGTCAGTCTGGTCACTAGGGAATTACTACAACCTTTGAAACTTCAAAAAAACACTATAGGTGAATTACAGTAATATTTTCATATTAATATTTGTGTACTGTACGTACAGTAAGGGAGGTATGGTCAAAATTTCACCTGTAGTAAGTCAGTCTGGTCACTAGGGAATTACTACAACCTTTGAAACATAAAAAAAACACTTTAAGTGAATTACAGTAATATTTTCATATTAATATTTGTGTACTGTACGTACAGTAAGGGAGATATGGTCAAAATTTCACCTGTAGTAAGTCAGTCTGGTCACTAGAGAATTACTACAACCTTTGAAACATGAAAAAACACTTTAGGTGAATTACAGTAATATTTTCATTTTAATATTTGTGTACTGTACGTACAGTAAGGGACTTATTGTTCAATTTTCACCTGTAGTAAGTCAGTCTGGTCACTAGGGAATTACTACAACCTTTGAAACATGAAAAAACACTAAAGGTGAAATACAGTAATATTTTTATATTAATATTTGTCTACTGTACGTACAGTAAGGGAGGTATGGTCAAAATTTCACCTGTAGTAAGTCAGTCTGGTCACTAGGGAATTACTACAACCTTTGAAACATGAAAAAACAATATAGGTGAATTACAGTAATATTTTCATGTTAATATTTGTGTACTGTACGTACAATAAGGGACATATTGTTACATTTTCACCTGTAGTAAGTCAGTCTGGTCACTAGGGAATTACTACAACCTTTGAAACTTTGAAAAACACTATAGGTGAATTACAGAATATTTTCATTTTAATATTTGTGTACTGTACGTACAGTAAGGGAGGTATTGTTAAAATTTCACCTGTAGTAAGTCAGTCTGGTCACTAGGGAATTACTACAACCTTTGAAACATGAAAAAACACTATAGGTGAATTACAGTAATATTTTAATTTTAATATTTGTGTACTGTACGTACAGTAAGGGAGGTATGGTCAAAATTTCACCTGTAGTAAGTCAGTCTGGTCACTAGAGAATTACTACAACCTTTGAAACATGAAAAAACACTATAAGTGAATTACAGTAATATTTTCATGTTAATATTTGTGTACTGTACGTACAATAAGGGACATATTGTTACATTTTCACCTGTAGTAAGTCAGTCTGGTCACTAGGGAATTACTACAACCTTTGAAACTTTGAAAAACACTATAGGTGAATTACAGAATATTTTCATTTTAATATTTGTGTACTGTACGTACAGTAAGGGAGGTATTGTTAAAATTTCACCTGTAGTAAGTCAGTCTGGTCACTAGGGAATTACTACAACCTTTGAAACATGAAAAAACACTATAGGTGAATTACAGTAATATTTTAATTTTAATATTTGTGTACTGTACGTACAGTAAGGGAGGTATGGTCAAAATTTCACCTGTAGTAAGTCAGTCTGGTCACTAGAGAATTACTACAACCTTTGAAACATGAAAAAACACTATAAGTGAATTACAGTAATATTTTCATTTTAATATTTGTGTACTGTACGTACAGTAAGGGACTTATTGTTAAATTTTCACCTGTAGTAAGTCAGTCTGGTCACTAGGGAATTACTACAACCTTTGAAACTTGAAAAAACACTAAAGGTGAAATACAGTAATATTTTAATATTAATATTTGTCTACTGTACGTACAGTAAGGGAGGTATGGTCAAAATTTCACCTGTAGTAAGTCAGTCTGGTCACTAGGGAATTACTACAACCTTTGAAACATGAAAAAACACTATAGGTGAATTACAGTAATATTTTCATATTAATATTTGTGTACTGTACGTACAGTAAGGGAGGTATGGTCAAAATTTCACCTGTAGTAAGTCAGTCTGGTCACTAGAGAATTACTACAACCTTTGAAACATGAAAAAACACTATAAGTGAATTACAGTAATATATTAATTTTAATATTTGTGTACTGTACGTACAGTAAGGGAGGTATGGTCAAAATTTCACCTGTAGTAAGTCAGTCTGGTCACTAGGGAATTACTACAACCTTTGAAACATGAAAAAACACTATAGGTGAATTACAGTAATATTTTCATTTTAATATTTGTGTACTGTACGTACAGTAAGGGAGGTATTGTTAAAATTTCACCTGTAGTAAGTCAGTCTGGTCACTAGGGAATTACTACAACCTTTGAAACATGAAAAAACACTATAGGTGAATTACAGTAATATTTTAATTTTAATATTTGTGTACTGTATGTACAGTAAGGGAGGTATGGTCAAAATTTCACCTGTAGTAAGTCAGTCTGGTCACTAGAGAATTACTACAACCTTTGAAACATGAAAAAACACTATAAGTGAATTACAGTAATATTTTCATTTTAATATTTGTGTACTGTACGTACAGTAAGGGACTTATTGTTAAATTTTCACCTGTAGTAAGTCAGTCTGGTCACTAGGGAATTACTACAACCTTTGAAACTTGAAAAAACACTAAAGGTGAAATACAGTAATATTTTAATATTAATATTTGTCTACTGTACGTACAGTAAGGGAGGTATGGTCAAAATTTCACCTGTAGTAAGTCAGTCTGGTCACTAGGGAATTACTACAACCTTTGAAACATGAAAAAACACTATAGGTGAATTACAGTAATATTTTCATATTAATATTTGTGTACTGTACGTACAGTAAGGGACGTATTGTTAAATTTTCACCTGTAGTAAGTCAGTCTGGTCACTAGGGAATTACTACAACCTTTGAAACATGAAAAAACACTATAGGTGAATTACAGTAATATTTTCATATTAATATTTGTGTACTGTACGTACAGTAAGGGAGGTATGGTCAAAATTGCACATGTAGTAAGTCAGTTTGCTCACTAGGGAATTACTACAACCTTTGAAACATGAAAAAACACTATAGGTGAATTACAGTAATATTTTCATGTTAATATTTGTGTACTGTACGTACAGTAAGGGAGGTATGGTCAAAATTGCACATGTAGTAAGTCAGTCTGGTCACTAGGGAATTACTACAACCTTTGAAACATGAAAAAACACTATAGGTGAATTACAGTAATATTTTCATTTTAATATTTGTGTACTGTACGTACAGTAAGGGAGGTATTGTTAAATTTTCACCTGTAGTAAGTCAGTCTGGTCACTAGGGTACTACTACAACCTTTGAAATATGAAAAAAAACAGTAAGTGAATTACAGTAATATTTTAGTATCAATATTTGTGTACTGTACGTACAGTAAAGGATGTATTGTTAAAATTTTACCTGTAGTAAGTTAGTCTGGTCACTAGGGAATTACTACAACCTTTGAAATATAATAAAAAATATGTAGGTGATTTACAGTTATCTTTTATGATCAATATTTGTGTACTGTACGTACAGTAAGGGATGTATTGTTAAAATGTCACCTGTAGTAAGTCAGTCTGGTCATTAGAGAATTACTATAACATTTGAAACATGAAAAAACACTTTAGGTGAATTACAGTAATATTTTCATATTCATATTTGTGTACTGTACGTACAGTAAGGGAGGTATTGTTAGAATGTCACCTGTAGTAAGTCAGTCTGGTCACTAGGGAATTACTACAACATTTTAAACATGACAAAACATTTTAGGTGAATTATTTTTATATTAATATTTGTATATTGTACAGTATGGGAGGTATTGGCAAAATGTCACTGGTAAGTCGATGTTACTAATAGTATCCCACTGCAAGCTTTGGAATTTAAACATATCCTTTTTTAAGTATAAAAAGTCATTTTAACTAGTACAAATTATACGTTTTAACGCAGTTGGTGTAATTGGCAGACGTTCCCTCAAGCATTATGAGCCGTGACAGCGCGTTAAAGCACTCTCAGGTATAAATATGCAGCTATAATGCACGTAAGGTTATTTTTAACGAATTTTTCATGTCGACATACATTGATTGACTACTGTTAAAAGTAATCCTGGTATTGATATATCTGTAAGACTGCCGACTTTATAGAGCAGTGACATGGAAAAACGAATGTCTGGCGAATATCGAACCTAAAACTAACTTTACCCCGCTACTCGGGCGAGCCTCCATCTCAGGCCTCCGCCACGAAGCCGAAAAACTTCCGAGAACCGAAGCGTAATTGATACTCGAAATTAAGTAAATAAAAATATACACAAAGCAAAAGAAAACATAAAGGAAGAAAATACGAAAAAATAAACAAAAAGAAATTTAGAAACAAAGTAGAAAAAAACTAATTCGCTCTTCTCACCCGTTTGTTGCTCCCATAACCCAAAACCCCCAGCATGCAAAGCAAGAGAGAGAGAGAAGAGAGAGAGAGAGAGAGAGAGATACTCTAGGGATCTGAGTCTAGTCCATTATCTCTGATTAAATGCATCAGATGGTCATCACGATCCAGTGGGGAAACATGCGGTCACTTTCTATATGCGTGTTAAATGTGTGATCATGACCGACGTCCACTGTGTGTGTCCTGGACAGAGCGTGAGAATAAACAGATTCCCACACTAAAAACTCTCACTATATCTTTTCAAACAGAAACAGCGTTCACAATCACACAAACACTAAACTTCTGTAATGTGATATATTGCTGAGTAGAGCAAGATGTTTAATGAGAAAACAGCCCAGGACTTCTTTTAACCATTGAAAATTGATCGGATCTTAAAGGGGTGGTTGATTATGATTTCACTTTTCTAACTTTAGTTAGTGTGTAATGTTGCTGTTTGAGCATAAACAACATCTGCAAAGTTACAACGCTCAAAGTTCAAAGCAAAGGGAGATATTTGCTTTTAAATAAATTGCTTTTTAAGGACTAAACGGCTGGTAGAGACTACACGACATTCCTCCCGGGTCAGTGACATCACATCACCAACCCTAAAATGTACATAAACCCCGCCCCCTGAACACGATTTATATATTATCAAGACAGAATATGCTAATCAATGACTAGAAGCTACAGATAAGCTATAATTTCATCAACTAACCATTCAGAAATGTCCTGTTGTTTCTACATGTTGTCACTTCTTCTTGAGTCTCTCCATCTTTCTGACTCCGGTTTGAACATAAAAGGCTAAAAGTTGTTGAAAATTTCAGTGCATGTCTGTGTGAGTGCAGGCTCTTGAAGCTCCGCCCCTTGTGCCGGGAGCAGCAGCTCATTTGCATTTAAAGGAACAGACACAAAATGGTTGTGTTTTTGCTCACCCTCAAAAATGTATAATTTTAACATGCTTTATAAACATATCTGTGGGGTATTTTGAGCTAAAACGTCACATACACACTCTGGGGACATCAAATACTTATTTCACATCTTGTGAAAAGGGCATTATACCACCCCTTTAAAAAACAGGCTAACTCAGGGGGACGAGAGGTTTCTTCAGCCTTGTCCAAAAGGCCCTGGCCCAAGCGTGCCACACGAGTCCTGACAAGTGAAGCCAAAGCTTTTCGATCAACCCTTGGTGGCTCATAAAGGCCATAAACCCCAGCCTCTCTGTGTATTTGAATGGGACACAAGCCAAACTTGTAAAAAATTACACTTCAAATAATTTCCCCCAAAGATGGTTTCATTTTAAGCAGTTCTCATCATGCAGTGATGTCCCAAGTGACCATCTTATTTTTTCCAGTCTATGCCCTGGCCACAAGCTCTGGGACGCTATCGCCCCCTCAAATATGAAACGTCAATCTCGAGGGCATATTTATTTATGTAGCACATTTTATAACTTTAACATTTTATGTAAGATCAGTTCAATTCTCAATGAGAAACTATGCTTATTTACAAACTTTTATTTTGAAAAGTAAGTCAGCGACATTTGGCGGAGGTGAAAGTCTTTAGGAGTTCACACCCTGCTCTGGAGATCTGCAGTCCACAGCTATATCTAGTTAGCCTGGCTCCGCCCTCCTACGTACTTCCGCTCAATTTTTATTTTCCTTTACGTCGTCTGGGTTTGTGTTATATTCGTGAGTTTTCTCCGGTCAATTTTTTAATGGTCCAATCAGCGGACAGAGGGAGTGGCTGAGAACGATGACGTTGAGGTTGTGTGCTAGTTTGAGTCGTCATACGTCACGACCAAACGTTAGCGATTGGTTATTGCAGATCCAGAGTGGCTCTGGGCAGATCCAATAGTTTTAAACCTCAAGGAAGCCTACAAGGAAGTTAACGCTTGTCAATGGACAGAGGCCAGACTCTCTGTACAAATGAAATGTACGAAAGTCTGGTGTTGGGGAAAGTTACTTTTAAAAGTAATGCATTACAATATTGCGTTACTCCCTTAAAAAGTAACTAAGCATTACTAAGCATTACTTAGTTACTTTTTTAGAAAAGTAATCCGTTACGTTACTTTGCGTTACTTTTTTCCCAACCTGGGCTGGGCTTGTTTTTTTATAACACAAAAGTTATAGTTTTGGGCAAATGTAAAGACCCTTTCACACTAAAAGTGAAATAATAATCATAAGGGCTGAAGGAAATGTGTATAGTAGAGGAAAGCAAACAAGCAAACCTTTCTATCTATCTATAGTAATTTTTGCCTATTTAACTGAATCATCGAAGGTCAGAAGCAAGTAGATTGGTCAATAAAGTGAGATTAAATGCATTAAAATTATGTTTTATTTAACATATTTAGTTATTTGGAGGTTTGCATAGTATTCTGATTCTGCATTTCACTGATTTTATTCATTTTGAGGAACACACACACACACACACACGCCTCTGCACTTTGATTTGTCTCAACATGAGGACAGGAGAGCTATCAGTCACTAAATGGGAAAACAAAGTAACTTGCGTTACTTATTTTAAAAAGTAACTCAGATATGTTGTTGTAAATTTTAAAAGTAATGCGTTACTTTACTAGTTACTTGAAAAAGTAATCCGATTACGTAACTCAAGTTACTTGTAATGCATTTCCCCCAACACTGGGTAGGACCCAGGCTAATATCTACTTGCCGCTTGTCGTGATTTATACCCTGATGTGCACACTTATATGGGTTTATATTCAGTGGACAATGTGTGGAAGACTATTAGCTTGAGTTTTTCTCTGCCTGCATCTCTTGTCCCACTCTTATTCCCGCTGTCCTCTGGCATTCTTTGTGGGAGTCGTTCTGATTGTAGAACATGCGGATCTAATGAGATGTATAGAACTCCCCGAGGGTCAGGAACATCACAACTCCCTTTCATGACAGTGATTTCGCATTCTCCCCCTTCTTCATATCCTGTTCTCACCCCCAAACGAGAGAACGGCCTTGTAAACTGGAAATAGCTCAGATATTCCCCCCCAAAACCATCTTGTTTTTGTTGAGGAATGACGCGAGCAATGCAGTACAGGACTTTGAGTGACTCCTCATATAAACACAAGAACATTCCTTCATGAGTACCAAGAGGTTTACCAGTCTAATGTTTGGACACATTGTCATATTATCATTATTTTCCATATTTTTTACAATAATAGTTAAGACGGTAAAACTAACACAAATGGAAGTATTGGAATTATGTAGTGACCAAAAAATGCTGCTGCTTTGTCTGGATTCCAGTTCTGCGCACTCTGGACACTCATCAACAAACACACTCTTATCCTAGGATGTATCCTGGAACTTTTTAAACACGACTGAAAAAAAAAAAAAAAAAAAATTTTTTAAATATAAAATATAAAATAATGAAATGCATAAATGTGACCCTGGATGACAAAACCAGTCATATGGGTAATTTTTTGGAAGATTAGATTATACATAATCTGAAAGTTGAATAAATAAGGCTTTCCATTGATGTATACGATATGTTATGATAGGACAATATTTGGCCGAGATACAACTATTGAAAATCTGGAATCTGAGGGTGCAAAAAAATTGAAACATTGAGAAAATCACCTTTAAAGTTGTGCATTTCTGTTGGAGATTGTGCTGCATTCACACACAAAAATAAATGTTTTACATATTTATGGTAGGAAATTTACAAAATATGTTCATGATCTTTACTTAACATCCGAATGATTTTTGGCATAAAAGCACATACAATGTATTGTTGTCTATTGCCACAAAAGTGCGACTTGTGACTTGTTTTGTGATCCAGGGTCACAAATAATTAAAATAAAATAATAAAAAAAAAAAAATCACACACACATAACACTATTGAAGGAGTTTACATGTTTTATGCACACTTAATAATGTGAAAAGGAACTGACTATCCAGTCCAAATCATCCACTGAATAAAATAATTAAACAATTACATAAGATGTTAAATAATTAAGCAACAACAAACAAAATTATAAAATAAAATAAAAAATAAACTGCAACAATTTAAACATAAAAAAACAGTAAAATGAAAACAAAATCATTCTCATACAGAAGGATAAGAGAGACATGTGTAAGTGTTGTGGAATGTATATAATGTAAGCAGAAATATGAAGAGAATGTGAGAATCGTTCCATGTCAGTTTCCAGATCATAGGTGACACATTATTCACTACGCTGACATTCCAGTCTTTGCGTTTCGCTACGTCTAACTGACAGCTCATTTCATGACTCACAAAAGAGTGTCTGCACATCTGAGACATTTTATTCCAGTGGAAAAGAACTGGAAAAGTGAACACAGTAGGGCTGCAACTAAAACGGTTTGATAATCGATTGATCAAAACATTTTACATCAACTGCTTACACACAAAATCCTTGCTTGTCACAGAATTTCTGAAAACTGACACTCAAACACCAGAACCACACATCAAATATGCTAAACCATACACTAATTCTCGGCCTTCATAAAACACTTTTTGCAAACCACAACACACAATTCTCTATGTAACACACAAAAATCTAACAGGAAGTATCTTGATTTCCTTTTTCAAACACAAACTATCAAAATGCCACACTAATTCATCAGTGCCTCACACACACTTCTCACACACACAAACACAAAAGGTTAAGTTATAGGTTTTTCGGACTGAGTAATATACTGTATTCACAACCACAAATGCTTACAGTAAAAAAAAAATAGTTTGGTTTCAATCTTGCTTTCATGTTTACAATGAATTTTTCAACAAATCTCTGCCAATTACTTTCAATCTTGTAGAAAAATGTACAGAGGAGCTTGTGAAATAAGAGCTTTAGGTTTTGAATAACTGTGTGTATGATATATTCAAAAATACAATATTAGACAAAAGTGTTTGCAACGTAAGACAAATGTTTGCTTTTGAGATGGTTTTTGTGATATTTTGAATGCAGTGCTTCGTTTCGCAAGAGATGTGATGCATGTTGCGTGTGCAATTCTTGGATTTGCAGGTAAAGTTTTGAAAAAAAGAGGCAAAGTTTTCAAAACGTGTGTAAGCAGATGAAAAAAAAACGGTAACAACCAATCACAGAATGATGGAAAACCACATATAATCTGATCAGATCATTCAGACAGACATGCAGACAAGAAAGATCATTTGCATTTAATTGCATTTCAAACCACCTACATTAAAAATTTCTGACCACATTTATTTATTCCACTCTTTTTTAATACCCCTCTCCCCTAAAGATCAAACCTGATTTCATTACAAAAGAACGCTATATCACTTGAAAGTCTGCCATCTAAAGCAGAACATTGGCAAACAACTAATCAAATGAATTCCACAGCATTCCCACATGATTAAACCTGCCTTCACAAGGTGCAGATTAATGACTTTGCATAACAAGGAATATTTTCCGATCCACATGTGCACTCAACAAGACGCGGCCCATCTAAAAACAGTGCGGACTTACACAGACCCCATGCAATGGCAAATCCAGGAAGGGCGTCTCTGTTCTGGTTCCACATCATATATTCCCCAAGCCGCAGGTCTTTAAAGAAACACGCTGCTAAATGGTCTGTAAAACCGAACACTAGAACAACAAAAACGTTTCTTTGAATGTGGTTTCCACAGGTATTACTGGAGTCAAGCTTATTCAATGCATCATGTGTTATGAGAAGAAAATATAATGAACCCCTAATTTGACTCAAAATTACTCACACTTACTGAAGCACATAGTACGTTATTCAGCAGCTGCAAAAGTTTCCAACCCCATTGTTCAGTGGGTGGAAAATTAACCAGCTGGTTAACTGTGTTCTGTGTGTGTGTGTGTGTGTGTGTGTACTTTGGTAGTTTGTTTCCTGAGGTCTGTGCCAGTGGAAGTATTGCTATTGAACACCTGCGGGCCAAATGTCAGTGTAATAAAACTTTAAAGTTACATTCTGAAGCCATTCTGAATTAATCCATCGACATATTAAACATGTTGTTTGTGGATTTTAAATTCATCCCAGATTTAGAATACCACAAAAAAGTACTCAATGTCCACTTGCGTGTAAACTTGTAGTTAAACTTACATTGCCCATATTTCTGACAGATGTTCAGACTGTGAGTTTCTAAATTTAGTTTGGGAGTATGGTAATTATTTTTTTTAAATAAACAGCAGGAAAAATGAGATAGGCTAAACTAAGTATTCTAGGAAATTAAGCAAAATATATACATTTTTTTTTATTAAAGTAAAATTCTCATAAACTGGTTCATAGGGTTCATGACTCAATTTAAAAAAGGCTTTGTGCCAAAAAGGTTTTATATAAGGATAAATGCATTATACTTTCATATTAAATAGGTCATTTAATTTCTTTCAAGTTATAAAGTATGTTTTCAAACTGTTTCATTCATAAAATGTCATTAAAATGAAATGTAAATTAAAAGAAAATTAATGAACTAAAACATTAAATCCATAAAATGACCCCATGATGGGTTCTATATTTGAATCACCTGACATGCCCTTGTTCCACATATAACCTTTTCTTCTAAGAGTGTAGTTAAAGAGTTAGTATAGTTACAGTATTAATTCACATATTTCTGACAAATATTGCAGCTGAAACAGTCAGACTGTGAATAAAATGAAGAAATTGAGAAAGACTCTGAATGAATAACATGAGACATGCGAAACGAAGAATTCTGGGAAATGAAGCAAACGTTGATTAAAGCAAAACTTGTGCAGATTAAAGTGCAAATTCCAGTCTGAAGAATAAATACCAATTTGGGTTATGAAAAATATGTTTAGTTCTGAATCTAATATCTTGGTTGAGATCCCGGGAGGGTTAGTTTACTCTTAAGAACAATGTGTCTTCCTGCCACGGGACGTGTTAGAGCCAGCTTCAGATGTTTAGCAAACAACACAGTCATCATATGATGCTTATTAAACATATCTGTGTGCCAGACAGGTTTTATTATGTGAGAAGAAGGGATTACATTTCTTTCCTTATCCAGTCTTTAGGCATTCCCTCAAAAAGTTTTCTCTTCTATATACTGATCTTAGACACTAAACCTGGTCCAGAATCACCACATTTGATTGGTAAAACAACTTATGCTGAATATGGACTTATAATTCTCATCTGTGGTGTGAATTACAATTCAACAGGCCTTTGACCTTAAAACGAATGATTTCATGCTTCAACAACCACACAAGATTCAAAGCAATCATCATTATGCAATATGTATAGCAACATTTAATCAAAAACAGCCACTTAGTCAACATAGCAACAGCATAGCAACGCCCTGGCAACCACTCAGATTACTTTAGCCATGGCATAGCAACATGATAACAACCAAACATCCATCCACCATCTCAATTTTAGGTTGTTATCTAAAACTAAACTATAAAAATTAGATTAAAGTTAACACAACTTAAATGAAAATTAGATATATTGCTTTGGCAACTAACTGAAATAAAATAAGTTTAAACTAAAAAAGAAAAAAAGAAGACTAAATTACTAAAACTTAAACTAAAACATAAAAAAAACGAATTCAAAATATTAATGAATACTATAATATATAACAAATAACTCTGTGTACAGCTACCTCCCAATACCTTAGCAACACCCTGGCAACCACTCAGAACACCCTAGAATCGTGGCAGTGAGTTTTGGATGGGCAAGTACTGCTCACATTAAAATCCAGTTGTTACTACACTGTGGTGAAATCAGATTGTTCAAACACTTTCATGAAAAATAAACAAACAAATTCACAGAGCTATTCTGATTTTTTTTTAGAAGAAGATAGTATATGAATGTATAATTTAGGAAATATTACAAAATTTAAATCAAGCCAACCTAACATTTTACGTTCAGTAAATACATTTAACAATAACAAAATTAATAACTAAAGGGGTCATGACATGGATTTTTTTAAATAATTGTCATATGTTCCTTGAGGTTCACATAATATAAATTAAGTTGTTTTTTTTTGCGCACACATAATCAAATATTTATGTGGAAAAACAATAATTTCCTACCTTCATTTACCCTCTGTCTGAAATGATCAGTTTTTAAGGGGCGGCTCCTTTAAGGCTTGTCAGTAAACAGCCACTGTTATGATTGGCTAATGTCACTGCATAGATGACAGTATCAATGTCCACTCGCTAATGAATGTGAGTAAGTGGTTTGAAAACATTATCCGCATAAAACCATAATTTACAGAAAAGGCCCGTGTGACGTCATTGATCCCACAATAGGTGTGTTGAGGCGGACCAATCGGTGTATGACTTCAAAATAGCGAGAGCAGATGGCTCTGCTTTTTTTATAATGAGAAGGACGTTTTAAAGGGATAGTTCACTTTAAAATTAAAATTCTGTCATCATTTACTCACCCTCAAGTTGTTTCAAACCTGAATTAATTTATTTCTTCTGCTGAACACAAAGAAAGATATTTTGAAGAATGTCAGTAACCAAACAGTAGTCTGTACCCATTGACTTCCATAGTATTTTTTTTTCCTACTATGGAAGTCAATGGGTACAGACTACTGTTTGGTTACTGACATTCTTCAAAATATCTTTCTTTGTGTTTAGCAGAAGAAATAAATTAATTCAGGTTTGAAACAACTTGAGGGTGAGTAAATGATGACAGAATTTTAATTTTAAAGTGAACTATCCCTTTAAGCTATGAAACCTGCAGGATGTTTTAATGGTTCAAAGATCTCGTATATGTCAAAAGACCAAGGCAAATTTGATGTCTCATGTCACGACCCATTTAAAAGTGGTCTCATTTTTTCTAGTGCAGTGTGTCTGTAAGCCTAGTGTTCTTCTCTGGCATGTGTCCAGCTATTGTCTCTCTGCCCTGTACCACCCTGTGGGAATGCCACTGTGGTCAGGGCCATGGTTGGGAAGAATTTCATGGTTTCCAAAAGGGCAAACAAAGGCATTTTTCTTCCTAAAAATGGCACATTCCTCTCTTCAGGCTGAGAAAAACCAGACCGAGTTCTTAGAAGACCAACATTTCTGCCATTTACTCACGGAGAAAGATTACGCACAGCATTCCAGTTTTTGGGCCAACTAAAAATATTATGTGGTCACAGCCCCCCCCCGCCTCCTCATACACCCGTCCGATCAGACCTCATAACGACGTGTTTGCTGGATGCGAGTGGAAATATACAGTTTGGTGCCAAATTCGCTGTAAGTCTGGAAGTTGCTGGTGACATCATACACTTAGATGGTGGAAAAACCGATGTGTGGACACCACCGGTGGCTTGCGGATAGAGAGCGAATGCCGAAGTTAGTCTTAATTACTCTTTTACAAGCCATATTTACCTCGCTCTATAAACAAGCATCATACTGGCGCCTTCCCACAATGCCATGTTCCGTCCATCCATGCCGTTACAATGAAACTAAATGAGGCGGCTTTTAAAAAGAGAGGTCAAAGTTCGTGTAGCAGTATAAGGTCAGATACCTATTCTACACAAGCAAACACATGTTGATGATTGTAAGCATGTGGTCTAATAGTACATACTTAATGTGTGACTCTTTTGGTAATGTACCTCTGTACTCAAAGGGGTGATAGATTAACGTCTAAAAAACTGCGCCAAAATGTTATGCACTTGATTGTGCAGCCAATTAGAAGTTATAGAACATTTCTTTAGCAAGAATTGTCTTATTAAAATATATTAATGTCTATTTCATTTGATTTCACATTACACTTTTATCTGTCTGGGATTGTAAAAGAAAAAGGTGCATACAGTCAATGTGAAATTAAAATTGACCCAATTTCCTTGGGTGTGGTTTGCTACATTAAACTAATGTAATTAAAATTACATTAAAATACTGTATTGCAATAACAACATAGTTGTCTGGGATTTTTCTTCATGGGCTTGTACATATAATAGCATACAGTATATCTACAATTAATGTCATTGTCAAACGAACAGTATCATACAAATACTATTTTAGTTTTTGTTAATATTTTGAGTTAGATTTTTTACATGTTCTTTTTTCACTTTAGTGGTGTGTTTTTAGCTTACGCATGCCTTAAAGTTGGGCTTAAGAAATCACAACCTTCAAAAAGACTTCATAAGGACCTATAATAATGTATAGTAGAGTCCATTCACTGAGTTCTTGGGTAGTTCTCATTCATCTGCACGACAGTGTGATTCATTTATTAACGCCCAAAAGGGAGATATACTTTGAGATATATAAATCCTGCCAGTGGTGGAAAGCGCTCTTCTATTCACCAGAGACTAACAGCAAACTCAGGCTCCATCTATCTTACTCAGCAACAGTGTGTCCACAAAACTTCAGCCCTTAAATTTATGTGCACCAGGATTCAGAACGAGCGCCACAATTCCCACTCATTCAACTCCAGTGTCTACAATCTGGGAAGTATTTCTCTCTCAGAGGAATCTCTATTGTTTTAAAGCAACTTTATGGATTCATGATGTTAATGTTTAAAAAAAACTTTATTCCTATCTTGGCACATTTAGCATTTTAGGTATAGGAGAGTTTTTTCCTCAGAAGTACTATACCTTGGTACATTCATTTGGAAATTATCATCTAGTATCATGTTGTACATAAATACATATGGCATCACCACAGTGCTTTTTGTAAGTACTGAAAAGGAAATCTGGGAAGGAGAAAAGACACTAGGGAACAGAGAAGTGTGGGCAAATTTCATCTTAATACTGGTGAGAAACAGAGGGATATACAGTACACTGTGTGTGTGTGTGTGTGTGTGTGTGTGTGTGTGTGTGTGTGTGTGTGTGTGTGTGTGAGAAAACTGCCTGCGTTCTGGACAAAAATAACTCACTTTTCATGCGGCCTTTGTCGCCGAGCCCCTGGGGTGCCACACACACACACACACACACACACACACACACACACACACACACACACACACACACACACACACACACACACACACACACACACACACACACACACACACACACACACACACACACACACACACACACACACACACACAACTGTCATTGTTTTATAGAAAATGTAAACTACTACTTTGAGTCTGTTCCAAAATTACTGTACCACAGCTGAACTGAACAGCAGGACAACAGCGACAACTGCTCTCTCTCTCTCTCTCTCTCTCTCTCTCTCTCTCTCTCTCTCTCTCTCTCTCTCTCTCTCTCTCTAATAACTATTAAAACAAATCATTAATCAAATTAATACTTATTTTAATGAATTAATAATAATAATAATTAAAAAGTATATTATATACTAATACTATACACACACACACACAGTAACACAAATTGAATTTATTATTTATAAATTAATAAAATATAAACACACACACACAGGTTCCTGGGACTAATTAATCCATAATACACCAATCACATTTCAGTTTCCATTGAAACTGATAGGTCGGGAAACAACAGAAAGAGTTCCTGAACAAGACGTTATCATACAGCTTTTAAAACTGAATAATTCTTTTTTTTTTTTTTTTTTTACTATATAGTCTCTACAGTAATTAGTTGACATCTTACCGTGGTATTGAAGTGTCCAGCTGATCTGTCCCTGTCCACAGCCTGTAAAGTCTGTCTGTGAGACACAGTGGTGTTACTGCAGTTTTTCCCATGAAACATCACACACACACACGACAGAGAGCTGATCCTCCCACTGGGCGAGACATTTGCACTCTGAGCCCTCCCACATCTGACACACACCACGACATTAAACCTTCAACAGCTTTAAGTTGATTCTCCAGCCTGTCTAACATGGCAACATGGAATGTCCTTCTGAAATGTTATAACTTTAGGGAAAAACTCCCACACACTCGCCACTTAGACATTTTGCTCAGGGACAGCATAACAGTTTGTTAATGAGTTAACAAAAGTTGAGTTGAACATTTACAAAAATTTAATTAATGTATTAAAAACAAATAGTGTTGCCTCTTAATTCATTATCTACTGCTGTTCTTTCCTTTTATATTCAGATTAGTTCCACTTATGCGTTTCAATTTGTCGAATTCAACGGACAGCGACATCTAGAGGTAACACACACGTGCGCGCGCGCCGCACACACACGCACGGGCGCACACACGCACACACGACTCAGACCAGGGCTCAAATGAATATAGCTTTAATTTATCAGCGTGCTCTGAGACAAAATATACCATAAGTAAACAAATATCCTTTTCTTGATATTTTACAAGTAATAATCTTTATAATTCAATCACAAAATTAATATCTTATTCTTTTACACTTTATTAGAAAAAAATAATAACACACACACTCATTCTACAATCACATTCAGCAGTGAGTTTCTTGTACACACATTTACATAGACACACACAGCCCACATTATATCAATTCAAGAAAGGGGAATTTTTGAATACGACTAAAACAATGAATCATCTAAGAAAAGGAAAAAAGGGTTATTTTGGACCCTGGGACTTGTCATATGAAAACATAATACCTTTATCTCATATTCAACAAACTTGAGCATTATTATTCTGTGTTCCACACGTATATCAGAACTGTGGAAAAACCGTTTAATGGGAAAACACACTCTTCCTGTTAGTCTGGGCTGATGCTTAAAAAAAAGTCTCTGTCTGTGATTCATTTTGCTGTAAGTTCACAGAAACATGATGACGTTCAAAAGCGTCTTTAGCCTTTTCTCCCTTTATTTTCCCTTTGTGTCGGTCAGGAGTAAATAACAGCGACAGCCAACACAATCACAGGACTGGCCAATATTAACAACTGCAATCTTAAAGACGGGGGTGGTCTGGGAATTTTGCTACAAAAAGATCTGTTTCATGGGTGAATCTAACATGTCCCGGTCATATTTCACCCCGAAATCAAAAGAATGAAATAGGAAAGATATTGCTTAAAGAAAATTAAGCCTATTTCTAATTTAGTCGTTACATTGTGACAATATTTTGATGAAAATTAAGCACAATTTTAACCAAATTCTTAATACTGTAAAAAACAAACAAACTGTATTCTCATTAAAAATGTGAACAATATATTATTTTGAATGGTAAAGAACTCATACATCACATATTTATCGTACAACATTTACACTGATTTAAATAATACAGTATTTATCACAATACAAATACTGCATTAAAGTAATGAAAAACTGAGAATTACAAAAAAGTTACCTTTCAGCAATTATGAGAATTTGGGTAAAATGTTTTTCGTTAAAAACAATGTAAACATTTTAATGCAGCTAAAAACGGGCTAAATTTTACAGAAGCAATTTTCTCATTTTGATTTTCTGGTGAAATGTCACTTGAACATGTTTGAGATTCACACTCAAACCACTGAAAAGTGGAATGTGCCTCGAAACGCAGTGAGCGCCATACCTAGACAGCACTTTTAGCCACCTTAAACACATAAGGATATATAAAAAAGGATAGGTTGCTCACTAGTTTTGAGTCTAGATTTGCTCAGTGTAACACCGTTTCATAGTGCCTCATTCTGTTGGCTAAACTACAGTTTTCCATTTCCCTCTATTACAACAGCTGATGTTGTGTTTGCACACAATCTCTCTCTCTCTCTCTCTCTCTCTCTCTCTCTCTCTCTCTCTCTCTCTCTCTCTCTCTCTCTCTCTCTCTCTCTCACACACACATACACACAAACACATCGAAATATCATAAAAAGCAGCAATGTAGTCTCTCCTGTATGAGTGTCCTGTTGTGTCTCTCAGGTCCTGGAACTGCAGGTATAACTAGAGAAACGCTCCAGTAATCTCACGTGTACCTTAGCGCATGTTCAGCGCACTAGTGTGAAGGCCCTGTGTTCTCAGAGGTCCGTGTGTCCTGGGTTAAACCAGGCTCCTGGGTGTACCGTTGAGCGCTGCTGATTTGAGCCGGGACAGGCCGTTACCGCTGCTGCTGGGGGGGCTGGACTGCACCGCCACTCCCGTCCTCTGGGTGGAGCTGCTCACCTCGAATACCTCGTGGATGGCCTTTCGAAAGCAGTGGAAGTTGTAGTCTATCAAACCTGTGGAAAATAGAGACATGAGATGAGATGTTCGGAATCGCATATTAACACACTACAGAATTTAATATGCAGAGACATCTTTAAGTAAGAAACAATACGGAGCCCATAAAGCGAGAAATATATTTCATTACCTTTTGCTCGCAAAACTTTTTTGTTCCCCAAGAAACTTTCTATTCGCTTGCAAATTCCCCCAAGAAACTTTACGTTTACTCGCAAAACATTTCTGTTCGCTCACAAAACATCTGCGTTCCACAGAGAAAACTTTTGCGTTCCCCCAAGAAACGTTACGTTTACTCTAAAAACATTTGCGCTCCTCTGAGAAACGTTGCTTTCGCTTGCAAAACTTTTTGTTCCCCAAGAAACGTTACGTTTACTCGCAAAACATTTGCGTTTCTCTGAGGAACTTTGCTTTCATTTGCAAAATTTTTGCGTACCCCAAGAAACTTTACGTTCGTTTGCAAAACTTTTGCGTTTCCGTGAGAAAAATGTTGCGTTACCCCAAGAAACTTTACGTTTACTCGCAAAACATTTGCGTTCCTGTGAGAAACTTTGCTTTTGCTTGCAAAACTTTTCAGTTCCCCAAAAGACTTTACATTTAATCACAAAACTGAATCGTTTCCCCAAAAAAATTCCTGTTCGCTCGCAAAACATCTGCTTTCCCCTGAGAAACCTTGTGTTCCCCCAATAAACTTTACGTTCCTCTGAAAAAAATTGCTTTCGCTCACAAAACGTTTGCGTTCCCCCAAGAAATATTCTGTTCACTCGCAAAACATTTGAGAAATGCAAAACATTTGAGAAATGCAAAACATTTGAGAAATGCAAAACATTTGCGTTACTGCAGAAAATGTTGCATCCCCCCCAATAAATTTTACTCGCAAAAAACTCAAATCGCAAAGTTTCTTGAAGGAACGAAAACATTTTACGAGCGAGCATCATCCAGTGCCTGCTTTATTTAGTGTGTGGAAGGAAAGTCAAATCAATCAAATAAACGACCCGCAGTCTAAATGACACTGTAACTTCAGTCATGTTGAAGTCGAAGTCATGCTGATGCTCTAGATTGAGCGCTCGTGCCTGTACCTTTCCTCTCGAAGCTCTCCTCTCTCAGGATGCAGACCAGAGCCAGGAACTTGGTGACCTCCTTCAGGTAAAGCACTGTGGTGTTGTTCAACTTTATGATGGCCAGAGACTCTTTATCATAAGCGTTACCGTTGCCGTCGTCTTTTAGACTATACATTCAACAAATGGACAAAACAAAAGGATACCATATATTACAATCATCTTATACAAGTTTGAAATAATAATATATATTTTAAAATAGTATATACAACTTTTTTTTCAGCAAGGATGCATTAAATTGAACAAAAGTGACAGTAAAGACATTTATAATGTTACAAAAGATTTGAATTTCAAATAAATGCTGTTCTTTTGAACTTTATATCCATCAACGAATCCTGAAAAAGATGTATCACGGTTTCTACAATAAATATATTCAAATAGAAAACAACAATATTTCACAATATTACAGTTTTTACTGCATTTTTTATTTAATAAACGCAGCATTAGTGAGCATAAAAGACTTCGGTAACACTTTACAATAAGGTTCATTAGTTAACATTAGTTGACTACCTTGTTTAAACATGAACTAAGAATGAACAACAATTCTACAGCATTTATTAATCTTAGTAGGGCTGTAAACGATTAATCGCGATTAATAGAATCCAAAATAAAAGTGTGTGTTTTCATAATATATGCGTGTGTATTGTGTATAATTATTTTGTGTATATAAATACACACACATGCATGTATACATTTAAGAAAAATGTGTTATTTATATATAAAATAGTTCTATTTATATATAATATAAAAATATATATGCAGTATATAAATGCAAATATTTCTCAAATATATACATGCATGTGTGTGTATTTATATACACAAAATAATTATACACAATACACACACATATATTATGAAAACACACACTTTTATTTTGGATTCGATTAATCGCGATTAATCGTTTACAGCCCTAAATCTTAGATAATATTAATTTCAACATTTACTAATACATTACTAAAATCAAAGGTTGTATTTGCTAACATTAGTTAACCCACTGTGAACTAACATGAACAAACAATGAACAGTTGGATTTTAATTAGCTAATATTATATTAACAAAGATTAATAAATACTGTAACATATGTATTGCTCATTGTTAGTAAATGTTAGTTAATACATTAACTAATGAACCTTATTGTAAACTGTTACCACGACTTTAATTTCTAAAAACATTAAAAACATCATACCGACCCCAAACTTTTGAATGCTAGTGTAAATAGAGCATTGCAGTGTAGTAAAGCTCAAGATCTTCAGGATGGACATAATCATCCGTTTTATGCTGTGTAACGTTGGCAGATTCTCACCCATAAATACACGAGACGTCGATGACGACATCGATCATGTCACAGCAGAGCTCGTACGACTGCATGTCCACCGGAGAACTGTCCGTGGCGATGTAGATCTTACTGACCACGTCGAACAGGAACGCTTTCTCAATCCCAGAATTCTGAGAGGGAACAACGCAAATATACACTTATCAGTTCTGTTATCTGTCTCTTATGTGCATCGATAAACACCAATAAAAGCATTTAGAGCAGAGACATTTGATCTAGAACGAGCTAAATCGGACATTAATGGATGCTGGAAGCATTCAAGAAGCAATCATTATGAGCAAAGCAGCAGTGTACATACAGAAATGAATATGTTGAGGAGGTTTTCCAGCGTTGGCAGTTGAGGGATGAGCTTCTGGACCACTTTACTGAAGGCCTCAAATATGGAGTGATCATAGATGCTGGTGAGATAGAAACTGAAACCAAACAAAGAGAAATATTGCTTATTAACATAACATATTCATTCATAATGCAAAAATTACCTTCAGAATGTCAGGAAATGAGCTTCAAAAGGAGATGATTTTAAACAATTTGCCTAATAAATTATGGTTTTGAAAACAACATAACAGTATAAAGATGGACATAAAGTGACGTGACACTTCCAATAAAGATTGTATCAATTACACCGTTACACCAGTAGGTGGCGACAAGAGACTGATAAACAAAATGTATTTGTCATTGAATCATTCCTTCAAGAGAGTCGTTCAAAAATGCTGATTCATCCAGTAATGAAGCAACTGAAGTCTTTATGAGCGAGTCATTGAATCTAAGTAAAAAACATTTTTCTCAAATAAATTCAATATTTTCAAATAGACTGCAGCAATTATCATTTTGTCAGAAACTCTAGAAAATTACATGTTATTGTTTAGTTGCCGGTTCAGAATTGTGGGAGAATCATGATCTCTATAAAAAAAAAAAAAAAAAAAAAATGTGATTCTCAATTTATCCAGATTCATGCTATTATCGTGTTATTTGAGTATTCATTTGTACACTATTACAGTATCAAAACGGTTCTCAAGTTTTTTTCATCTAAAATGTATATTTTATTTTAGATTTATTTTAATCCACAAAAACACATTTTAAGGGTTGCACTTAATTTGAAGGTGCCTTTGTTACGCTGTAATTATGCATTTAAGTACTAAGTATTATTAAGTAACACTATAGGATTAGGATCAGAGTTTGGTTTAGTTGCATGTAATTATGCATAATTTATAGTTATTACTATAATAACTACATGTGACATATGTATCAATGACACTGTAAAATAAAGTGTTACGATTTTAAGTTTTATTTAACAATAACAACACTGTTAATTACACAATCTCTGATGCATTATTTGATAGAATATCTCGGTAGCCTATCAAACACTCGGCATCTGTCATTAGACTGTATCGGTACATCAGGACAACCAACCTGAGGTGAAGCTTTTCCAGACTGGCGTCAGCTAGATCATCATTAGCTCTCTGATGAATGTCTCTCTGCGTCTCTATCTTATGATCGTCTGATAAACCGTCCACCTTATGTATAAACACCTCAAAATTGATCTCCGGGTTCACCCTGAATGCCCGCGACACTGTCAGATGTAGCCGCCCTAATGCTTCTACATAGTCATCCTACAGAGAGAGAGAGAGAGAAACACATCCATACATAATGTTAATAACAGCCAGGAATGGAACAAGGACAAATTAAAGTAAGCAATTTGAATGACAACCGCTCTTCAGAATCACTCTCATATTTTCCCGCCGTCGGTTTACCTGAGCATCAATGACAAAAATCAATGCGCCGGTGCCCCTGAAAATCATCTCGTAATCGAAGGTGGGGTCGAAAAAGTCCACCTGCCCTGGAAAGTCCCATATGTGAAAGTTCACGAAGGAGCTGCCGGAGATGTCGTCCTTGTAGATCTTGTTGGTGCTCTCCAGGAAGAGCGTCTCATTGGGAGACATCTTATGAAACACCACCTGAGATTCAAAACATGAACATATGGACATATAGATTACAAAACAAATCTGATTCTGATATAGTCAATACTTCACACAGTAATAAAACCATCTTACATAGGCCTATACACAAATGACAAAAATATTCTTTCATCCTAACACATAAAATGCGTTCCAGAGGCAAGAGATTTTAAGCAGCAAATATTATTTTGCAACTACAGGTTTACATACAACATTTGCAAAGCATCTCACTTGGTTATGTGAGGAGAACTAGCAGTTGTTCCATTCGAAATAAAAAAAACAAAGCATTTTTTTTTCTTTTGCAATAACATGCACTGATAAATTATGCATGATATGATCATATAAATTTATTAAGAAAGTAAACATTCACTTTAATTTCATGTTGACTTCAGTCAACAAATGTTCAATAAAAGCCCCATTCATCTGACCTGGAATAAAAATATAAAGGGGAAAAAATAATATTATGACAAGCGCTTGTATCATTACAGAACGGTTTGTTTTCATTACACATGAAAAATATAACAATAATAATATAGTAATACATAAATACATGATATAGGCTATAACAATTATAACGTATACATATAAATCTAATACTACAAATGAGAGTCTGATCAGAATGTCACATCTGTATTTTACAAAATAGGGGTAACCATGGTACTTTTGGTAATGTTATGATTTTGTGCACTACTATAATGTTACACTTACAAAAAGTACTAAACGTAATAACATAATATAAAACATACCGACCTTACAAGCAAGTAACGTTACTGTGAGGGTACAAGAGTACAGTGATGATTATGGTAATAATGATACTTTGAAATATACCGTTGTACTTCCAAGAATACCATAGTACTTTTAGAAATAAGGCACTATGAACATGTAAGTTACCATGGTATTCTCGAAAGCACTACGGTACACATCGAAGTACAAAAGTAACGTTACTATCATCTGATAGCACGATTGTACCATGGGACTGCCACAGTACGTTTTTGCAAGAAATTATATATCTTTTTATACTGTAATGTACTTCAAAGAACACCATGGTGTTATCATCGTGTCCAAAACCAGGGCATTACCATAGTACTTTTTTAGTTAGTGCAGTGCTGTATCCATGGGATCTGACCTTCTGGATGGAGGATTTCCCGCTTCTCCTCAGTCCCATCAGCAGGATTCTGGGTTTATTGTCTGCAGAAGGAGAGTTTTCCATGTTCTCCTGCATCATGTCCATGTTTTCCACGCCGTAGCCGAAATCTTTGGGGAAAGAGTCCACCAGGCTTCCGGCTAGCTGCTCCTCGTACTCCATCGACATGATTATAAATCTATATTTTAAGCTTTGAATCCCTTTGATCTGTCTATGATGACTTTGTAGGATCTGTTTGAGTAATTGAGGTGGTATCGGTGTGGATTAAATGTTTAGTTTGGATACAGATGAGGAGGTTTCATAGTGGGAAGCGGTTAGCTTGCTGCATGAACACAAACAAACGGGAAGCTGATCATATGACAGGCGCAGAGTAGGAACGCCTGCAGGCGAGCGGAAAGGTCTGACGCGTGAGCAGCCTCTGAGTGGAGCGGTCTCTCAGATGATCTCTCGTTCACAATCACAGTTTGGAAACATTTTCTGAATATATTATTACATGTTTGAAATACGATTAACATGTGCTATTCACAAGTTCAGTAATGTTTTCTTTCTTAAACTTTTAATTCCGTCATTTATTTGTTTGTAATGTAGAACAGGCACTGGAACATATATTATATTATATTATATTATATTATATTATATTATATTATATTATATTATATTATATTATATTATATTATATTATATTATATTATATTATATTATATTATTAGTAATGCATGTTGGAGCTCATCCAACAGGGGGCGCTTATAGACACGAGTATGAGTCACACGCCTCTCACAGACAGACAGTAGCAGAAGAAGCAGGAGCAGTGTTGACAGGAAGAGCGTTTGTGAGTAAAAACAAGCGTTTACACACACATTTTAAACGCATATAATTATTCTGTCAGCATTATTTTTTAGAATAAATCTTACACTTTATGTTGTGGGGTTTATAGCCTACTTTATTGCGCTGTTGTCACATTGATATCTGCTTTTGAATTTGAAGGTATTTCATTCAAACACGCCTTTGAAAACAGACCAAAATAAACAAATATGTTGCACACATATATCATTTTGAATGAATAAACAGCTATGATTGTTTCATGAAACAAATTTAATTAAAATAGGAACTCGATAAGGTTTCATTCAATGGTGAAACATTTGGCTGTTTGTTGTGCTGGTTTGTTTACAATGCTGCATGTTATAATGCATTCATGTTTTATTCAATTTATGTTTATGAATGTGTAACATATTACATATTTTGAGAATATTTCATGCATATATCTGTGCTATTTACAAGATTAGGCTACTAAACGTATTTCAGTAGTCCTTGTGTCAAGTGTTTTAAAATAAAGATTACACAGTAATTTTGTCAAATGTGAACCTTGAGGTAATTCGTAAAAGTTAATTTCAAGTGAAGAAAATGGATAAATAATTAGAGTTTGTGAAATATCAATAATTTCAGTAAGCCGTTATGCTCATCTTCCTGCTTTGGTAACTTTTGCAGATGTGGTTTTTATTGGAGAGTTTTCAGTTAAATTAAATTATTACTATTATTAATATACATATAGGTGTATATATATATATATATATATATATATATATATATATATATATATACATAGATATAGTGCCGTTCAAAAGTTTAGAATCAGTAAGTTTTAAAAATGTTTTTAAAAGAGGTCTTTTATGCTTATCAATATTGCATTTATTTGATTAAATGTCTTTACTGGCACTTTTGATCAATTTAATGCATCCTTGCTGAATAAAAGTATTAATTTAAAAAAAAAAAAAAAAAAGACCCCAAACATTTGAACGGCAGTGTATAATGCTACAACATTTTCTAATTCTGATAAATGTTGTTCTTTTGAACTTTCTATTCATCAAATAATCAAAATTTTTTTTTTACACAACTGTTTTCAACATTGCTAATAATAATATAAATGTTTCTTGAGCAGCAAATCCTCATATTAGAATGATTTCTGAAGGATCATGTGACACTGAAGACTGGAGTAATAATGTGAAAATTCAGTTTTGTATCACATGACTAAATTACATTTTACAATACATTCAAACAGAAAACAGTAATCTCTTTAATTGTAATAATATTTCAATATTTTTTTATATATAGCCTAGACCTGCAGTAGATCTTTTAGATCCCTTTTAATACTTGCCATAGTAAAATAACACATGGTTTTGTGTATTTTCCTCCTCTAGATTTCCTGTATGCAGACATGAGTGTCCCAGACTACATGCAGTGTGCTGAGGACCATCAGACGGTCCTGGTGGTGGTCCAGCCCGTGGGGATCGTCCCAGAGGACCAGTTCTTCCGCATCTACAAACGCATCGTCAGCGTGAGTCAGGTCAGCATACGGGACTCCCAGCGCGTCCTGTTCATCCGATACCGGCACCATTACCCCCCTGAGAACAACGACTGGGGCGACTTTCAGACTCACCGCAAAGTGGTGGGTCTCATCTCGGTCACCAGCTGCACCGCGGCCAAAGAGTGGCCCCAGACGTCAGACCGCTTCCACGGGCAGAAGGAGGTGTTCGGCTCCACGCTGTACGACTCGCGGCTGCTGGTGTTCGGCCTGCAGGGGGAGCTGGCGGAGCAGCAGCGCACAGATGTGGCCTTCTACCCCAGCTATGACGACTGTCCCGATGTGGAGAAGAGGGTGGAGGATTTCGTCGAGTCCATATTTATCGTCCTGGAGTCGAAAAGGCTGGACAGGGCAACCGATAAATCTGGCGATAAGATAACACTGCTGTGTGTGCCGTTCGAGAAGAAGGACTTTGTGGGGCTGGACACAGACAGCAGGTGAGTTTGGGTTCTGGGGATGTTCATTCAATTGATAAACTACTGAGAAATTCAGTTCAAATGATAAACTACTGAGAAATTAAACTTGTTTTTATTGGTGACCAGCATAATATTCAACCCATATTGGTTTTTCAGTAGTCGATGCTTATGTCTAGAGAAGGGTGGCTGGTGAAACTTCAATTACCATTTATTTATGATCCTGCTAATGCAAGCATCATTATTAGGGATGGACAATATAAAATAATCATATCAGTTATCAGCTAATATTAAAGCTGTTTTTATTATTTTTTTTTATTTAGGGGACCTTCACCATCATCTAATACTAATCTTAATCTTACACACTAATAATTTAATATCACGATTTAATGTAACTTTTGCAAATATCCTAATCTATATATATATATATATATATATATATATATATATATATATATATATATATACAGTGCTATGCATAAGTTTAGACACCCATGCTAAAGTTGACTAAAAAGAGGAATAAAAAATCATCTTTTGGAAATTGAACTTAATGCCTTAATTTAAAAAAATAGGAAAAATCCAACCTTTAAGGACACCAATTTTCGTTGTGAATGAATAATGTATCGTAAATAAATAAATGTTCTTCCTTAAAATACAGGGTGCATAAGTTTGGACACCCCTATGTTAAACTCCCATAGAGGCAGGCAGATTTTTATTTTTAAAGGCCAGTTACTTCATGGATCCAGGATACTCTGCATCCTGATAAAGTTCCCCTGGCCTTTGGAATTAAAATAGCCCCACATCATCACATACCCTTCACCATACCTAGAGATTGGCATGGTTTTATTTCAGTTAGCCTAACAGCTGGTTTGATTTGCATTGAGAGATGATCTTATGGAAAGTACTCCATGCCAATCTCCAGGTATAGTGAAGAGTGTGTGATGATGTGGGGCTATTTTAATTCCAGAGGCCAAGGGAACTTTATCAGGATGCTGAGTATCCTGGATCCATATAGTAACTGGCCTTTAAAAATAAAAATCTGCCTGCCTCTATGGGAATTTAACATAGGGGTGTCCAAACTTATGCACCCTGTATTTTAAGGAAGAACATTTATTTATTTACGATACATTATTCATTCACAAAGAAAATTGGTGTCCTTAAAGGTTGGATTTTTCCTATTTTTTTAAATTAAGGCATTAAGTTCAATTTCCAAAAGATGATTTTTTATTCCTCTTTTTAGTCAACTTTAGCATGGGTGTCTAAACTTATGCATAGCACTGTATATACATATATATATATACATTTATTTCTAGCATTTATATTAATAGGTTTTAATTATTGTTTTATTTTTTGACTATGGTTTCCCAAACCTTTTTGTCAGCTGAACCCATTTGGCATAACATATATATGGTACTTAAAGTATTTTAAATTAATATTTTAACAATTTATAAACACACATATGCATATTTACAGTTCTCTGATCTCAGTTAATGGTTTATATATTTATATATAATATATTTCAATATAATGTGTGTGTGTATACACACACTCACACACATTTATTTATTTATATTTATAAATAGTTTCTAGTGTTTTATTTAGAATTTATTTATTTTAATTAGTTTTTATATAATTAATAATTAGCTTTTTATAAACCCAGGAACGCCCTGCTGTTTCCTCACAAACTCTGATATAGACAAAATACTAGAAAATGTTAACATCGGCCGTTTATCAGTTATTATCCATAACAAGGAATATAATTGAAATATTGAAGGATCCCTAATCACCATTAATGTTGTTTATACTTGCAGTTTTTGGACAAAAAAAAGAGTATTAAACTGGTGTGTAATTCATCCTAAGTTTAGACTGAATTTCACAGCGGTAAACACTGGATTCCCAGGAGTCCCACAATATGATGGTTTTGCCTGTAGGTCAACCGTGCATGATCTTCTGTCCTGTTTCATGAGTTTTGCCTCTTTTTTTTTTTCATGGTTGTTTTTTTCTTCCCTTCTCTTGGTTTGCCTTGTTTTATTTGTCTTTCTTCTTTTCTTTCATACTGTCCTGTGAGTTTATTATGGGGTGTGAAAAGGTGAGCCGGTAGTTCTGTCTCCTGCTTTAGTTCATTACCTGATCAGCCTCCTCCTCTCCCCTTCAGTGACACACTGCTTGGACCTCGATTCTCTTGTGTCTCGGTTTAGAGTAGAAAGGTCAAACTCATTTTTGTGATGGAAATCGATGTGCAGGAACGTTAAAAAAGAGCTTTCCGCCGCGTGTAATCTTTGCGTCCTCATGTCGTCTTTGAGTCGATTGTTTAAAGGTGAAATATGGGCAAGATTCTCGGGGTCCTGGTGCCTGACAGGGTCAAGTGTTTGATCAAGTATATACGTCACTCTCTCAGGTCTGCTTTAACTGCAGAAGTTCATGGATGCCATTCAGCAATTCATGAGGGATTGCACGCAAAGCTTTGTGCTCATCTCATCTACGGTCGCAGCATGAATTTGAATATGGCATCCATTTCTAAATATAATCTGAGTTTAGTTGTGTTTGCTCCATTGTAGGATGTAGGTTAATCTGCAGTTAAATATAGATTCTTTATAAATATGATTTTAATTAAAGAAATAATATTACTATTCGTTTTTAATATATTTGTGTTTAACATATAATACTAAATATTGAATTAATACTTTATATATTATTCAATCAATATTAGGGATTCATGAATATAGACATTCTGGATAATAATATAATATACACATTATGTGTTTATAAATATTATATAATATAATATACACATTATGTGTTTATAAATATTATGTAAATTAATGTAAAGCAATAATATTAATAATTCAATTTTAAATATATTTGTATTTATACTAATAGGATATTAAAGTAATACTTCATATGTTATTTATCATTATTAGGGATTCATTGATATGTACATTTTGGCTAATATAATATAATATAATATAATATAATATAATATAATATAATATAATATAATATAATATAATATAATATAATATAATATAATATAATATAGGCTAATGCATTGTAAATAAGCATTGCAACTTGTATTATACTCCTACATATAAGTTATTGCCTTTAACTGTTTTGCTGTGTGAAGTTTAAGCTATTGATCGTTAATTAAAATAATAATCTTGCATTCACACTAGAGTTCCAACCTGGCATTGAATATTTAAAGATTTAGTTAACAGTTTTGTAATCAGTCATAGGACAAAAAATATGCTGCTTGAATTGGAAAAACTGTTACTGATCATTTAATTTTATTAGATGGTCACTGTTATTTCATCCCTATATTTATAAGTATATATTTATGAAAGTAAAAATATGTTTCTCTTCTGTCTAACTCTCTCTTGAATAACACTTGACCCTCTTGCACACTATCTATAGGGGTCCTTCCACCACAGTTTTACCTCCTCATGTTTATAAACATAAATCCTTTATTTTTTTAGTTCCCTCATTCCCATGGGATAGACATCAAGATGCTTTTTGCTCCCTTTAGCTGAAATCCCCAGCGTTTTGCCTGTGCACCCCCTTCCCTCCGCATCCATCTCTTCACCTCCAGCTTCCCTCTCTGTCTGTAAACACCGGGCTAAGACAGAAGACAAAGCTTAATGCAAAACCACATCAGCATATTTGTGCTCCATATAAGGCGAGCCAAATGAGACGACATCGATCCACCGCTGATAAAAGATCTTGAATTAAACATGGCTGACGTCACCTGCACTTGGCTGCGAGCGTTGATGAAGAGCTGAGCTGTGTGTGTGTAAGCGCTGAGTGTTTATCTGACTGCTCTTCCTCAGGCACTATAAGAAGCGCTGCCAGGGCCGCATGAGGAAGCACGTGGGGGATCTGTGTCTGCAGGCCGGGATGCTGCAGGACGCCCTGGTGCATTATCACATGGCCGTGGAGCTGCTGCGCTCTGTCAATGACTTCCTGTGGCTGGGAGGTAAGATGAATGATTCATAGGGTGTGTTCACACTGGTTTCACTGTTCACACGGTTCATTTGAATAAGTGTGAACGCTGCCATCCGAGCCCTGGTGCACACACACCAAACAAGCAAACCCAAACCCACATTTTTCAGGGGGATATATGATATATCTGAAATATGAACGCAACATTTACTAAAGACCATGAACCAAAAACAGGACGTGATGTCATAACCGTAAAAAGGACAGAATGCTCAAGCATACCTGGTTCTTCTTCATAGGAGCTGCGTTTCCAATCTCAGTTCGGTTCAGGCATCGCAACCACCGTCTCCTTTCAGCAGATCTTCGTTTGTGTGTGTAACGGTAACGGAGGAGTGCCTGGTGCTGTTTTGACTTCTTTACACATTTTCTAAGCTTTTCGTGAGTTCTTAGCCGGTAAAAATATATAATATGTACGCACAACACATACAACAAGCCCGTTTAGCCCAACACACAGCACTGTTTTTGATGTTTGGTAAGTTCTGTTGCAAAATATTCCACAAAATATACATCATAAAAGCTGTATATTTTAGCTTTTTTGTTTTGTATGTTTAGGTTCGATTTTAAAAATGAGAGTGTGAACGCTAAGCGAACAAGGATGAAATATAATATTTTCTTTTTCGGTCCGGACCAAAAGAACCAAGAGAACTGAACTACAAGTGTGAACACACCCTTAGACTTCAGTATTTTAGTATCATTGAGACACTATTTTAGATAAGTATTGTATTTTGAATTGTTTAATTTTTATATGTTCTGATTTTATTTTTATTTTAGTTAAAGTTTTAGTATTTTGTTTGGTAAAATAGGTCAATATAAGTCTTATTAATAGTTGTTTTAGTTTGAAAAAAATAAATAAATAAATATATCTATCTCTCTCTCTCTCTCTCTCTCTCTCTCTCTCTCTCTCTCTCTCTCTCTCCCTCTCTCTCTCTCTCTCTCTCTATATATATATATATATATATATATATATATATACATAAAATTAAAAATAATATATACGGTATATTCTTTTTATTGCATACATAATGCATGTTAAAAATAACCTATAAAGTTTCTGTAATAATACTAATACTATATATATAAAAAAAATATTTATATATATATATATATATATATATATATATATATATATATATATACAGTATATATGTTTTATTATTTGTTTTAGGTAACCATAATAACCCAAATATGTAAAGGTGGCCATTTCCTCAAATGTGAGAGTGGCATGAGAAACCAGTATTACAACATCTAGGCTCTTTGAAGACTAGTATTACAGGAACTATACAAGCATTATGTAACTATCACATTATAGTATCACCTCAAGTACAACCACAACACTCCAACATTACTGCATGAATCTGGTGTGATAGAATCACTTACATGCCTGAGGAAAGTTAAACCCAATCTTTAAACTCGTGATGACCAGCTAACAGAGTAAACCCAGTCACTTTCATCACTTTCATCACTTTCTCCAACACTTCAACTCCAAGCAGCGGAGACCTTCTCAGTCTGTGCCCGAATGGATCTTGCTTTCCCATAGACCTGCATGACTGATGAGTTAGAAGAGTGAAAGTGTTTCTGTTTTGTTCCTCAGCTGCTTTGGAGGGACTGTGTTCTGCGTCTGTCATCTTCCATTACCCAGGAGGCACTGCGGGGAAGAGCGGAGCCCGTAAACCTGGCGTCTCCTCTGCTGCCGACGCTGGGAAGAGACACAGACCTGGTCAGTGCGGTCAGACACATCTGTAGCGTCCCTTTTTATCTGACTAAACTAAAAACATCAAGATGATCCATGATTTTGTTCTTCATACTTTTGTTTTGGTTGCTTGAGTGATTCTGGAGTTCATATTTACTTGTAATTCTGGGGGATAACATTATTGTAGACCTTTTGCATATCTTTGCTTTGATTCATTCATAATGAGACAATTATGTGTGATTTGCAAAACGTTTTCTTTGCACACGCAAGGGTCTCCTATGGAAACTCAATATGTTTTTAATTACAACATGAATAAATGTGTGTGGATGAGATTATGTGTGAATGAGGTTGGATGTCTCTTGTGTGTCTCAGATGTTATTTACTGCTCTTGGTTTGATGTTTGTTTCTTTAATAAAACATCCTCTGGAGTGAATCATCACCTTTTCTTCGCAGAAAGCAGCAGAAGTGTTTAGTCTAAACCAGAGACAGTCATTATTAATGCTCATTCTCATCCTGAGTCAGTTCTGCTGATCTAGAACAGGAGCGTGAGAGTTCGAGAGCACAACACACGACAAATGTGCTGTTCTGTTCTGTTCTTTTCCTATCTTTTTTTTTCCCTTTCATTTCCCAAATTTCCTTTTCCGAATTTTCTTTTCTGAATTTCCTTTCCTGAATTTCTTTCTTTCTGAATGGATTTAATTGATTTTGTCACATTAATTTGCATGTATATACAGTGCAGAAGCCTGAAAACACTATAACATAATATTTGAACTCATTAACGGGTGTATCGTTCATTCACATTTGTTTCATTCTCGTTTCATTTGCTAATTAATCCACTGTGGTGAGGTTTGCTCTACAGATTTATGTCTAAAAGTGCTTCATAAAGTATTTGCAAACTTAAGCCACACTTAAATTGAACGTACAATTTGTCAAACCAAATGGCATTTATTTTAAAGACATTTTTAAAATTTTAAAGTAATTTGTAAAACATTTTAAATTTATTTGTTTAAAGTTATACATTTAAAATGTATTTGTAAATAAATTTTAAAGTAAGACATGTTTTATTTTAAAGTAAAACATTTGACAAAAATGACATTTCACATTTTTCATAAATGAAACAAATAGATGCTGTTCAAAATATAGAGAAAAGCTCTTGATTTGTACAGATGCCGTTTGGTTTGATTTTAAGTGTCCAAAGACTTTTTTTAAGGCTTTTTTTTAGGAATATTAACATTGAAAACTAAGAGAACGAATCATGTTTAAGCTTGCATGCTTCCTCGATGTCTGTTAACATAGAGTCCATCACGTCTCAGTTCTGCATGTCTGCTTGTCACCGCTGTTGAACTGACGGCTTTTTCACAATGCCAGGATCATAACAGACCATTTAGTGCCCTGATGTGTGCTGTACTAACACGGCTTACCATGAACTGCAGCTTGTGCCAAGAGTGAACCAGGCTCTCTCTCTGTCTCTCTCTGTCTCTCTGTCTGTGTCTTCAGGCGCTCAAGAAGTTCTCATTGATCCAGGTACAGTAAAGCACACGTGTAGCCTGCCCGTTTGTGCTCTTGTGATGTAGTTTTAGTTCCTTTGTTGTGCTTGTGCATGTGTGCAGGTGTTTGGTGGCCTTTTGTGTTTCTGATCTGATGCAAATGAAAATATCTGCAGTGATTCCAGTGCATGGATGTGAATCCTTACTTTAAAATCCAGCTGAAAGGATTTATAGCTGTTTTTTTTTGCAATCATTAGATGTGATGTTTTTTGTGTCTAATTTTTTTATCAGGTCAATGACTGATTCCCCATTACAAAATCTGCAGTGCAGACACTTACTGATCAAATAGTTTTGTGCTTTTTATGATAATGCTTAGCTATTAAGAATAACTAACTTAATAGTAACTAATGAACTCATGATTGATGTTGTTGATGATAGATCTTATACACACAGGCTTAACTTGTTGTTTATTCTAATAAACTCTACGACATCTGCTCTTTGCTGACACTAGAGGTCAGTGTTTGTTTGCCATTTGAGTTATATGATCACAAACAGACTTAATTTGCATAGCAAAATCAATAGATTCAATATTTTAAATGGATTTCTCATTACTTTAAAGAGTTTGGAAGTTAAAACCAACAGTACAGATACAGAACTTTATTTATGAAAAATTCCAAAGGTACAGGAGGTTATTAAACTGTAATGAAAGATTATGCACAGATGAATCGTTCCCGATAAGACCAGGGATATGGATTAAGTAAACAGGGTGAATTTGTTCTCTCTCTTTTTAATAAACGCCCTGAGTGTGTAATTATTTTTCTCATTCCTCTAAACATGTTTCTTGATGACTTTCATATTTAATGCAAGAAATTGCTTGTCGAGTTCCTGGTCTTGCATCAGACAAATGGGCTCATTTGCAGCATCTCATATCTCAGAGCTGTTAAATGCTAAATAAAATCTTTAGTATTATTACAGACCTTTGGCTTTTTAACATTTGAAAGTTAGGTAGCATGAATGCAAGCATTGCATTAGCATGCCGAGAACAGAATGAACTTTCTTTTCATTTATCATGGTGCATTAACGTTGGTTCTCTCTCTCTTGTCTTCCTGTCTAGGCGCTCTGACGACCAATGGCATCAGTGCAGACACGAGCGCCGAGATCGGCCGAGCCAAGAACTGCCTGAGTCAGGAGGACATCATTGACAAATACAAGGAGGCCATCTCTTACTACGGCAAGGTAACGTCATGCACAGGAATGTGAGAGTGTGTTCTGCTGTCTGAGAGGATGTTCTCTCATGTGGAGGGGCAGTTTTGTTTTCAAGAAGCAGCCATGTTCACAAAGCCAATAAAAACATTATTATTGTGAAATATTATTTCCATTTAAATTAACTGATTTCTATGTGAATATATATTCCTGTGATCAAAGCTGAATTTTCAGCATCATTACTCCAGTCTTCAGTGTCACGTGGTCCTTCAGAAATCATTCTAATATGATGATTTGATACTCAAGAAACAGTTTATGATTATTATTATCAATGTTGAAAACAGTTGTGCTGCTTTATATTTTTTTTATATTTTTGTGGAAATCATGTGGATGTATTTTTTTCAGGATATTTTTATAATATTATAAATGTCTAATTTATCTTTGCAGAAACAGCTTTATAAACAGTTTTGGCTCTAAACTCTGGGTAACATTTTATTACTGGGGTTCATTTGTTAACATTAACTACATTAGTTAAAATAAACTAGCAATATTGCAACATTTACTGATACATTGTTAAAATCTAAATATTGATTAGTTATTTAATTAATTATTATTATTTAGTGGGCCTGAGCTAACAATGAACAGTTTTTTTTAAACTAACGTTAGCAAAGATGAATAAATACTGCCACAAATGTACTGTTAATTGTTAGTTTATGTTAACATTAACTAATGGGACCTTTATCAAATGTTACCCAAATCAGGCATGGTTCGTTTAAACGCAAAATCGTTTAATAATGAAACTGTAATTTTTGATTAAACATGACCATAATAAGTAACACGTCTTTTAAAAGCCTTGCGTTATAGTGATTTTCCCCCAGTTAAGGGAGTTTTAAGCACACATTTCTCCGTGCCGTGCCTAACAACGCTCTTTTGCTGTGGTAAAACCACTTTAACACGCAGCTTCGTTGTGGGACATTGTTTTATTAAACACTCAAAGTTGCGTTTCATTATTCATTAGCTCTCGCTCTGAGATGGCAAATGTTTTATGCAGGTGTTTTACCCAAAATGGCTCTGCTGATGTGCGTCTCACAGCAAATAGCCCCTAGAGATGGTCTAGATTCTGGAATTAAAATATCTTTGTATGGTGCATTTTAAACTCAGTGTTCCTGGCTCATGTAAAGTCAAGTATTTGACCCCAGTGTTGTGAATGGAGTCGCTCGTGCAGTCCCGGCCGGTCTCATTTCTGCCACATCACACCAGCAGGGGGCACTGCAGCCTTGCTCACGCAGATTTGAACACAGCACTTTGTGCCGCTGACCACTGCTGAGCTTTGATTTTCAAATATGATGACACATCCTGAAGAGGCACAACGGCATGACCTTTCTCTGACCCTCAGGTCTTTTCTTTATATTTTAGTCAGTGAGTTTCAGTGCTGCAATTTATTATCCGGATGGTCTCAGAGAGAGTGCAGTTTTTACAGTCTGAAATTATATTTCAGCGTGATTGAAATGTCAGCATGATATGGCCATTTGTGCAAAACTGTTGTGCAATCAAAACCATATTTCTTATTGTATTAACTTAATTAAATTATTACAAATAAAAAAATAATTCCTGAACAGAGGCACACACAAGGTGACGTTTTTTTGAACCTCAATTTTTTTTGCCATTTATATTTTAATCAGTGAACCTCAATATTGCAAGTTATTGCCTTTATGTGATTTTTACAATCTGAAATTGTAATGGCAATTTGATTTAAAATATCAAAATGATCTGGCCATTTATATTAAATATGAAAAAAAACCTAAAGAAAATATTGCACTATTTATTTATTATTGTATAACAATATTATTTTAATACTATCAAATTAATAATTTGATCATATAATTTAATTATTTTTTTATTTTATTTATTTAATAATATTTAGTAAAATTCATCATTTAATTTTATATATATATATATATATATATATATATATATATATATATATATATATATATACATTTTTAAATGATAAAAATATATATTTTTTTTAAATTAGTACATTTATTAAATTGTAAAAAAACAATTACACATCTAATACATTTATAACATATTTGTTTTATTAAAATAAATGTATATATATTTTTATTAAGCTTAAATTGCTCTAATGGAATATATTTGTGGGCTGGGCCATGATTAATTACATTAATTAATTTTTTCTAAAAAAAATATTTACATGAATAATTAAGGCACTAAATTAAGGCTTTAAAGTTGACAGCTCATAAGTCATAAAAAGGCAAATCTTGTTGTCTGTCTTCCAGTATAAGAGTGCTGGAGTGATTGAGCTGGAGGCCTGTATTAAGGCCGTCAGAGTCTTGGCCATTCAGAAGCGAGCCATGGAGGCGTCTGAGTTCCTGCAGAACGCGGTTTACATCAACCTCGGCCAGGTGAGCGCATGTACAACAATGTTCAGTCAAACCGCAACAAGTCAGTCAAGTTGCTCTACGAGGAACGGTCCTATCTGTGTTCAGCTGTCCGAAGAGGAGAAGATCCAGCGGTACAGCGTCCTGTCAGAGCTCTACGAGCTCATCGGCTTCCACCGTAAATCTGCGTTCTTTAAACGCGTCGCCGCCATGCAGTGTGTGGCTCCCACCATCCCTGAGCCGGGCTGGAAGGCCTGTTACAAACTCCTGCTGGAGACCCTGCCGGGATACAGCCTCTCTCTGGACCCCAAAGACTTCAGCAAAGGTAATGCAAGATGCCTCTTTATAGGGCTGTCAGAGTTATACTGTCAGGATTATTGTTTCTAATGTTAAAACATATTACAAATGTTTTATTTTATTGTGTTCTGTGTGGTTTCTGGAGACAGGTTGGAGGTGTTTCCTTTTATTAGTAAAGGGTGGAGAATTATTGACAAAAATAGTGATTCACAGACATTGAATGGTGGATTTGAATGATGGTTTGAAGGACACTGTGTCTGAAGTTCCACCAGTGGGTGAAAAACACTTTCCAACGTCACTGAAAGCACAGGAAGAGTAATCTAAAAAAGGAAAAAAAATTCTAATTAGCTTTATTTTATTTCAGTTTTAGTAATTTTAGTAGGCTACACCACCTTGAGAAATGTTGCCTTGAAAAATGAAAAGATTTTTCATCTAATATTTATTTTATTTCAGATTTATTTCTATTAACAGAAATGGATTGGAATACTTTTAGCTTTAGTTAACAATAACAACACTGTACGGAAGCCCTTCTTTCTTATGATCACAAGTTGCCTAGAGGTTTTTTTCTACTTTTTTTTAACATTTTAGAAGTCACAGTCCCATTCATATGCAGATTATATATATATATCTTTACATCACAATGCTAAAACCGAAGGCGTAATAATATTATTAATTCAAGCATTAACACTGACTGTCTTTATGTAAGTTAACAAATCTTACATACATTTTTTACATTGTTCTTTTACATACAATTTTTTTAATGTGTTAAACATCTCAAATTAATTGCAAAGATTAAGGCGTTAATTCCCCCAGCCCTAAATTTTATATTTATTTGGTCCTATATATTTATTTACAATTAATCATTTTGTGAATCAGACTATATTCGAATGAGTCATATTCGTCATTTGGTGGCTCTGAAACACTTGAAAATGCTTGCTACAGATGCGAAAAACGCAGAATATCGAATATTTTTTTATGACGGACGAAAGTTCGGGAGACAGTGTGTAAATGTGATTGACACAACATGAGGTTGTATTTCGGACGAGAATTTCGGACTCAGTGTCTCTGTCATTTCTAGCATTTGTCACCCTGTTCTCTCTATATATCACCATCAGGCATTGAAAAAGCCACTTCAGTCGACCAGAAGTCAGTGTCTATTTCAGCAGTTTGAAAGGCATTGTCCACCTCCATGTCCTCAGGCCTATTTAACACAGACTCCTTTTGACAATAAAAAAAGAAGTAATGTGCATGCAAGTCTGGAATAGAAATGCGGCCTGCATGCATTATGGCGCAAGTGTTGTACGTGCCAGCGTCTCAAGGTTTTCGAACCGGGATAATGACATCATCCCCCCCCCATGGTTGCTCTTTTAATTAATTTAATGCTGTCATTTGTTTAATAAATGCATGCTATTACTGTGTTTTATTCCATAGTTGTCCTCTCGACCCATTTTACCTCTTGTTTACTGACGTCTGTGCAATACATGAGCAGAATATGAACAGTCTGAATTGCTCATTTTTCTCTAAATACCTCTGACTCATAAACGGGCTTCGGTTGATTTGTAATCTGACCAGGCAGCATTGAAGTAACCTTGTCCCTCTTTGTATGCTTGCAGAAAAGCGTTGCGTGTTTTGAAGGGCTCCTCTCAGGGGTGATATATATTCCGTCTACTCTTTGTGTTGGAAAACAGCGCCGAGAGGAGATCTGACCCTGAGCTGTGATGTCAGACTCTATGGTGCATTACTGTAGGGTCCTTAACTATATTCTCTTTAATATGAAATCCTCTCAACCTCAGCCGACTCGCGCACACGCGCACACGCGCACACCATGCATGGAATAATAAAGATGTTTAGATTTAGACACACACTGCCCGCGGGTCTGTCTATATCGTTCAGAATCCTGCAAATTGGAGAGAGAAAATCATTGTTATTCTTTATGATGACACGGAATGGAATTCGCAAGGCGTTTAACTTCCATTCCATTGTGGATGAAAACGGGTGGGACTCGTCATGTCTGGAGAGCAGAATATCAGAGAACTGGCAAAGAGCTCTTTAGTAAGTACCGTAACCACCCATAAACCCCTTGCAACCACATAGCAATGCACTAAAAAAAGTTTTGCATGGTTGGTAAGTTAGTTTTATTATTTTCCACTTCCCTCAAAGTGTTGGTACTGTCAGCAGAAACATTGTTTTGAGAGACAGGAGAATGCTTTTACATTTTGATAGAAGATTTGAGTCAGTTTTGATTTCACGCTGATTTGCGCATGCCGTCTGAATGCAGACCCAGCCGTTCCCTCATTCAGATGTGTTTAAATGTGCAGTTGATGTGTGGTTTTTGAGATGTCATTGAGACCCCGTCACATGTGTAGGCTGAAGCTGGGGGTGATCCTGGCTTACTGAAGCTCTGAGTGAAAGAGAGAAGGGTCAATAGAGACACCACAGAGTGCAGAGAGAGAGAAGAGAAAATGGGTTTTTAATTGGCCTGGGATTCTCCAGCTCAGCTCTCTTTAGGCACAGAGAGAGAGAGAACATATCCTCAACCTCTGATTGATTGCGTTTAGCTCAACCGTTGTGCGCAGGGATTTGGAAAGTCCAGTGAAAACACAAAGACCCAACGCAGAACTACAGCAGACCCTGGAGGGCCGTAAAGCGCTTCCTAGAGACTGTTGTGAGCCCTGAACTGCGGCGGGATGTGTTATTTCTAGTTGATGAGGGAGTGAAGTGGCTGTTTTTAATAATTGGCAGCTGAATGTGCAGCAGCTGTTTGTAAATCGCCTCATTTTATGGGGTGTAATGGTTAAAGATCAGGGACCTTTTAAATAAATATTGGGCATGCACAAAATTGGAAAGTACACACTTTTACTGATCCAAATAATGAACTGCATTCAATGATTAAAATCCATAAGACACTTTTCTTTTAATATACCACATTTAAAATAAGCGTACTTCCTCATGCATGGATCAGATATATTTTATAATACATTTTGGTTTTATTTTATAATTTATATTAACTGTAGTTCTTTGATGTAAAGGTAACGGTAATCTGTATACATGTTGTGTTTTATTTTACAAAAAAATATTTCAGTAATAGTCTGATGTCAGACAGTAGTTTTGTTTCTGTCTGATTTATAGTCTTTATCGTCGCCTAATGTGTTTCTGATGGCGCTAATACGCTGTACTATCTGTTAATGGGTGTCTGGATGGAAAATGCATATGGAAATGGTATGCAGATAAGGTTGTGCATAATAAAAAGGCATGAGATCCATTTATGGTTGACTCCAGGAGGAAACGGCATGAGGAATAGAGCTTATGCATGTACATAATATTGCGCTAACTTGGATTTGGACAGAATCTGGTCTTTGGAGGGCTTTAATTATTATTATTTATTTGTTTAAAATAATTTTCTTCTTTGATTTTCAATAACACAGTATCAGTATCTCAAGACATATACATTTATTAGCTAACAATCTGTGTAGGAACAGGGCACATCAGAGTAAGGAAGATAGGATAAGATATTTGAGTTTTTTTTGATCCTCCAAACTTATGTGCATGCACAGAATCTGTGTATACTATTGCATTCGCCAATCTCATTATTCACTTTTAAATTCACACATTTGAGAGAGAAAACGTACACATTGCAGCAGCTTTGACCACGCATTCCTTCTTTCTACAAACAGACTGCTCTTCTTCTGTAGTGCAAGGGCTTGTGGGTAATTATAACCCAGAGACCTGGGCAAATCCTTGCATACATTTTTTTGGTTAACTTCTCTGATTTGGGACACACTATAATCTCATATATCATTTAGGACATAGGTGGTATGCAAAGAAGGATGCATCTGTAATTTTGGATGATCGGCAGGTGATATCATTCAATTGCATGTTCAATTAAGCAAGTTGCACCTAGTTCTCATCTTGGAAATATGTAGAAATGTAAATTCATGTTTATGTAAATATGTCTTACACTTTCAGTGAACAATAATAAGTTAAGAGTTATGATTTCTTCTTGTTTGAGCACATTGGGTTGTGGAATATAGTGTGTATACTTCACATTTTGACACATACATACACTTTTATAGTATTGTAGTGTGCCGTTCTAAACAGTTTCTTGGAGACTATTGATTACAGTTTGTTGAAAAAGCATCAGCAAGCAGAAATGTTGCAGTTTCTTGTTGCTTTTTGCAGACACGCTCTCACTACTCTAAAGCTTAGTGTGGATTTGCATGAATTGAGTGAAAGGTGAGTTGTGAAACAGACGGTCATGTGAGCGGCAGAACTGTGTGGAGTGATAAATCCTCACAACCGTTCCAGAGCAGCGCGGATCAGCTTCACCTCTCTCTCTCTCTTTACTGTGACGGCCGTGTTAGTCGCCTGATGGATGAGTTTCGTAACTCATGTAATTTAGGACTGTAAATTTTATGATGCCTCTCTGACAGTTTGAGCAGAAAAAGATGCTGGATGTACAAACAAAACTTAGCCGGGTTTGACCTTCCTGTCACATTATATTTCATCAGTTAAAGAGGGTGTAAAGAAGACTTTTTATCTTGTTGCAAGGACTACCATGAAAGGGCCTTTTAACTTTGTATTATTGGTAAAAATCAGAAGGTGGAAAGAAACACGAAGGCTCATGTGAACTAAATCCATCAAAATTGTTGTTTTGTGTGTTTAAATGCTTTCTCCTTCTGTCTGTTTGTAGGGACCCATCGTGGATGGGCGGCAGTGCAGTTACGGTTGCTTCATGAACTGGTTTATGCGTCTCGTCGTATGGGGAATCCAGGTCTGTCTGTCAGACATCTATCTTTCCTGCTACAGACCATGCTGGACTTCCTCTCGGACCAGGGTAAGACGTGGGACTCAAAAAACCTTTACACACAAGGTTTTAAAGACCTTCTATTGAGGTTTTTGGCTCATTTGGGATTAAATGCCTCAATTATGCTAATTTAAAAGCTCTTAATTTAGTTTTGTAGGTCTCTGAAAAAAGGTTAACATGCATCCAAAGTAAAAAAAAATAAAGAAAATTATGTTTTTGAAGATTCAGTGTCTTTCAACACCCTACTCTGCTCTGATTGGTCAGATGGCTCAGTCTGTTGTGATTGGTCTACAGCTTACAGTACATGTCGGAAGCTAAACGCCTATTACCATATCTCAATGTCAGCTCTGTATCTCCCTCAGCACTTCATACACAGTGATACGAACAGTAACTTTGGCGTTAGTTTTGCTCAATTTGAGCCTGAGTCCTCATGCTTTTTGAAGTGCATGAAAAGTACAGCGCTGAACACACTAACACAAACCAAACTCTTCCAGGCCTCAGGTACAACTATAGTGTTTGAAGGTGGGTCAAAATGCCAATGAAGACCATAGGCTGGCATTGTGCAAATTTGTTACATAGGTGTGTAACAGGAAGTGACACTGGAATTGCTGCCGACTCGTTTCAGCGCTTCATAATCGAATCAATAACTTTATCTGTTGTGCACTTTGATCTTTAAAACTTTGCAGACCTTTTACATTCACAAACAGTTATATTAATATTCAAATAATAATATTATGGTAATATTTGAAAAAGCATAATAGGGGCACTTGAATTGAATTAACTTTTTTTTTTGTACCATTTATGAACTTGTTTTTGTTCCTTAAGTTGTTTTTTACTAAATTATTGAAGACATTTTCAGAAATGTAGCCCTCAAACGTATTAAAACAAGCACTCATTGTTGTCAGCCTATTCAGAGAGATTCTGACAAACTGACGGTGCTCGTCTAAAAGACAAGAGATGAAAAGAAAGGCCGTAAAGATGAAATGTTCACTGGAGTGCGTTTATGTAGATGGATTCTGCTTGCGATGACGACTTGTGATTGTATTTTCAGTTCTGTATTTTATGGAATCGTCATATTATACTTTCAATCATGCTCTTTTTAGAGGGTCATCACTTTCTCTCTGCACAATGACTTATTGTCTTTATTCCTTCAGAAGCCTGTGTGTGAATGTTGAATGCAGGGTTGGGGAAGAGACTTTAAAAGTGCAGTTCACCAGGGTATTCAAAGTAAAGAAGTTACATTAGTCAAGTTGCTCTTTTGAAAAAACATACGCACAATTGCTAACACAGCGTACAATATTGAAGCTCCTTAAGTGTGAAATATGTTTAATTTTACCACACTTATATTATAATATATAATTTATTTTACTATATATTCATCATATCATTTATATTAATGTATTATAGTTTATATTAATTATAGTGAATTAAATTGATCATTATTAATTAAAATAATAATAAATAATAAACTACAACTAATGAAGTAAACATTTTTTTTTACAAAAGATGTTCATCATAATGATTCAGATTTTGCAGTGCTACTTCAGAGAGGCACATTTGATTATTGATTCATGTTACTACTATTTTACAGGCCTGATATTTAATAAAATATGAAATAATGGAAACGCCCTGGAGATTTTTTTTCTTTTCTTTTTTACTAGCACTAGTTACTATCTTAATTTTTCAAACTGGGATCACTGTTTCATTAGCGAATGTGTCTGAATCAAAATTATTATTATTTCAATCTTTATATAGCAAATTTTCATATTGTCCTGCAACACCGCAATGCTAAAAAATAAAATTGCTTTTAAAAGAACAGCTAGATTGTGTTGAATTTGAAAACCACTGAGTTACTGTTTTTTGGTAATAATGTCACTACTTTCACTGTCCCAAACACTGGTTAAGTTAGTGTATGTGCTTATGTGTGTGTGTGTGTTACCTGGATTTTCCTGAAAGCCTCTGTGTCTTTGAAAAGAGATTGATGTTGCCTTTTTGTTGTTCAGCCATGGTCCACTTCACAGCATCCTGTCCCCACAGAGGTGTGCTGTAATCCTGTCTGCTTCTCTTACACACACACACACACACACACACACACACACACACACACACACACACACACACACACACACACGGTTGGGCCTGCAGCTCTTGGGTATTGAACTCTGTCAAGCTTATCATTTCCTACCAGACAGAACAAATCCAGAGTTCCCTCGGCTGAGCTCAGGCATTGGCCGAACGCTGTTTTCAACACAGTGTCTGAGGAACAATGGTCCCTATGTTCTGATAAAACCCATTTCTACACTTCCCTGAGAGCCAAACCAATCACTCTTATTTAGTCTAATGAGCGATGTGATCCGTTTTCGGACTTTTAGGGAATTTTGGGCCGCCTTTTGGAGTTTAAACAGAAGCTTGAACGCTTCAAGTTGAAGTCTTATAGTAGAAATCGTATATGTTGTAATTTGGCATTATAGTATGTCCACTTGCTCATGACTTAATGTATAAAATTAATAATAATTTTTCAGTTTAGGTATACATTGCGTACAAATGTATTAATTTTTTTATTTGCATACTTGTTTTTTATTATTTTTTATTTTTTTGCATCGTCTCTCGACTATCTCACAGGAGATAACATTACTTCTTCACTAGCATTGTTAGTGGCATAAAGTCAAACTTTTCCCAACTTTTTCAAGTCGCTGGATACAAACACGTCCTTTCCCTGTATCTTATATTGCTAAAAGTTTCCATTTCTAATTGAAAATTCACATTGATTTATCACTGGGGTTCTGAGAATATCACTCGCTTTGTCTTTAAGCTCAAATTTAGTCTACATTTTATCGCGTCTTATGGGAATGCACACTTGTGCCGAGTTGAGAATTTTTATTAATTTTTACTTTAGCAAAGCAGTTTGTTTGTATAGTGTTTGTTTCAGTCAACCAGCTAAAAAACAAAAAAAACTGTTTTTCAGTCATCACTCAAACATTTTCTCTCATTTGTTATACATTTGTTCAGTATTAGTTGAATGATGCTCGTTACATAGTTTGTCAATCACTAGCTGAGTTCACCTGGACTGTAATAATCGAAGTGTAATTGAACTAGTCGCACAGTTGGGATAAAAAGTCTCATGTAACCACGTCTATTTGAGCGAGTAGGCTTAATCCGACTGAAATTTGATTCGGACCGTAAGGGAAGGTTTAAACCTGTTCTAATCCATATAGGTCCATAAACTCTTGATCGGATTGAACACCAGAACTGTTCTGCGCATGTGCAACGACGTATGAATACCGTACTGATGTATGAAGCACGAAACAAGCTGTTGTTGTTGAAATGAGTGTCATAAATGACTGTCTCATTCTGAAACTCTCCTTCCACTCATTGTCTGTGAAGTGTTGCAGAAAAATGTTGTTGGAGATCATGATTCTGAATAGACAACTGAACACAATAACATGTCATTTACAAGAGGTTCTGACTAAATGTTATTTGCTGTAGTCTATTTAAAAATATTTTATTACATTTATTTATATAAAAAAAGGTTGAATTAATAATTTAATGACTCACTCATAAATATTCACTTGTTTCATTACCAGATGCATTTTTAAATGACAAAACATTTTTTAACAGTCACTTGTCGCCACCTACTGGTGTAAAGTTGTAATTAAAACAGTCTTGCATGATTTACTGTATTTTGATCGCATTAGTGTTTATATACGAGCTAAAAACTTTTCTCCCAGTACTTCTGTGTTCATCTGAATGATTGGAAAAAGTTGAATAGACATATAGCAGAAACGCTGTCGTTTAGGAATAAGATCGCGTGGGTGTTTGAATCGAGATCACGATCATTTAACGATTCATTGTGCAGCTTTTTGACTGAAAAGAGCTTCTCAGTCCAACTGAATTACACTGTCCCATCTGTGAGTCTCACAGTTACAGTCGACCTCCTGATGCTTTTCTTGATTTTATCACTGAAATCATCTGTGGGGAAAAAGAAAAGGACAGAGAGTCAGACTGTCATACGCTACTGTATAATGGCTAATGATTAGCTTCAGTTGTTAGGAACACCCTCAGCACAAAGACACTTCACAGAATGGAGGCGTCTGATTTAAACACGTCTGCTTGACATTGATCAGTGCCAATCTGGACTCTTGACGGGATAACAGAGCAGGAGATTGCGGGATTCTTTTAAGTTAGCATATGAGGGGTACCGTCTTTTTCAGTTCCTGACAGAATGATATTAGAAGAAAAGATGGGGATGTTTTATTCAAAGCAGAGCTTTGTTGTGAACAATTGCTCTGCCTACAGAGAACAGGTGGATGCTCGTGTTATGAAGTGAGAGGTGGAGAAACATTTACATATGTGGCGGAATACATGCTTCCAAAAACTAGATGGAAGAGATAACGAAATATAGAAATTAAGAAATACTGGATAAAGAGACAAATTTAAAAGTGTGTAATTTTTCTTTTCTAAACATGAATGAAATACCAGGATTATTTTATTCTTTTTTATTTTTTTATTTTACAGGATACTTCCCGTTCCTGAACTTTTACAGACACTTCCCATGAATAAGACAGGAGACCAACTTAAATATTATATTAGCTGTTTTATCTTATAGGAAACTTGGTTTGTAGATCTTGACAAACTTTGCATAAATTCAACAAATATTTGTTCATTTTCCTTTCAGCAGCTTTAATAGATACATTTTTGATCATTAAAATAATTAATAATGATATTTCATTTTTTTACTTCAGCGAAGTGTCTAGATTTAAATGTATTATTATTTTTTAACATACAATACTGTTCAAAAGTTTGGGGTCAGTTTGATATTTTTAAAATACATTTTTACTTGATGCATTAAATTGATCAGAAATTACATTAAATACATTTATTTTAAATAGATTCTATTTCTATAAAAATTCTATTTAAAATAAAGTTAGAACTTTCTATTCATCAAAGAATCTTGAAAAAAATGTATCATGGTTCCCACAAAAATATTACGCAGCACAACGTTGATAGTAATAAGAAATGTTTCTTAAGCAGCAAATCATATTAGAATGATTTCTGAAGGATCATGTGACTCTGAAGACTGGAGGAATGATGCTGAAAATTCAGCTTTGATCACAGGAATAAATTAATACATTGTACAATATTTTCATATAGAAACGGCTATTTTAAATTGTAGTAATATTCCACAATATTGCATTTTTTTACTGTATTTTTGAACAAATAAATGCACCCGAGACTTTCCAAAACATTTAAACATTTACGTGAATGTGACCAGAAAAAGGTTCAATCAAATCAGATTTGTAATGATGCATCACAAGCAGGTTTCTTAATTAAGGGCTCGGTTTATGTGAATAAATCAACAGCATGCTATTTTAAAGAAAAGATTTGTTTGCTTTTATAGTATTTAATTGACTTTTCTGCTAATGCAATACAGTCAGTACGGGGAACAACAAAAATGTCAAAGCCTGTCATCACGAGCCAGTCAAATTCTAGTCCTGTCCTACAACATTGCCTTGAATATTAGATTTCCGTGTTTGTTTTTATTGATAGGATCTTAGAGTAGATCTACAGAGAGAAATGATGAGGCTGAATCCGGCTGAGAGAGACGGCGAGGAAAATAAAGTGATGTTGTTGGTTAATTAGTATTTTGTGAAGTTTGGTTTGCCAGAGCTCACATGTCAGCAGGGGTTGTGTTGTCTGAACGGAGCAGTGTGAAATGAGCTATTTGAGGCATGTGTTCGTGTGTGAGGCTATTCTTGACGACGTTTGCGAAGACAAATCAAGAATGCCAAATAAAGAGCTTTCATTTAGAGAGCTGGCGAAGGCACTTGAGAAATTCTCACCGGATGAAAGGTGTAAATTGCAACACAGACATTCATTTTCAGCTCCGCTCTGATGTCTGCAGTGTTAATTTAGTTTGATTTAGAAGTTAGTAGCACATTTTGTGAATGGATATGTCCAAATGACCCGACAAGGCTTTACCTGCAGGAAACTGTGTTAAAGCAACACTCTATAAATGTACTATAGTCCAGCTCTAATGTGCTAAATGCAACTATAAGGCCTGAAAATATTAAGATATTAAACATTAACTACATGATTTTATGCAAGGTGATTTGAAAAAAGAAGACTTTACTAGACAATTTTTATTTACACATGTGCAAGATCCTTCCTTCCTTCCTTCCTTCCTTCCTTCCTTCCTTCCTTCCTTCCTTCCTTCCTTCCTTCCTTCCTTCCTTCCTTCCTTCCTTCCTTCCTTCCTTCCTTCCTTCCTTCCTTCCTTCCTTCCTTCCTTCCTTCCTTCCTTCCTTCCTTCCTTCCTTCCTTCCTTCCTTCCTCCATCCATCCATCCTTCCCTCCCTTTAATACAGTATTTTTTTTAGATATTTTTTTTATGTTATTGAGAAATTAGGAGGAAAAATGCTTACATGTCTCTATTATTGAAATTGTCACAATGTAATTAAATCAACAATCCTAACAATTATTTTCTTTTATGCAAAAAATAATAATATAATAACAATATAAAAACTATTTTTTTTTTAGACTTTTGAATTATGACCTGGAAATGTTGCAAAATAAATAAAATAAATAAATAAATCCTTAAACAGACTATATTTTCGTATAAAGATAAAATATATATACTGGTACATTGATAAAAATAAAATAAAATATGAAATGTTATCCAGATGTTTTTGTTTTGTTTTACATGTTCTGTGACATTCACCCATATATGCAGTCAGGTACATGGACTGAAAGACTGTGTACATGGACTGTGTGTTTGTGTGAATGGAAGTGTTTTTAGACTCTTTGAACTGAATAAAAAAAAAGCATGGCCCCTCTGGTCTCTGTGGCCCTGAGCTAATCCCACTCTCATACCGCTTTACACACACCACACACACACACACACACACACACACACACACACACACACACACACACACACACACACACACACACACACACACACACACACACACACACACACACACACACACACACACACACACACACACACACACACACACCTCACACTGTGTGTACCTCACTAAACAACCTCTTTCTCACTTTTAGTCTCTTGCTAAAAGCACCCTTGTCCCTGAAATTTTAAGTGCATGTCTGGAGAGACTGAGAGAAAGAGACGTTTGTGACAGAAACACGGACAAGCAATTTTAAATGGATTTTAGGGATGAACCGGGTGAACACATTCAGAATATTTAGTGCTCTTTGCTAAGCCAAGCATAACTATTAGGATTGCTAACAACTGCATAGCATAGCAATGCACTAAAAAACATTTATACGATGTTAAACAATCACCCAAAACACACTAGCTACAGCGTAGCAATACACTAAAATGCACAAAAGCAACCAGAACTCCATAGCAACTGCATTTTTTTATTTTATTTTATTTTAGTTAGTAATAACCAAAGCAGCATTTCTATTTTTCGTTAAAGTTTGTTTTCATCTATTTATATTTAATTTATATTTCGATTACTGATATATTTTTTTTTATTAGCTTTAGGGAACGATAACGATACAGGCTGTTGTGGTTGTCTTGACAAGAATAACCACTCATTTATGGTTATTAGAGTTTGTTTTTCATTATATATAATACATATAATGCTTGTGATTGTATGTTTCTTATTTCTCTATCGTGGCCTTCTGTCATATAAAGTCTCTCCCTCAGGGGCCAAACCCTCTCATTTTATACTTGACTCGAATTTTCACAGCGTATCAAGTTAGTGACTTGCGCGAAGTCGGTAATTACACCCTGATCAGACGGCATGCAATTACATTCATTCTAACCATGATGTCTTTTTTGACTCGAAACGGGACATAAACCCCTCATCTGAACATCTCATAAATTGTTTAGCGAGTCACTTTTCCCTCGCTGACCCCGTCCTCCGCTCTCTAAGCACAATGGTTTCCATAACAACAACCCCTTCCTCTCGCAGTGAAAGATGCGGGCGGCGTTCACCTTTGCGATGGACTGTAACGTCCAATCCATTCCTCCTCACCGCACTGCTGTAAACAGCAATTTTCTGAGTCAGTCGTTCTAGTGGCTCACAATTTACAACACACCTTTTTTTTTTGGCCTGGATTTCTCCCTCCGATTGAGATGTTTGACGCATTTGTCAGCATGTTGTGTTTTTGTTGTGCGTCTGCAGTCAGTAATTTCATTGCAGTGGACTTTGCTTATACATTATTCATAATTTCTGTGACAGTCATCTCTGCTTATATCTGGTCAGCAGTCCTCGCATCAACCTGAGCGCCCGAGCTCATCTCGCCCGACAGCTGCAGGCTTTTTACCCCTCACTCATGTTTTAAGACTTTTACAGTTTAGAGTCCATAACGTTTTTGCTTTACACACTTTTTCTTTTCTGTCCTGACACATCGGAAAGTCTTTAGTAAAATGTTCTGATAGGAAGAATATTGTGTGTTCTTTCAGCATGCGATGATATGATGATTTTTTTGTAAAAGTTTTGTACAATATTTGTTTTATTTATTTTAGGGCTGTCGATTTAACACTTTATTTAATGAATTAGTTATGAGGGAAAATAACATGGTAAAATTAGTAATGCATTCAACACTTGACATTCATAGATCATCTTACGTTTCATACAGTCGATTGGTGACGAGCACCAACGTGATGATAGACATAGACTGTAAATATTAAGGTTTAAGTAATGCACTGAACTTTTGTGTTTAGTTTAGACTAACATCTTTTTGTCCAGATGTTCCACTGAATTTGCATGAATTTCGAGCATGAATGTGATTTAAGTGCATTAGTGACACAAATATCGCCTGTGCGATTTGGTTTCCTCTGTTCAATAAGAGCTTATGCGTGGTATTTCCTGCTTAATTAATCACTTCACACAAAATAAAACGTTTGATTATCAGTGACGCCGTATAAGAAAATCTCAATGAGCGATTAACATTTTTCCCCACCCTGTTAATTGGGGTCACATGCAAAGGCCACATCAAAAACTGTGAATACCTCATATGTTGGACTCCTTTTGTTGTAATGTTTTTGATTAATACTGAGAACCGATTAAAGGAAGTACTATGAATATTACATTAACATGGAAAAACTCTGCCGCCTTGCATTTTGGGGATAGAAATGTGATTCATGCTCACTGCGTTCTGCTATTCTTATTTTTTTCACACAAAAAAGGCAAAAAAATCCAGAGACTCCTGGTTAACAGATAATCTTCTTCCATTTGATGAATTTAAATGCAGAAATGTATGTAAGTTTTGTGGTTTGAGTCTGAGATTATCTATAGCCAGACTCTCCTCATCATATACTAAGACAAATATATTCACGAGCCACTTACTCTCAATCTTGCAGACCTTTTAGTGTCCATTAGTAGGAATTTAATTCACTTTGACACTGACTGACGGCTTTTTAATCTAATTCCTGTTCTTCTCATTTATCTTTTTAAGATCATCTTTTCAACGGAGAAAAAAAATGAAAGAAACCTTCAATTTCTGCATTAGCCAATTTGAAACAGAATAAAAAAAAGAAAAGAAGAAGTAAACTGACCTTTGTGACAATATTTCATCTGAAATGGCAAATTTGTATTGCTATTTTCTTAAATCCTTTCAATTATGCAAAATAGAGAAAATGCATACTTGTTCATTTAATTATACTATATATTTCATATATTTGAAGATTGGCTCAATGGATCAAATGGAAGCAGAAGTTTATTTTCTGTCTTTTTATCATTTGACTTCTAGCTTTTTGTAAATAGATCCAGTCAGTTTGAAAATTCTCCAAAATACTTACTTTGTTTTTTCCTGTTGTTATTTGAGATTAGTGTTATATAACCCAATTGTGGGCAGAGATCCTGTCCAACAGAGACCCAGAGATGCACACGGGTGTCTTTCAGCGCTGTCAAACGAACAATACACAGAGAGAGAACATCTATTAGATTGTGTTTTTAGATCTGAACTGTGTGGTTTGGCAGTATGTAAGAGCAACATGTCTCTGTTAGTGGGCAATTTAAAGACAAAGAAAAAACTCTGCATTTTGACTTCATGTTTCAAACCACTTTGTTATATTCTTTCCAAATTTGCATGGCATTTAATAACATTTCATATCATTAGCTGCATCACACTCATTCTTCAGTTGAATTAACCACCTTTAACCTCATTTCGATGTGCTAAAATCACAGAGGATGTTTTTGATTTGAAATCCATTATTTGTACCCTGGTTTCAGAGTCATATGAGGCTTTCTGATGTATTATTCCCTCAACATGAGAATGAGTTGTGAAGGATGTCTATCACACCCCTCCTCATCCTCTCATCTTCTCAGATGACTCTTCAATTCAGAGCAGAGCAGCTTCATCCCTGTGTGAGGAATGAGAAATATCAATGGGGCTGATCTTTCTAGTTTAGGTCATGTTAAATCATTACTGCAGCTGAAGTTAGTCGCACCTTCCCATCCTCCACAGGGGCCGGCAGGCTGCCAGCAACTCTTTTATGATGCCTTCAATTCCCATCTGTCGGGTGTAAAGGATTCCTTTTTGTTTGTTGAAAATTTTAATTTTACTTAATGATGATAATAATACGGATGATGGTAATAATAATTTAATCAATTTTAACATATTGTATTCTTCATTATTATTTATAAAGCTTTATTTTAAATATGAAATATTTTAATAATATAATATAAAACATATTTTAGATTATTTATAACATTTCATTATTATTAGTATAATAAGGCTTTATTTTATGTATAACATATTAGAAATTAGAAATATAAATTATATTCGAAATTATTTATAATTGTTTTGTCATCTTTATTATTATTAATATATAAATATGTGGTGTATTTATAAAATACAATGTTATAATAAAATAAAATGATATACGTAATAGTAGTAGTAGTAGTATTTGTAATAATAATAATACAAAATGTTAATAAAAATAAATATTTAGTTATTATTGTTATTATCATTGTTATATAATAATAATAATAATTTAAAAAAGGAATAATAATATAATGGACATAATTGATTGTTATACATTTTTTGTTCTCTTTATTACTATTATTATCATTATTGTACCTATTTTAAATAAATAATAACTTCTAATAAATAAAGGAAAATAGTATAAGTAATAATAATAATATCAGCAGCAGTAGAAGTAGTAGTAATACAAAATGTTATAAATCATCTAAAATATTATTCATAATAATAATCATCATTATGGCCCTTCTATTACAACAAATAGGATTATCATTATTTATTTATTTTTAATATCATCATGGCTGATACCAATATGGCTGTCCATTATATTTATTTAGTCTCTAATGTGTAGTATGCCTGTTGCCCAGTGCAGCCGGGATTCTTTCGGAGCATTTGGATCGGATTCAGACTGCACCGGGATCATTGGTTTTATCGGAAAGACCTGAGAGGTGTGAATTGATGGCAGAGTGAGGCCGTAAACATTTTTATAGACAGAGCAGTAAGTCAATACAACGCTCACCTGTGGAAACAGAGCTTAAAATAGACCCGATCGGTAGCCATGCACGTCTCCCCTCATGATGTACGGATGCTCCGATTATTTGCCTTGTTAAATTTATATCCTGCTCTGGGGCTAGAGGCCTGTGAGTGAGGATTGTGGGTAATTTCACCCTTGGGTCTTCCGGCTCACTTTAGATACATTGATGATCTACTGATTTATGAGGTGTGGGGTTAGCTCTAAAAAGAAAACAGTGAGGTTTCAGGAGGAATGCACAAGAACTGATTGTTGCGCATATTACTTGCATTATAATGTGTTAAGAATACCATATCGTATTCAGAGGTTTCATAAAAAGCATTACCCTTTTGTTTTAATTGCATATTTTGTTTTATATTTATATATTTATATTTTACCTTTTTAACATCTTTTACATTTTATTTTATTTGTTTTTATATATTTTACTTTTTACATATTTTACATTTTTATTTTATTTATTTTATATATATTTTACCTTTTGCATTTATTTTATTTATTTATTTATTATTATTAATATTATATTTTTTTTTTTTCAGTATGTATTTTGCTGCAAACAGTATAGACAAATACACATTCTCTTCTTCTCTCCACAGAGAAGAAAGAAGTGACCCAGAGTTTGGAGAACTACACGTCGAAGTGTCCGGGTGGAATGGAAGTGATCAGCCTCCCCGACGGACTCAAACTTCCTCCTGTTCCATTCACCAAACTGCCCATCGTCAGGTGAGAAAGCAGACATGTCCAGGATCGTTTCAAACGCCTCATATTATACACTTTTGTAGCTTTTTTTTTTTTTTTTTTTTTCTGACATCCTTGCACAAAAAACAATCATATATACCGGTATGTGTACCATCCTTTCCTTGTCCTACTCTAATCTTTATTAAACAGGCTGATTGTGTTTCTGTCCCTTTCAGATTCTGTTTATGAACTTGATGATATACATATGTATACGTGGAAAGGTCATATGTTAATGAACTCGTGGTCATTTTATGCAGCTTAGATTCAGTTAATGGTTTCACATTGTCAATGTTATTGTACATTTTTTTTATTCAAATTAGCCTAGCGTTTTTTTTTTCTTCATGAAATTTGTCCTTTACTAAATGTTTTATTGTTTATTTGAACACATTTATCTCACTCAGAGCCTTTTGATGGTGTTTTTCAGCTCAGTGTCTGAAAAATGACTCCTCTGAACTCGAACTTTTGTTCAAAATTTTTTTGAAGTTTGTTGGCCTGTGAACCATTAGAAAGCTGTATTAAAATTAAAGCTTCATTTGTTTTATTCTCCTCATATTAAAAATTTTAAAGGAAGCACAAAACTTCAGATATCCTTTCATCTGTCCCAAGGAAGTTGCTGATGTTCAGCACGCGTAGGAAAGAAAAGGCCTATAAATGTGTTTAACGGATGTATTTCATAATCCCACCAGCGGGTAAAGCTCAACATGTTGGCTTGATTGAAGTCTCCATTTCTCCGAGCGCTTCTCTCTCAAGATTTTTTGTTTTGAGTTGTTAAAATTCCTTAATTTATTCTTAAAGGGATATTTAATTGTAAAACTTTGGACGAGCCGTGTTTCTCCTGATATTTATCTCCCTCTCCGCATGTTGTTAACACAAAATATCTTCCCACTGTCTGCGGCCAGGATTTACACAGAGGACGTAATTTAGGCATATCTTTAAAAAAGTTCCATAATGAAATCTTGCCGAGATCGTTGTCTTATCGGAAAGAGTAAATGTCAGTATTAAACTGCTCTGATTGCTGTTCAGAGATGTTGTTCCTCTGGCAACAGTTATGAGACGTTTAAAGGCACAATATGTACAATTTTGATTAAAATATCCAAATAAAATTTACCTACATGAGCCCAAATGTTTGCAACAATGTTTAAATCCAGAGAACCAGCAATTTTAACCAGTGTAAAGGCCTGTGTGTTTCCATCCACTTTTTTTATGCACATTTTTGGATATCACATAGAAAAACCTGCTGGATTGAAATGCCAAGATGCGCATAAATTTAAAAAATGGTTTGAGTCTGAATTTTTTTTATCCGATAAGAAAACGTGCATAAACTACAATGGAAACACATTTATCCAATACATTTCTTGATGTGCATCAAACCGATGCGGAACGATCTTTTAGCGCAGCATCTGAAATGCTGTTTCCTGAAAGGCCTTAGCAAAGTCTTTTCTTAAAGTATAATAAGCATAAGCATAATAAAACAGAAACATACAATATCCCTGTCCCTGCTTCATCCCACAGTAACGTTAATAAAACTTTAAGACATTAGCTCATCCATGAACATGATTTCTGCCTGAGTCCCGTCCGATTGCTTTCCATCGGCTGTGGAGGTGAAGACTACAGCTCCCATGATTCCACACCTTTGTTATTGTTTTGAATAAGCGACCTCTAGCTACGAAACGTACATACTGTGCCTTTAAGCTCTAAAGATGTTTTTCTCATTGTTCAGAATCAAGATAAAGTTCAGAGTGATTCTTTTTTTGACCACATGTGTCCTTTTCTATGAACATCAGGGAACAGGACGGATAGAAACAGAACTGAAGAGTGTTGAAAACTGGTTAATGGTTGAGAGCTTGATTTAGAAACTCAGAAAGAACAGGACTTTCAGAAAGTTTTTTTTTTTTTTTTTTTTTTTAAGAATGCACAGTCTTGGTTTTTAACATCTCTGTTTTTTGCTTCTTATATAATTGGTTGCTAGTGTTTTTTATGGTATGTTAGGTGGTTGCTAGGCTGTTGCGGTTGTTTTCTTACTGGCTTTAGGCAAAATAGCCAGAGTCTTCTATTCTGATCTCTAGATATGACATTTTAGCCCATTTTATTGTCGGCCAGATGACAGTTTCAAGTCTGATCACACAGTAGAGTACCAGCACACCTCTCCTCATCCAGACAAACTCTTGAACCATAATGCATATAGCTAAAATTAGTTTTAATCAGGTTTACAGTGCATTTTGACTACATTTTTTTAGTTCCTGGGACCGTAGTCTTCTAGATTATATTAAGTCTACCTGCACATAATGCTTCTGGAAGCTTGACTATTCTGCTTGCTCAACATGTGAAACAAGCCTAACTCTCTGTTTTTGTGATTGGTGTTTTAGATCTGTGTCTCTGCTAAACCTGCCGGTGAGTCTCCGTCCTCATAAGGTGAAATGTCTTCTGGGACAGGGGATGTCCACCGCCAGTCCTTTCATCTACTCACCAATCACAATGCACAGCAGAGGAGACGAGCGCTCCAAGAAGATCGGTGAGTTCCTCCTCCCAGAAATCTCTTAAACTTTCTTTGTGTGTGTGTGTTGTTGTTTTCTCTGAGGCTTTAATTACGGTACATTAGCATGATCTTTGAGTTTTAACCTCACACACTGTTTATGCGGGGTAGAATTGCTCTGATGGGCTTTCGCAGCGATCTTAATTACGGTTTAAAAGATTCGAAACTAAACACACACCATTGTGATTCCACGTGGTCTGTTTGATTCATGTTTATGACAGGCGCTGTCATTAAGTTGTCTCTTTCCCTGTTGGCAGTCGGAGGCGGTTGGAAGGAGTTGAAGTGTTTTCTGGAACTCTTAAGCAGCTTCACACGGCACAGGCTGTGTTATTTATAGATCTGTTAAGGCAAATAGCAGAACACTTTGCCACATTAAAAATACTATGGCAGTGTAGTCCACTTACTGACTTGTTTAAACTCAAACCATTGTGACTAGTTGGTCACATGTTCAAACTATGGTAGTTTGATACAGTGCATGTTTGATTATAAAGTTCATATGCCATGTTGTTTTATAAAGTACCAAGAAAAAAACATTGTAAATATATAATGTAATGTAATATAATATATACTGTATAATATAATATAATATAATGTAATGTAATGAACAGTACTGTGGTATAAGGCTTTAAAAATGAAATAAATGACAAAATATGCCATGATATACAATAGACATATCAAAGTATAATGGTATAGTGATGATGACATTACTATGGTACTTTGATATTTATCATGGCATATTTTGTCATATATTTTGTTTTTACCACAGTACTGTTCGTTATTATATTATATTATATTATATTATATTATATTATATTATATTATATTATATTATATTATATTATATTATATTATATTTAATTATATTATATTATATTATATTGTTTTATAATGCAATATAATACATTGTTAATATAATATAATATATTTTTTTATATCATTGTAATCTTGTATTATATTCGTATTTCAGTTTAGGGTTTTGGCATTGTCATGGTACAGATCCAGAAATGGTAGGCTATATTTCTTTTTGATACTTAAAAAAAAAAAGGTTTTCAATCAGCTTTGATGTAAAAGACATACCACTATAATAATCGTACTCTCCGTCTTACGTCAGTGAAATGTCTATTTGTAGTTCAAGCTCCTCCAGACTCATTTTGAATTCCTGGACTGTATCTAATCTCTCACTCTGGGTGTAACTTTCTTGAGTTCTATTGTTTGGTTGTGGATTTTTTGGGTGTATTTTTGGATCTTTGGGGCCCTGAGGAACTGGCAAGAATCTTATGAAGACAGATGGCTGTTCAGTGTGAGGTTGCCCCGACTTTTCAAACAAATCATGTTGTATAAGAGTCAGATGGCTGTTTCCAGCCTGTCTTATTTCATTCTGCCAAAACCCACCAACGTCTGCTGCGAGTGCCTGTTTTCTCTCTTTTTATTTTTTTTTCTCCCCGTGTGCAATCCCATGACCACTTGGATACTCCCAATGGTCCCGATTTCACTCTCAATTACGTTGGAATGGTTAGTCAACCGCTACTGTCACGGGTCGTGATTAGTCACGGGTGGGCGGGGAGAATCGACACAAGTGGGCACTATTCCTGAAGACTTCGTCTTTCTGCTGTTGAGGCGAGGTTTAGAGTTGCCTCAATTTCCGGTTGATTACACAAGCACCTAGACTTCAAGAGATAGTTTACCCAAGAGGGATGCAGGGAGCAAGAGAATGAAGGATGAGGAGATTCACAATCACAAACGATTCACTCTGGTCGTTTACATAATTGAATCATTTCCAATCAGGGTTAAATTAGTGCCACATACTTCAGAAGGGTCGGTTTCGAGTGCGGCTTCACTGAAATGCCACTTGGACTTGTTTGGCTTTGGCTTCAATTAAACCAGTCAGATCCTGCCTTATTTGCTTTTAAAAATGTTGGCCTTTTGCCACTTTTATGGTGTTTGCTTAGCCAAGCAGCTCTATTTCTATTTCTTATGCTTATTATTAGTGATTTGAACTTATGATTTATTTTTGCTTTGCAGAGACTAAAACCGGTGAAAGAAAATCCTTATGAATTAGAGCGTCACTTGGCTTTTTTCTTTATTTTAGAGACTTGTTTGTTGGTTCTTTTTAATTGCGTCACTAAGCAACCTCCCACAACACCTTAGAGCAAAAGCATAGCAACGCCCTAGTAACCACTCTAAGGACCCTATAATCATGGCGGCATGTATTGTAAGCAGGGCATGACATTCACTTTTTTGCTCACCAGCCACTGTGGCTTGTGGTTTTCCAAAGTTACTAGCCACTCAGCATTTTTACTGGCCACAATTTTGACACCAATAACATGGGGAAAAACTGCCATATAGATATTTTTTTATATTTTCTCAAAGTGGACCGCAGCCTAATACGCCTGCTGCCAAATTATAAGGCCTGACGCACTGATCTATTACACTGTTACACATGCGTTTTCTTTCTCAACTGTTTGTTAAAAATAGCTGACTATGATATTATTTTGTGTGTGTTTGACTGTTTAAACAATAAGCAGCGAAAAATAACTACATTTAGTGCTGAGAGGCGGGTTTATGTGCGCGCACGCTGGAATTTAAGCCCTGTAACACCATCCAAATCTATATTTTTGACAACATTTGTGACAAAAATGTATATATTGTATACAAATTTCAACCCGCTAAGATGGCTAGTAGGAGTGACTGCGTTACAGACCAATGCTGAAATACACCCGCATTTGGCAGGTTGGCGGGTGTTAATGTCAATCCCTGATTGTAAGACACTACAGTGTTTTCAATGGCGATGCTCTGCAAATTACTATTATCAGCTGATTTTTTAATAATTTGTTCAGAAATACTGACAAGATACTAGTTTTAATCAGTTTGACGAATCCTTTACTGAATTAACTCACTGAAACAACATCTACAAGTTGATCTTACGGGTTTGGATCAGCATGAGGGTTATTTTTCGGTGAACTATCCCGTTAAGGTTCTTAACCTAGATTTATTACTGTATTCGTATAAACATGTGTTGTTAAAGATACACATTTGAATTATTTTTCTGTAGGAAATGACACAGACGGGACTTTACTCTCCAAAAAGTCTATTTAGAGCCTTTCCAGGTCCGAGAGACTGATGCCACATCTGACATCTGTGTCCAATAGCCATTTATTTGCTCTCCATTTGCACGGCCGTCTAGTAATCACCAAATCCCTTCGTCGTGACAGGACGTCCCTGCTCTCATATTCCTCCTGCACAGGCGGTCCTGAAATTCTCAAGTTTATCGAAACATACTCTCCTGTTCTCCACGTTTAACAGTTTCAATTATTCATTTGCTTTTTGTGTAACGGCACCTACACACTTTGCGGTGTCAAACGTGGATTGTAAACAAGCTCCATTATACGATCTTCCTTCTTGTTTGATTGGTACGAGCCCGCTTAATAATTTCCCAGAATGCCACAGGAAGGAGGGGATGTGTCACGCCTGTCTCGGGGTAAGGCGAGCACCCAAGGCAAACGTCTCTGAGTCACACACTTTCTCTGACAGAAAAATCTTTGGGCCGATGAAAAATGTCACTTGTTTGTTGTTTTGCCGTCATGGCTCCATTGGTTTGAATATTTTATGTGGCGATGACGCCCCGCCGCCCCGCACGGCTCTAAAATTGTCCTGGCTGAATGTAATGAGCAACCGGGTAAACACTTCTCGGTTTGATTTGCGAACCGAAAAGAGCGTGTTTGCATTGATTTTGGATCATGCGTCCGTTTCTAACTCTGTGTTGTTGATATGTAAGCTAGTTAGTGTGTGTTTGTTCGGAATCAACTATAGATGCTGTTTTCTTTGCTTTTCTGTTGCTCTCTCGGTCTTGCCAGAAAGCGGTCTGACTCACACACTCACACACACCAGATGTCTCTGGAGAGAAGACCTTTATCAAAGCAAGCAACACACACACACACACACACACACACACACACACACACACACACACACACACACACACACACACACACACACACACACACACACACACACACACTGAGTGACTGAGGCAGGAGTTGCTTGAGTCGTGCATTAACTAACTCAATGAGGAATGATTGAGTTAGAGGGCAATGATTGATTCTGATTTTAATGATTCTACTTTTGAGGATGAAATATTATAAAAATGCAATTCCTTTTGCCAAATCATGAGAAAATTTGTATGTGTTTTTATGCTTGAAAGTGTGTTCTGAAGATTTTTCATTGTATGTTTAGGGGTGGATTATTGGATTACTTTTTATAAATGGGGTATAATGCCATCTTGAACATTTGATCCAATAACATCTGGCTCATCAGAATAATTTGTTGGGAAATATTTTTGACTCCGTAAAAAAGAAACGGCTCATAGGAATAATTAGTTCTGAAAGGTTTTTAAATAACAAAAATCAAACCGATGCATTGGAATCATTAGTATCATGTTGTTTGGCACATAAAATAACCATTTTATAAGAATAATTTGTTCAGGAATCTGGAATGATTTTAATTCAGTAAAAAGCACCGACGGCTCATAAGAATCATCAACTTTTGAAAAACATCTGTTTTTTTTTTGTACATTTGATTCATTAAGACCTGGCTTATCAGAATAATTTGTTTGTTAATATTTTTGATTCCATAAAGGTAACTGCTCATAAGAATAATTCATTCTGAAAGGTTTTTAAAGTGGATGTCTAATTATATTTCATGCATTCTGACTAAAGCCGCATTTCCACGGAAATTACCCGGAACAATTTGTCCCAGGAACTTTTTCCCCCCAGACCTGTTGCTGTCTGCGTTTCCACCGCCGTCTAAAGTACCGTGACGATTAGGCAAATAGTCCGATGCGATACTCTGCAATTCCCGCTGGATTTCATCCTCTGGATTTAAGCTTAATAAAGCATGAACCTTGTCGTCTGTCCATCCATATTTTTGTAACGCCATTGTTGATTCGAATAGCGCACCGCAACAGATGGTTGTTGAAATAAAATGCTACGTGGAGTGAACCAACCAAAATGCGGCATGAACTCAACCAATCAGCATGTTCAGTGCCCAAGTCCCACCCCTGCAAGTTCCTGAACTTTAAAAAAGTACAACCTCGCCAGACTGTAAACCCGAATAAGTTGGCAGAACTCAAAACATTTAAGGCTTCAAATTGCTTCAAATTTTTTAAGTTCTGAAATGCAAAGTTTAAGTAAGCAGAACTAGCAGATTTTTATTTTGTACTTAAACATTTCAAGTTTCAAGTTAAACATTTCAAAAATTTAAATGTATGAGTACACTAATTCATACAATTAACTTCAAACTTTCATGTAATCTCAATGTGAACACTTTTATTAGTATAAACTTAGTTAGCTTTAACAAGCTAATGCCCTAACATGCTAATTTGCTAACATATTAGCAATAGTATGAGCGCAACAATATAAATGTATTATTTGCTCTCAAATCAAGCTCATGATGGTAACTATCCTAAAACCAACATAACAGAAATTCTTCTAAATTAGCATTACAAAACATTAATCACTACTAAATCTCCACTTAACATTAGTCTGGCACAAAAAAACCCCATTATATTACACTTAATTTTAGCATTTACTCTCCCTTTCGAGTGCCATCGGCAAAGCATGCTGGGAAATAGACATCCCAGCCGTTTCAGTTAAACTTAAGTTTGTCTAAATTAATAGAAATAATTTCATAAAACGCAAAACAATGAAACAGTTCAGTTTACTTAAAATATATCAGTTTTGTGAACTTGAAAGAAAAAGAAAGTGCTAAATACAAAAAGTTAATTTGACTGAACTAATTAGTTTATTTTAAGTTTGTCCTACTCAAACCAATTAATTATTTTTAGCGTTTGGGTTTACAGTGCTATAGTTTCTGAGGGGGAATATTTACCCAGAACTTAATTTAGACCCTGGTTCCTGCGGTGGACACACACCGAGTACCACCCCAAAGTCCATAGTTCCTGGGGAAAGTTCCCGCGGTGGAAACGTGGCTTAATATACACTGTTAAAGAGTTAGATTCTCATGCTAAACATGGCCAAAGCTTCAAAAAACAAGTTGGACGTTAACCAAATACACTCCTTCAGGGTTCGTTCTGATTATTGAGATGATTATTTAGTGTTTAGCACAGCTGTCTCTGCCTGTATATCTCATTTACATTTACGCATTTAGCAGACACTTTCATTCATATCTCAGCAGTCTTGCTTGTACTAGATTATTTTCTAGTAGCGTTTAAACTGTAAACCCTGTTTACACACCTGTGATTCGATCTTTCAGACAGCCTGCGGTTCTCTGGAGCCGAAGGCAACACGAATCTCGCACCTTGATCCAAATTGAATTACAGGAAGTTCCATTGGAATCTTCTCAAGCTTTGTCTCTCTAGTGCCTTCCTTTTTAGGAAGTTTGACAGCCGCCCTCACAGCTCGCTAAGGCTTCGGTTAATTGTCGTGCGCCTTGGTTCTCGGGGCAGAAGCGAGAGTGAATTGTCAGCTCTGAGGGGCATTTAGTGTTTCGGCCTTTTTGTCTTCTCTTCCTCTCTCATTTCTTTCTGTGATCAGATAGCAGAGATACCAGCCGCCTCTGCTCATCTGTCCAGCGCCGTGGCTGCAGACTAACAGAATATTTAATGCTCCATGTTGTGCTTTGCCTTCCATGTCAGATTGTATAACCGAGATTGATGTTTGCTGTAAAATAAAGGGGGGTTATATAACAGGAGATGGGTTTTCCTATAATTGCACAGGCGGAGAAAGGGTTTCGAGGCCGCCAAGTTCTGCCGGATCCTGTTTGCATCTTGAATCATAAAAAGAGAGCGATGTCTTTCTTGTCTACGTAGCAAAGTCTTGCCAACGGAGAGAAGATTAGGTCTCTCTTGACGTAAAGTCAATTTCTTTATCTTATGGAGTGTGTGGAGTTTTGTAAGGTTAGTGGTCAACGTCGCCATGTGAATGTCTCCTCTAAATACCATCGATTTTAAATAATTACTTCTGCAGATAATATGTTAGATGAAACCGCTAAACGTAAGCAGGCTTCTTTCATTTATAATAAAGCGAATACAATTAGAGACTTATCTTAGGGTTATGACATATTTACCTGTAAAGCAGAATTCACAGTTACACACACTAGCGTTCAAAACTTCGGGGTTGGTATGTTTTTGAAAGTCGGTTATGCTCACCAAGGCTACATTTATTTGATCAAAAATACAGTAAAACTGTAATATTGTGAAATATTATTACAGTTTAAAATAACTTATCTATTTGATTGTTTTAAAATGTAATTTATTCCCGTGATCAAAGCTGAATTTTCAGTTTCATTACTCCAGTCTTCAGTCATGATCCTTCAGAAATCATTCTAATATGATGATTTGC